>NW_011888915.1:1418013-1432491 GCF_000151845.1 Pteropus vampyrus
ACATACATGTTTACTCTAAATAGGCTCATTCAGGGCCTGTGTAGTCTATTGAGTCCCTTTATTATGTAGTTAGTGTGATTTATGAATTTGCAGATGTTAAATAGGCTACATAGTTTTTGTGTGGAACCTGAACTGAGTTTGCTTGGAGCCATGTGAATATATGGTGAAAAGTGGCTGGCAAATCCTTACCTCATCGTGGAGGAATAATCCATAGATTATTTTTTTCTTTTAGCAGAGAACCAACCCATAGGCTTTGTCCAGAAGCCTAGGCAACCTTACAAAGCACATAGTTACTCAAAGTTCTTCTGACAATTGTTTATTTGGGCCTGAAATGTTCAAGGGTCTGTGAACAAGACAGACAGGTTCTAGTCTTATGAAATTTAGATTCATGCGAAAAAGACAAACAGTAAGTGAGTAAATGGATAAGAATTTCAGATAGTTATATGGTTTCTAGGTAAACAGATGGGGAGAGCCCAGGATAAGTGATAGTTGCCATGATGTTATTTGAGCTCAGTTAGTTGGCTAACAGTCTTCAGAAAAGATATCTGAGGAGTTTCACTTAGCCGTCTTATTGGGGTCCCTGTGTATGTGCTCCATTCATAAGCTAAGACGAAATTGTCAAGTAATGGCTAGGGTAAGCATGGACTTGTTCACAAAATCTTAGAATAATAGTTGGATTAGCTACACCTTCAAGATCTACTCTGCAGTTTTATTTCTCCCCTCCCCTCTCCAAAGAAAAATGCAATAGAGGAAATTTAGTAACATAAAAAAATTAGTTTCATACAGTAAACACATGTAATTCATGTTTTCCCTGAGACCGAAAGTACGAAAGGACACAAGAAGAGATTTTATAAATTTATGAAAACTGGATCTGTAAGCCATTCCTTAGGGAAGCTAATAATGTTAGGATATGTCACTCACCACTTAAGGACCTGTAAAAGTCTCTATGTAGTTTTCCTTCCATCATCTTATCCCATCCATACGGTAAATATTAAATGCATGCCTTCTCTGTGTCAGTCTCTGGGGCTGAGGATAAAACAGTAATCAGAGTCCCTGCATTCATGGAGGCAGACAAAAAACAAAAAAGCAAAAAAACAACCAGACAAAATCACTGGAAGTCATATAAAAATAGCCAGGAAAAACGCAAATCATGGGTAATAGGGAGAGAATGACTTTAGGTGAGGTATCAAGGAAGGTCTCAGGAGGTGACCACAGGTGTCAGTTAATGTGATGCTGAGCCAGCTGCCTAGCCTGGAAGAGGTATTGGGCCAAATCCAGACTATCAGTCCTGACATGCTTACACTGTAATTGAGGAAAGATTGAATGAGAGCTGGAGGAATGCTGTGGTTCCTGCACTGTATTCTGTCCTTGTAGCCTTGAATCCTTTGCCCTGGCTGGAGTGGTCCAGGATGACTACTCGGTGACACTGAGTGAGGGCACAGAGCTCCTCTTACTCTGAGCTCAGGTCTGATGGAAACTGTAGATTTCTTGGCTCTGCTTGAAGCTTGTCCCATGAGTGCTAGGGAGCAAGAGATGTCAAAAGCCTGACTTCATCTTGGCTTTCTCTTTTTGTTAGAGAGTAGTTGCTAAGTGACAGATACCTCTGGCTAGAGCAAAGCAGATGGCCATTTGGAAAGGGTGGAGGCAAGTAGAGTAGAGTAGTGTCTGAGTCCTGTTGAAGGATGACTTCTAGGAACAAAAATTCAGAGAGAGAGTTTTATTTCCAGAGGGAGGTCTTATTGCAGAATTTCCCACGTTCGTTGTGTCTACCTCTCCCCACCTCTCTGTGATCTCTGCTCTTGGTTTTGGGGTTCATAGACTTTTGCTGACTTGGTCAGAGACATGCAAACCTTGAGATCTGGTAGTAATTATTGGAGCAAGGTGGCCTGGTGTGTGAGAGTGCATTTAGCCTTGTAGAACATTGTACAACTCTTCAAGAGGGAAAGAGCCTTTAAATGGGAACATTTGGTTCAGATTATTTTGATTTGTGTTAATGGGTTGCTTCCAAAGTCATGACTTGCTCTGGGAAATCTAATGGAGAACATTTGCAGGGTGTTATGTGTTTGCTTTTTTTTTTTTTTTCCCCCAAGTGATATTTCCCCTGCATTCTTTCCTGGTCACCTTTCTTTATTCTACAGATACTCCACTCTCATTTCAAGAATTTTTTCATCTTCAGAGAAGAGATCTTTTCTTGAAATTGTTCTCGAAAAGAATGAGTGCTCAGTGTTTGGGTGTGTCAGTCTGTGGGACAGAAAGTTTGTGGTCACATCCCCCTTTTCTTTACCTGTTAATATCCTCACCTCACACATACTTTGTGTCATTTATGCCCCAGTCCTGTGTGCTTCTGAGCATAGCAGATCCTTGGGTTACTGTAGTTTTTCTGGGTTTAACACCCAGCATAAGAAATCTTTTGGATTAGGATAGAGTGGAATAAATTAGTTCCTATGTTTCTGGAAGGACTGGGAGAAAATGATGTCTAGGGGCCCCATGGGTAGAAACCAGTATTTTATCTGAAAACACATAGTAGCTAAGCGCATGGGATTTAGAAACCTGTCTCTGTTATACTCACCAGCCCTATGACTTTGGACAAGCTACTTAACCTTTGTGAGGCCAATTTCCCATCTATAAAATGGGGATGACAGTTTTCTCAAAATTTTGTTTTGAGGATTAGATGAGATAACACATGTAAAGGGCTTAGCACATAAATCAAAGTATAATTGTTTAGTAAATGGAAACTATTATTGTTAATTTTTTTGCATGTGCAGATTTCATAGATTGTGCTAGATTCTGGCTGTGAAGAATGGAACAAACCGATGAAAATTATCTCACTTCAAGAATCATTATCAGTTAGATGAATTTCTTGTAGAGACGAAGGGTCAATGAGTCAAAGGTCCCCTCAAACCATCTTTTCCAAAATCTCCAGTCCACCAGAATCCTGGCTTTTTCATCTGTTGGCATGTCTGAGTCAGAGGGGGATCTTTCCCACCTTTGATAACGTTTGTACTTATTTTCTGGGTTTCTTTCTGCGTTTGGAGAAGCTTGGCCATGACTATTCACTACCTCTTGTAATCAGCCTGGAGGTTTCCAAGCTGATTGGAAACCTTGGATGATTGCAGTACCTTGGATGATGTTGGAGAGTTGGCTCTGGGACTTAGGCTTGCTCCCAAGTCTTGCTGGCTGCTGCTGGCTTCCTGAGCATGCAGCTGGGGGAAGAGTGCGATCACTCCTGGGAGCCAAATTGAGGCCTCTCTCTCACCGGCATCTGAGTAGAGTTTAGGGGTGTAGGGAGATGGGCTCTTTGAAGCAAATAATGTGGGGTTCATCAACATAAAGATGGAACCTTTGATCCCTAGAACATGCTATTTCGCCAGATTGTAATAATTATGCTTACCATTCATTAAGTGCTTACTACATGCCAGATATGCGTGGAGTACTAATTTATAATCCCCATTTTTCCAGCAAGGAAATGGCGGCTTTTGGTGCTGATATATATGTGTGTGTGTGTGTATATATATATCTCTCATGACTTCTTGTTTTTTTCCTGATGTCTAAAAAATTTCTCATCAATGTGTGAAGGCGTGTACAGGATGGGTATAGTGGAAAGAGTGTTGAACTGTATGTAAGTCAGGTTATAACCAGTCTGTCTCCCCCCACCCCACCCCTTTCCTGTCGCCCTTCCTCCCTTCTAGTTTATGAGATCTGGGGCTTGGCCTGGAGAAGGTGACACTATAATGTGGTGATTAGGATCCTGAGCTTTGGCTTCAGATGTTCTTGGGATTGAGTCCTAGTTCTGCCATTTGCCACTTAAGGGGCCTTAAGGGAAGTGGCGACCTTCTCTGAGCCTCAGTTTCCTCATCTGGGGGTGATAACTGTCTCCTTCCACTATTGTGGAGACTGAGGTAACACATGGTAATACACCTGGCAAGTGTCATTACATGTAAGCTAAAATTCAGAGACTGTTTTGTTACTCTTTCTTTCTCAGACATTCTTGTTTTCCCTAAATGAGTTGTTGGTTTTAAAGCCTCCCCCTCCCCCTTCCATTTTTTTTTGGGAAGAGTATCACAGACTTTGTTGAGAATCTGATGAATGTTCTGGACTCTCTCCCAAGAAAATGCATGTTCACCCAAAATCATAATCATTTGCAGAGGGTTCAGGACCTTCTAAAGCTCCTTGTCTCTGAGACCCTTTTTGATGATTGTAGCCTCCTTTCCCCAACGCCCTTTCTTCTTTTCCCTCTGACCTCTCCTGACCCGTGGCTGAGGGCAGGGCAAGCAGAGCCATCCATGAGGGCTGGAGAGCTTGTGCTTCCTTTTCTTCCTCTGCTCCATTCACTAATAAGCAGCCTCCTGATTTCTTGGCCTTGGCGTTGCTGCCTAGAACAAGCACCAGGAATGTGCTGCAGGAGCTGCAGCTCTTGAGGGAGCTGCTAGGGGAGAAGGGAAAATCAGTCTGTCTTCCTCAACTGGTTTATTTCAGGGTTGGTTGAAAGGGGAGGGAGCAGTAGAGAGTCTGGGATCCCAGGAATAACAAAGCTACTGTGTATTGATGGCCTGCTCCAGGCCAGGAACTGTCCTCGGTGCTTTGCAGTCATTTCTAATCCTTACATGAACCCTACCAGGTGGATACCGTTCTCCCTCCCACTTTGCAGATGAGGTAACTAAGTAAGATAGCAAGTGGCAGAGGTGGGGGTCAGGTTTAGACTGTCTCAGTCATGGAGCTCTTCTATGCCATGCTGTTTCTGAGACGACTCAGCCTCCGGGTGAAGAGTAACTTCACGCCCTTTGCTGTTGAAAAAGGAAGTGCTTTTCCTCTTGGTGGCCTGACATCCGCGAATGCTGGCTTTGTTATGTGTTTTAGATGGCCTTCTCAGTGTCGAACTGCAGACATGTGTATTTTTAGAAAAGGAAGAGACTTCTCTGTCTACTGTTTATTATGTACAGAGACTAAAACCAGCTAATGCAACCGAGTGTCAGCCCTGGTGGATGTTACCTACTGGAAGCCCAGTCTTCTGGCTGGTTATTTGCTGCGATCACTTAAGGGATAGGACTGATCCTTGGGTCTCTTTTCTTGATAGATTTAGTGCCGAGTCCTCGCTGGGATCTTTTAGGCTTGCTACCAGCATAGCTCTTGGCTTATCTGCAGCTGATCAGGGGACATCTCTTTCTTTACTTCGTTTTCCTGCTTGCATTTTCCCCATTTTTGTCTCCCTGTCTCCACCCCATCCCCACACCTTTCATCTTCTCTAAAGCCAAGTGTCTTTTGAGTTCTTTGTTTTTTTTATTTTTCAATTACAGTCAACATACAGTATTATATTGGTTCAGGTCTACAACATAGTGATTAGACGTTTATATAAAACTTACGAAGTGATTACTCCTCATAAGTCCAGTGCCCATTTAACACCATACATAATTATTACACTATTATTGACTGTACTTTACATTCCTATGACTGTTTTTATAGCTGGCAATTTGTATGCCTTTTGAGTTCTTGTTATTGTCAAAGAGGCATAGATTGTGCCACACTAAAATTGACTACCTAAGATATCCATGTGTAAAACCGTACACTGGGTGCTTGGAGTTCACAGAGCCAAACAGCTGCACATGGAAGGCAAGAGCAGTTCACTGCAACATTTAGGTCCCTCTGTGTCCCCATCACCTGCTCACATTTATAGCTGACACAGCCAAGTGCTCCTTATGTGCGAGTCACTGGCTCTGCAGATTATCGGCCCACACCTCCCACCAGCACGGTGAGGGTGGCTCTGGAATTATCTGGATTTTCCAGATGGGAAGACTGAGGCTTGGATGGGGCCATGATCTGCCCAAGGTCACGTGGCTGGGATAGTGCCTGTGCTCGCATGGGAGCTGGGATATATGCGTGAGGCGAGCAAGAGTCAGCACAGGACAGGAGAGAGGGTGGGGTGTGCCACCTTGATGCCCGTCTTGCTGTTCCCAGGAGGCTGTCCTTTGGTGTGTGGCACAGGTGAGCCAGAATTTCAGGTCCTCTTGAGGATTAGTCTCTTTGACCTTCTCCACTCTGGCAAAGAGGATTTGGATGGGATTTCCTTGCACTGGGGATTTTGTCTTAGGGCTGCAGAACTGGGCCTGCTGCTTCTGGGATGTGCTGTGTCATTCCTGCTCACTCCACTGCTGTTACCTCCCCCACCTCTGCCCCTTTATACCAGGAGTGAAGACCGTATCTATTGGAAAGACGTTGGGTAGAAAAGAGACTACATTTTTTGCTCTTCTGCGAGGATCTATATATAGGATGTTAAGTAACCATTCGTAAGATGCTTCCTTATCTTATTTTGGTACTTTAACAGGTCTCTTTCCCTCCCTCCTTCCCTCCCTCCCTCCCTTCCTTCCTTCCTTCCTTCCTTCCTTCCTTCCTTCCTTCCTTCCTTCCTTCCTTCCTTCGTGCATTCAGGTATTCAGGCATTCATTCATTATCTATCGATTAATATGATTAAAGCATAGACATACATCAGTAGCTTTCCCTTAAAGGAGTTTGCCATGGAAACAGAAAGACCCAGAACCAGCCAATGTACTAAGGATTTTTCACATATAATTTCAGAACAACTTTGTGAGGTAGATGGGAAACTGAAGAAAGGGGAGCAATAGAGATCAGTGATTAAGCGAGTGCCTGGCGGGTAGGACTGCCCCAGCAGGAATCTTAGTTCTGTTGCTTGCTATCTGTGGCCGTTGGGCAAATTACTCAGCCTCTCTGATCTGTTTTCTCATCTGTGAAAGTATAACAGTGTCTTCCTCATAAGATTTTGAGGATCAAATGAGACAATGTTTGTAAATTTCACAGGATTTCTTATCTCCTTGTTTTAAAGATATAGAAACAGAGCCTTAGGAAGGCTGCCCCAGTCCAGCTCACACAGTGAATACAGTTAAGGACAGGACAGTAACATATTAACTGCCATTAAATGGCACAGGGTGCCACGAAGAGGTTCAAAGGAGGGAAGTGGCACCTGCTTTGTGTGGGTGGAAGGAGATACTGTAGGCAGGCTGGCATGGGATTGGGGAGGACTTCATGGAGGAGACGGCATTTGAAGGATCAGCCCATTTGAAGGAGAGGAGATGGGGAAGCTGAACACTGTCGGTGGAGGGAACGGCAATGGCACATGTTCAGTGATGAGAATCAGGTGGTGTGTGAGCTCAGGAACTCTCTGATTCAGAGCAGAAGCAGGGCTATGTAAGCCCCATGAGGGTGGGGCCCGGGCTGGGTTTGTTCTGACCTAGAATAATGCTGCTACCTGGGTGGGGCTCCATACATAGTTGTTCAGTCCAACTGAATGGCAGTGTCCGGAGGTGGTAAAGCTTTAGATGGTGAAGAGGAGTGACTTGGGACAAAGGAATTTTGAATTTCACTCGGAGAAATTGCTTTTTACCCACAGTGAGGCTTAAGATTGTTTATTTCTGCTATAAAATGCCAGCCCTCTTAGCTGCCTTACTTAAACTGTAAGTCACTCTAGACACCAATTTTGGTTTGTCCTAGACTGTGAATCAGATACTCCCTGAGCTATTGGTCAGCATTCTGATGGTAACAGGAGATTATAGAACAGGGAGGACATCTATCTTCCCGGGGTCATTTAAATTTGAGACCAGAGAACTTCGAACTAAGCAAAAGCTTATTTGAAGTAAATATTGTGTGTGGCCTGTTGGTTTTCTCAGTCATGTTTTCCTCCTTTGTTCTCCTCCTGTTTTACCTTGTTTTCTGTGGTCAAAGTCTCACCGTAGGTAGTTCTCAAGCCTCTCACTTCATCTAACATATGTATTAGAGAAAAGTCATGTGCAGAGCTGTTATGTAGATGGTGTGGGTGCTGCCAAGGTGAGCACATGTGAAAGAATCCTGCCTACAGTGAGTCCTTTGAAAGGCAAAGAATTACCTCGGTTTTGAACACTTGTGCTCTAACTTATGATTCTTGTGTGGTTTTCATGCATTGGATTTTCCTAGAGCAGGCTACAAGATTGGAAACTTCTGGAAATAGGGACCTGCACCCTCACCATCTGTAGTCCAGCCAAGTTTTGTAGGAATTAACCAATGGGCTTCTGATTTATGGGCCAGACTGTCTTTCCTTCCCTCCTGTTTAGTTTCTTGACCCGACAAAGTAACAGGTGTCAGGATGAATGTCAGAGTGTTATAGATCCCAGGAGCAATTATCTTTGTAAAATTGGTTTTATGCTGGAAGTAATGATTCAGATCATCATTTACTGAGTCTCCTATGCTGTTTTTCAGTTCCATGGTGATTCCGTCCCTAACTCCAACTTGATCTAAAAAAATGGTTTTATCACTATCTTCTCTGAGCCATAAACAGCACTTTAAAAGAGGGCAAAGGGATAAGCATGAAGGTCTACAGTTTTGCAAAATGTTTTGAAAGACTGAGAGGATAATTTTCATCTTAGCCAAGGTAAATCAGTAGGTTTTCATAAGGTAGGTATGGACTCTGTTCTCTTTCTAGTTTCCTCACTGTTGGGTGTGACAGAGTCTCATGCAACTCCGCCCCCCCCCCCCCCTCCCCCCCCCCCCCCCCCCCAAAAAAAAAACCCAAAAAACACAACACCCACATATACATAAGAACAAAAAAGCCACAAGATTTCAGAGCAGAGGCAGCAACTGCAGCCACTTCTTTTGTCTGTTCCCTCCCAAAGACCTCATATTTGTATTCGACTTGTCTTTTTAAAAGGTGAATAGCTCTTGGGAAGGTGTGTGTGTTGGTTCGCAAATATTACCTACCATGTGGTTTTTGAATAGCACGTGCTATATGGTTGGAGAGAAAAAGGAACTCTCCCCTTAATGGGTTCATCAGTATCAGAGCAGTCCCCCACTTTGAACCTCGCCCTCTTCATCATAATCCTCCTGCCTCTCTGGACTTGATCCAGGGCGTGCCCCACAGTGCATCATTAGATGCTCCTCCCTTTTTAGGCAGATTTTTCTCTGTCTGCAAACATGCTTAAGTCTTTATTATCTTTAAAACAAGGGGTGGGGGAAGTGCCAATCCCAACAAAACTTCCCTTTGTGCTGCTTTTGCTTATGTACCATCTTGTGCTGCTGCTGCTGCTTTTGCATCTGGACCGCTTGAAAGAGTATTTTGTATTTACTATCTGTTTTGCTTTACCACCAAAAGCCCTGAAGTCTGGCTTCTGCCTATAGTTGTCTTCTGAACCTGCCTTCTCAAATGTCCCTGGGACCACCTGGTTCATCAAACCAGTGATTGTTCTTAGCAGTCCTCTTCTATCTCCAGACTATTCTCCTTTGCCTTCCTTGACAGTGTGCTCTTCATGCTTCTTTCAGCCCTTCTGAACATCCCTTCCTGGCTCAGTTTTGTTCTGTGGGTCTTCCCGAGATTCCTGGCCCTCTTCACTTCCCAGACCAGAGGGTCTGCCTCTGTTGCTAATCTCTCCAGTCCCTGGCTTCCGCCATCACCACATGGACATGGTTGCTAGCCTTCTCTCTAGCAGCTCCGGCCCCTCTCCTGTTCTTCATCATACTGAGAGGTCCAGAGAGGTGAGGAGACTTGACTGAGTCACAGCAAATTCTTTCTAGAGTCTGTATATTTCTAGTGTCCATTCTACATAGGCACATGCCCTGTCTCCAACCTTGGACAGATGGTTCACTTTGGCCAGAAGATAGAAATTAAACTGCTCTAGCAGTAGTTGTCCTCCTTCCAGAGGCATTGTGGAGTGTTCACAGGTGTCAGTGGGTATTGTTGAGGGGACCCCATTGTCCTCTGGGGACATGAGACCGGCCCTCAGTGCAGGCATTGCTAGACTCCTCTCTATCAATGTATGTGCTGGCCACGGTAAAAGGTTTTCCTTGGGTCAGAAAGTCAGCATGGCAGAATCCGGATTCTTAAAGCCGTTCTTGTATCTGTCATAAAAATTCAGAGATTTTTATTTCTTTATGGAGGCTTTCTTGGAGCAGATTTAGTTTATTTTATTTTTCTTTAAGTGACTCCATAGGATTTGTGCTATTAATTCGGAAGCCTCTGGCTTGTAGCTGCAGGGATTTCATCTGCTTCTCACATGCATTCTCACATATTGATGCATTTTGGCTCCTTGCCTGTGGACTGCCAGCAGTTGGACTGATTTTACATGGAGGATGGTGGAAAAGTTCTTTGATCCAGAGGAGTTCTCTGGGTCACCCTGGACTCGCTGTCATCATTACAACTGTAAGTAAGTTGTGTCTTAAAAAATCAACAAAACAGAAAAACATACCAGCCAGAAGCCTGCAGTCGGAAAGTCTAGCTGTTGTCTTTCCTTATCTCATCGAAGTACTGTGACATTGAGCCCTTCCTTTGGCACAGAGAGATGTAAGAGTCAGTCTCTCCTGCAGAGTTGCTGCTCTGAAACCTTTGACCTCCCTCATTTCTTAAACTTGTCTTTGTCAAGCCCCAGAGGTGATAGAAGTACTGAAGGGGGAGCGTCAAAGAATCTGCTTAGCAAAGTTCAGCTTAACTGTGGCTTTCTGGGGCAATTGATGGGCACCTTATCCTTATTGTGGTGTAGCTTAGATTTTAAAATTGTGGGGTCTGCAGAGTCTCCTGGCTTTATATCTTGGTTTCATCACTTACTGGCAATTTCATCATTTTTTAAAATGGTTTTACGACAGTAGTACCTACTTCAGAGAGATTTTGTGAGAATTAAATGACATAATACAGGTATCCCCCACTTTGTGGAAGTTCACTTTACACCATTTCACTTGTACAAAAGACCTACATCAGTACCTGTTTTCACTAATGGAAAGAAATTTGAAGAGGCTTTTCACTTTTACCAAAAAAAAAAAAAAAAAAAAGGCAAAAATAGAAAATATAGCATTCAGTGCTTGTTTTGCAGCGAGCTATCATAGAGGTGGTGTGCGCCCTGAGCAGCGAGAGCGACTCCGCCAAGCTCTTTCCCGGGAACCACACACTCAGTGTCTCAGCATAAAGCATAAGAGCTTTGACCTGTGTCTGTGAGCGTCTGTGCTTTGTCTTGATTTATTTTGTGCCTCCATTAGCAAAATGCGTCCTAAGGTAATTACTTCTTCGCTTTACCCCATTTGGGCTTACAAAAGAGTTCATAGGAACGCCACTACTTTCGGATAGCAGGGGAAACCTGTAACTTTAAAGCACTGGACACATAGATAGTAGGCTTTCAATAAATTGTTTTCTGTCACGCTGTCGAAAATCCTCGGAGTAGCCATTACTTTGTTCTGAGAACGCTGCAGGCCCTTCTCAGTGTATAGATTGCACCTGTCTTTTTTACTTGGGCGTGCATCTGTAGGAAGCTATAAGCTCCAGGAGGGCTGGGTTGTGCACGTTTTTGTTCTTAGTATACAGGAGAAACAAGCAGACAGTACCTGGCCCATAGTAGGTGTTTAATAAATCCTTGATGAATGAATGAATAAAGTGAGCAGACCAAGAACAGGAATATAGCAGAGTGTGGTATGTTTGGTGTAGCTTGGCCATTTTTGTTTGTGGCTACAGGAACCTTCATTATCCTGGGGATCGTGAGAATAGGTAGGAAGCAAATTATTGGGGAAATTATTATTTTTTAAACAGCTTAATTGGCATACAAAAAACTACACATATTAAGTTGTAGAATTTTATCATCTCTGACATCTATATATACCCATGAAGCCATCAACACAATATTAGCGGAATTCTTAATGCACGTCTCAAAAGCCACTTTTCCCTTGGCCTCATCAGGAAGGGCGGGAGGGAGAGTCTGCTTTCTTCTTCTTCACACCATTCCTTTCTAGTATTTTTACATTCTTGCCACTGAAATTATAGATGATTATAGTGTTTGTCTTGTCAAGCATCTGTTTTTACTAGGTTGCAGGTGAGGAGGGTAAGGACCATATCGGTTTTGTTCAGTGTTTTATTCTCATTGCCTCCCACAGTCTCCAACACATAGAAGAGGCTAAGTGGAGAGTTAAGGGGTGAATGAATGAACCTATTGCCAGAATAGATATATGCCGCTGAATTGGGAGCAAAGAAAGCTGTTCTCAGACATTCAGAGTTATTTTTACCTCAGCAGAGGGAAATCAAAGGGAAAAGGCCTCCTAGGGGTCTGAGTTGCTGAGATGAGACCCTTGGAAATGCAGGGAATCTAACATGATACAAGCCAGACCTAAAGTTGAGGTATGTGGGGACTTACTCTGTTGTTCTGAGACCCAGCTGTTCTGTGGAAGGTTAAACATTTATGTTGGGGCTCTTTGAGGTTTTTTGTTTTTTTTTAATTCTTATTTTTTTATCGTAAATTGATTCTCTAATACAGGCTGCCATAGAAGGGGGCTTTAACTGGGTACGCTGGTAGAAGGACCCCCAGATCGATCCCTTTGTTTTTCTCCAGCTTGTGGTATTACCCTCCTCCCCGCCACCAGTCATAAATGACAATGAAATTTTCAGAGACAGCGTTGATTCCCTCAAAGCTCTCTTAAGCACTAAAGGAAGAATCACAAAATAACAATTAAAAATGACACAGCCAGGTAGTAGTGTGTGGTGTGCGTTTTGGCAAGTGTCAGCATTTTAGAGCAGTAAATACTCTCCATGGTGGGGGAAGAACAGGCAAAACAGGCTTTTAAAATCCCCATTCCAGAAGAAAAGGGGAGGGATGGGAAATAAGAGCATATTTGTGTTGAAGCTAATTTTCTACTAAATGTTTGCAGAAGAGGTGAATAGCAGATTCATTTAGAGTCAGTTTTTCAGATGCTAGGAGGCAGCTGGTTAGTCTGGGATGAAATGAGGTATTTCTAGAGGTACCACTTAAAGGGCTATGGTAGCTTTTGTACTTTTAAGTTGTATTTTGTGCACGTTTCATCCCAGTGCTTTGCTCCCTAGATATCCGTCCATCCTTCCATCTCCATTGTTATTGACTGCCCGTTTATACCAGGCACTTTTCCTTCCCTCCGTCCTTCCCTCCCTTCCTTTTACCCACCTACCCATCCTCAATCCGTTCATCCTCCAGCCCCGAGTATTGACTGCCTCTTATGTGCCAGGCACTGTTCTAGGCTCTAGGAATCCAGAGTGGGAAATAATTTAGCAGAGGAGACAGGCTCATGTAAAAGATTGTTTTATGATTTTCCAGCTTCGATGTGGGGTTATTAATGGCTGACTTATACCTCCCCCTACCCCATTTGTAATGCTACGAAAGCACAACTTGTATTTGCTTTTTGCTTACTCTCTAGTGACTAGTATATTGGGCACATAGGTGCTCAATAAGTAGTATTTTGAGTGAATAACAGAATAAATGAGTGATCTGTATAGTGTAGGTCACACTTTGATAGGAGTGTAATCACAGCTGTGAGAAATTGCACAGAAGACAGAATTACTAACACAAATCTCATATCTTGGCCAAGTAATGAAGAATGAAGAATGTTTGTGCATGCTGTTAACTATTTGTCCATTTGCTCATGTACTCGGTGATATTTGTGAGCTGCTCCCATGTACAAAGCTGTGGTAAGCAGTAGGCTATGGTGGAGCATAGGACTGACATGATCTCTGTCCTGTGGGAGCTGCCTACACTGAGCAAATGTGGGAAGTGCTCGGAGGGAGAAATCCAGATATAAGGCACATAGTGGGAGCCATCCTGGGCTAGCAGTGTGTGTTGAAGCTGCCCCTTGAAGGGTCACCTGGAGGGAGCCAGGTGCCAGTAGTGTTGGGCAGGGTGAAATAGGGCCTATGAAGGCGCTGGTCTGGTAAGGAAGCCAGGGTGGCCCCGGTGTGGAGAGATGCTTTCCGTGAGGCCAGGGCCAGGCCATCTGTAGTATCTGAAGAACAGGCATACCTTTTCATGTTGTAGAACCCCTAGATTTTGGTAACGATGTGACTTAAAGGCTCCGGCTTCCTAAGAAAGGAGCTGTATTAGCTTCCTGTGGCTGCCTTAACGAATTACCACTGAGTGGCTTAAAACAACAGAAATTTATTCTCTCACAGTTCTGAGGCCAGAAATCTGAAATCAGGGTTTCAGCAGGGCCATGCTCCCTCCGAGGGCTCTAGGGAGGAATCTTTCCTTGCTTCTTCCCAGCTTCTGTGGCTCCTGACAGTTTTTGATATTCCTTGGCTTGTAGCTGAATCACTCTAATCTCTGCCTCCTTTTTCTCTGTGTGTCTGTGTCCTCTCCTCTACTCATAAGCACACTAGTCATTGGATTTAGGGCCATTCTAATCCAATATAGCCTTATGATAACTACTTCCATCTGCAAAGACCCTATTTCCAAATAGGGTCATATTCCGAGGTTCCAGGTGAACATGAATTTTGGGAACATTATTCAGCCCATTGCAGGAGGGGATGTCGAAGCTGGTGGAACAGTGCTGGGAGGCTTCCTCTGGGTCTTCTCATTCCTCAGAGTTTTGGGTTGACAGGAAGCAGGGAGACTTGGTCATGGGGAGCGTGGGCCACCAGTGGTTGGGATTCCAGTCTTGGTGAGGACTTCTGGGTACAGGATTCTTCTCAGATGCTGAAGGAAGCTGTGCGACTGCAAGAGGGGGCCC
>NW_011888915.1:1432541-1440652 GCF_000151845.1 Pteropus vampyrus
TCTGTATAGTGTAGGTCACACTTTGATAGGAGTGTAATCACAGCTGTGAGAAATTGCACAGAAGACAGAATTACTAACACAAATCTCATATCTTGGCCAAGTAATGAAGAATGAAGAATGTTTGTGCATGCTGTTAACTATTTGTCCATTTGCTCATGTACTCGGTGATATTTGTGAGCTGCTCCCATGTACAAAGCTGTGGTAAGCAGTAGGCTATGGTGGAGCATAGGACTGACATGATCTCTGTCCTGTGGGAGCTGCCTACACTGAGCAAATGTGGGAAGTGCTCGGAGGGAGAAATCCAGATATAAGGCACATAGCGGGAGCCATCCTGGGCTAGCAGTGTGTGTTGAAGCTGCCCCTTGAAGGGTCACCTGGAGGGAGCCAGGTGCCAGTAGTGTTGGGCAGGGTGAAATAGGGCCTATGAAGGCGCTGGTCTGGTAAGGAAGCCAGGGTGGCCCCGGTGTGGAGAGATGCTTTCCGTGAGGCCAGGGCCAGGCCATCTGTAGTATCTGAAGAACAGGCATACCTTTTCATGTTGTAGAACCCCTAGATTTTGGTAACGATGTGACTTAAAGGCTCCGGCTTCCTAAGAAAGGAGCTGTATTAGCTTCCTGTGGCTGCCTTAACGAATTACCACTGAGTGGCTTAAAACAACAGAAATTTATTCTCTCACAGTTCTGAGGCCAGAAATCTGAAATCAGGGTTTCAGCAGGGCCATGCTCCCTCCGAGGGCTCTAGGGAGGAATCTTTCCTTGCTTCTTCCCAGCTTCTGTGGCTCCTGACAGTTTTTGATACTCCTTGGCTTGTAGCTGAATCACTCTAATCTCTGCCTCCTTTTTCTCTGTGTGTCTGTGTCCTCTCCTCTCCTCATAAGCACACTAGTCATTGGATTTAGGGCCATTCTAATCCAATATAGCCTTATGATAACTACTTCCATCTGCAAAGACCCTATTTCCAAATAGGGTCATATTCCGAGGTTCCAGGTGAACATGAATTTTGGGAACATTATTCAGCCCATTGCAGGAGGGGATGTCGAAGCTGGTGGAACAGTGCTGGGAGGCTTCCTCTGGGTCTTCTCATTCCTCAGAGTTTTGGGTTGACAGGAAGCAGGGAGACTTGGTCATGGGGAGCGTGGGCCACCAGTGGTTGGGATTCCAGTCTTGGTGAGGACTTCTGGGTACAGGATTCTTCTCAGATGCTGAAGGAAGCTGTGCGACTGCAAGAGGGGGCCCAGGTCAAGAATTTCCCCGGCTTACATCCACCTCTTCTTCCCGCGGTGAGGGGAGACTGCAGGATTTCTTACTGACCGTCCTTGGGGCACCTTGAGACAGGAGGAAGTGTCCACGAGAGTAAAATGGCCAGAATAATTAATGACCCTGGCCAACAATGGCCTCGGGTTTTTCCATGGTTCTTCTCTTCTCTGGGAACAGTTTCCTGCTGCTTTCTTGGTGGCACATTGCCAGGGACTTTCCGGGTCTACAGGACATCACTTTCCTTTTCTTTCTTGTTTCTCTATTTTCTCAGGTTCACTATTTAGTAGCTTCTTCCAGTTCCCTGGTTTTACACAAATTACTCAACAGTGTCTTCCAATAGCAGTGGTTCTTAAACTTACTGAGATTTCCAGATTTGCTTTCCAATATGAAAATTTGATTCCCAAATCTGATTTCCAGATTTGATTCCCAGAATTTCTGATTCAGTAAGTCCGTGGTGACCTGGTTCCGGTGAACTTCAAAAGCCAAATCGAGAAACCCTTCCCTATAGCGTATATTTTAGCATGCATCTGTGCATGAACAGGTGTGCATGTGTGAGTGTGTGCATGCATGTGTGTGTGTTTTTTCTCAAGTGCTACCTGATGTATTAGATAGGGTAGCTAGCTTCTGCATTTACATGATGCCAGTTGACATAATTTGGCACCAGATTATGTACTTCAATTCTGGCACAGATATGCTGTCTAGGTAACACAAATGCAAATTCTTCTCATATCATTTGCCTGTAGGCAAAGTGATAAAATAGAATTAGTGGTACCTTGAAAACATAGGCATACTGTTGGGTAAGGAAGAAAGTGAGTGGGGAATGTGTGTTTTATGACTTTCGATAAGCCCAGGAAATGGGGTTCACATTGTTTTGTGTGTGTAATGGGATGAATAATGGGATGGCTATTTTATCTTCATTTCTGTGACCCAGCTTTCCCTTTCTATAAAATGAGGATTGTAGAGTTTGTCACTCTCCTGACAACTCTTAAAGAGTCACATTCTTATTTGTGTACTTATTTATTAAAAACATTGTTGGGGGCCAACTAAATGTCAGAACTACGATGACTATCCTTTTATGAACACAACATATATGGCTACTGCCTGCCTGGCATTTATAATGTCGTCAGGGTAGGACACATTAGACAGTTACCAAAATCAAAGGAAATTACCTATACTATAAATGAGCGGGAAGGGAAATTCTAAGGAGCAGCAAGAGCTTACCACTGGAAGTGGGTCGGGGATGAAAGGGGGCCACTGAAAAGTGACTCTTCAAGCAGAATGCGAAGAGCAAAGGGATAGTAACTTACCACTGGAAGTGGGTCGGGGATGAAAGGGGGCCACTTTCCTGAAAAGTGACTCTTCAAGCAGAATGCGAAGAGCAAAGGGATAGTAACTAGGTGGAAAAGGTTGGGGGAATGCTGTGGGCAAAGGGCACAGCACACACCAGGGCTGAGGAGCGGCCACCTTGCTTCCCGTGGTGTCAGTGAGGAGCAGTGTCTGAGCTGTGCCCAGGGACTAGGCTGATTCCTTTTTAGATTATAATGCTGATAGAAGGTCAGCAGGGTAGTGGGGTGTAAAAGTGGGTGGGAGGGGGCCGAATGGCTTGGTCGTCTGCTCATCTTTACACAGAAATAAATCAGCATGACATTTTATTTATCATGTTATTGGATAAAACTGTATATTGTTGATAGTTATTGTTTATTGAGGGCTTGCTGCAGCCAGGCCCTGTGCTAAGTGTTTCTTTCCAAGCATCAGCTCTTTATGTACAGAAATCTCTGGAGGCAGGTGTCCTTTTTTTTCCATTTCTTACAGATGGAGATAAGTATAGAGACCTTGTAGGTGGCCGAGGTGGAATTTTGAACCCTGTGAGTTTGTTCCCAGAACCCCAGCACTTACCTATTATTCCAGGCTTATTTGGGTGGTTGAGGGCTCGATTTACTTACTCTGCCTCGTCTTGCCTGACACTCTCACGTTCATCTTAGCTGTTAATGAGAACAACCAGAGGTGTATCTGATTTCATGTATTACCTCCAGGTTCTGCTGTTCATGACTTTCTGAGTTAATAACAGTTCAGTGAAGATAAGCCCTGATTCTTTGATCTGGGTTTTTGGTTTGGTTGTTGATTTTTTTTTTTTTTTGTCCTTTGCTAGAAAAGGTTCAAGGTTACAGGGAGGTGACAGGCCTTAGCTTCCCTTTTCCTGCTTTTCAGGTGAGGTCCTTGCTTGCTCAAAGTTATGTTAGAGCAAACATGATTGTGAGGCTGGAGGAGGCAGGCCTGAGGGTATAGAAAGAGGATAAGTTATAGAATTTTGGGGTGCTGCGTTTTTTCTTCACAATTCCAACTCCTATCTAAAGACCTTGGAAGAGAAAGATCTGCCCCCAGGGTGACCTGTGGAGAAATTAATGTGGTTTGGAAAAACATTATCAACCCTAGTTTACTGTTTTGCGATTATCCTCTTTTTCATTTAAAAGTTTTACAATTCTTTTGGCAAATCTTCCTCACATCTTTTCTGAAGCAGCAGTATTTGCTTTCCATTCAATTTATGCATGAAGAAAGGCACAGAAAGAGGAAGAAATGTCAGTTGTTTGATAACTCCATGGAAGAGGTGGTGACACTCGGATCTGTAACTGTTGAAACAGGTTCTGGATTTCTGTCTGGTGCATGGGCCCTGTTTATGTGGGTCTGGGACAGGCAGGGCAATCCTGCTTTTGTTCCTCATCTATTCTGTTTTTCTGGCTTCCTGTCCCTTCTTTGTTTTATTGGCAAGGCCTTTCTTTTACTTATAAACCTCTTCCAACAAGGTCTGGCTTTTGCTCTAAGTTTATGACCATAGATTTTGAGATGGTACACGTCACCCTCTTAATCTAATTGAGCCAGCACATCATTGTGAAGACATCATTTTATTTGGGGGTATTAGTTGCTATGGTTATTTGCTGAGACTAAGAGTCTGTGTTTTCTCAATTAGATTTTTGGATACTGCTCTGAGAATGACAGAGGTGTGCCTCCCTGTAGGAATATCCAGTATATACCCTTGCCATTAAAAAAAAAAAAAAAAAAAAAGGCACAGGAAAGATATTTTGGGTGGAATTTTAGAGCTAGAAGGGTCCTTAAAGATCAAGTGCTTCAGCTTCTTGGTTTTCACATGCGTTCTCTAAGGCTGAACTTTGTGAAATTTGTTAAGAACGTGTTAAGAAAATGTTAAGTAACTTACCCTAGGTTCACATGCATAGTTGGTGGGTGAGCAAGGACATAGCCCATTTCTGGTTCTCATTCTAGGTTCTATTCTATTCTTTCAGCAACAGTAGAAGTTCTCTCAAGGAATCCATTCTTCTAATATACACACAGGTTCTGTATGCTTTAGGCACTGTGCTGGAAGGATAAAAACACCATGGCCTTTGCTCTTAGGGTCTTGGGTAGGAATCCCAACCCTTGCCTCAGAGAGTGTGGTGCCAGGACTAGCAGCATTAGCATCACCTGAAACCTTATTAGAGAAATACAGAAGCCCTGGCTTCCAGGCCTTCTGAATTAGAATCAGTATTTTGACAAGATATTTGGGTGATTGAGTACACAGTAAAGTTTGAGAAGCTCTGCTCTAAGAAGGTAGGCATTCTAGAAGCAAAAGCCAAGTCTCGAGGCACCAGCTGCTACTACCTGCCCTGCCACCCGCCCCGTCTGCCTGGTATTGAGCATAATAGTAATTCTGTGTGGTTTGGCCAAGAGCAATGCTTACCTTTCTCAGCCTGCACTCACTCACCTTTCTCTAGCTCTGCCCTATATGGCCTCTTCTGGTCTTCACAGTCCTGTCTCATGGACTCTCCCTGCAGACCCTTTGGTCTGACTTCTGTGGTCTTCTCTTAATGTCCCCTGACTCCTTTTTTTTCTAAAACATGCCCATTTTGGGGGCAAAACACAAACACTACCTTCTCAGGAAGCTAGGCACTTTAGGCCTGTGAACCCTGTAAATCTCATTTATCTTGGCTGTCATGTTAGCATGTGCATTCTTTTATGTTTCATCTGAGGCTGGCTGCCTTCTCCAGGCAATTGACAGAAAGGATTTGATGATACTCTTTTTTCCCCAGTGCAAAGATACCACTTGAGTTTAATATGCTTCTCAAGAAGAAACTCCTATTGCTTTGAATTATAATTAAGTTAAAAAATAGCGTTATTTAGTCCAGGGTTTTTGCCTTTCCTTTTATCTGCAAGGGGCGAAAGGAAATTTTAAATGTGTAGATATGTCAGAGTATTCTACGCATCTGAGGAAAACCCTTAAGGACTCAAATGTGGTTTTCGTAGTTCACTAGAAAAGGGTTATTTGAGTAGTTTGGTGAATCAGTGAGGCAAAAATTCTTATTTTTATGCTAATTAAGATTCTCCTTTGGTTGATTCTCTTTTCTCCAACCTACAAGTAAACTTCCACTTTGTCTATGCTTGTGGGAAGGAACAAAAATCAGCATCTAAGGACCACCCTATGCTCTGCTCTTCCATAACAGGTTTTTTCCCCGATTTTAAATTCTCACAACCCTATGAGGTAAGTATTATCCTCACAGTTACGTAAATGCTTGGAAAGTTTGAATAATTCGCCCAAAGTCTACAGTTAGTAATTAGCAGATCTGGGATTGGAACCCAAGTGTGCAGAGTTCATGCACTTCATACTTCTCTGAATTACTCTTGACTGGCTGTGTGTGTGTGTGTGTGTGTGTTACCTTTGTACTTAACTGGTCTGGAAATACCCTTTCTTTTTGCTCCTTCACTTGATTAGGCCTCTCATAATGAGTTTCTTTGTTTTAACTAAGCAAATCACCACGGTTTTCCTTTAGGGAGTTTCTCCTGCACTGACCTGCTATCTTACAAGGTCTTGGGGTATCTTTGGAATGTAGATGTTTTGAGTACAGTACCTCAATTCTCTGTGTCTCTCTTCTGCATTGTGTCATGGCTAAGTGATTTAAATTTGGAACAGGGTTCTTTAGGGCTTGGGTTTTTGTTGTAGATCTGATGCTGCCTAAATCACTTAACATAATGGCTATTGATTGGCAAATATTTATTATTAAACATCTATGCATTGTTACTAAGCTAGTCCTTATTTTCTATATCTATAAAAGATCAAGTGCTGTCACTTAAACTCCCAATGTTCTTATAATGAAAAAGTAATATAATACTTTGGAAATACAAATGTCTTCGTATATGTTATTTGTATATAATCATGTATAGATACAGTGATGATGCTACTGATCACTCATAATTGGACCTGAACTTGGAGTTTTTAGTAGGGAGCAGAGTTTCTTTGAATCCCTCATATATTCCTTATCTCCTGGCTGACCTGGTTCTGTGTACCAGTATCTAGGTTAAAAGGTGTCATCTGGTCACCCCACCCCACAGGTAGAAAGCCCTTGACTGTGTGGTTAAATCTGTCTGCTCCAGCCAGATTTAAAAGAATGTGAGAGACACGTTGGAGAGTTACTTCATCCCTCCAGCCCTTCAGTGAAGCAGGATGGGAAGTCAGGGTAGAAGTCCCCAAATTACATTCTGGGCTAGCTTCTTAGTGAAAGGCATAATCAGCGTTTAAGTTGATCTTGTCTCTCTTCTGTATAAAAGCCTGGTTCCCATTTCCTTAGGGATGAAGTCCAAATTCCTTTGCTTGGCATTCGAGTCCTACCATGATTTGATTCTAACCTCTCTTCCCAGTTTTTCTTCCTGTCCATCAAGCTTAACTTCCTGCTATTTCTGCAATTTCTGCATAGGTCCTCCGCTTTGGCATGTCTTTGCTTCCTGTTCTTTCTTCTAGAATACCTTCCCATGCCTGTCTCCCCTGCCTTGCACCTCCTCCCATTTATACATATCTAAGTAGTTCTGAACTTTTCAGACTTAGTTCAAATGCCACTCCTTCTCCTCTTCCTCCTTCTCCTCCTCCTCCCCCCCCCCCCCCCCCCCCCCCCCCCCCCCCCAGGCCTCCTCCACTGATCCCAGCTGGAATAATATCCAGCTTGCACTTCTGTAGCTATTTTTTTCTACTCTCTAATTGCCTTAGCATGTTCTACCATAATTTTTAAGTTCACATACACAGATTAGGCCCCTCGAAATTGTATTCTCCTCAAGGATATGCAATGTTTACATATAATCTTTTTATTTCTTTGAATACATTGATTACCAGATTCCTAAACAGGTGAGTAACTTAGGCAGCGTAATGTAGTAGTTAAGTGTTCAGAGTCAGAGGGACCAGGTTTCTTATACTACCACTTGTTAGTTATGTGACCATGACAGATTATTTCACCTCTCTGAGTCTGTTTACCCATCCACAAAAGGGGAATAATAATGTGTACTTAGGATGGTCATAAGGATGAAATGCTTTAAAATACTTAGTAGGCATATGTTACATAGTAAGTACCCAATAAATTAATGCATAATATATTTATGGTTCTTTTGATTTATATTAAAGTGAGTTTGAGTCTCCCATATTATTCTTAAAGGGTGCTTCTGTCTAAATAGAATTGGAAACCTCATATGGAAAAGGGTGATATACCTTCTATTTGATTTCATTTTTAAAATCAATTCTGAAAATTTCATTAGCCTTATTGCTCTGGTTGGAAAAACAAATTCTCCAGAGTCAGTGCTGGCTGTGGCCTCATTTAGGAAATATAGTTTTAGAGAAATGGCTTCAGGAAAAGGCCAGATGTATAATCAGAACGCACTTTATTATGTAACATGCCATGGTTGATATGGGCGGTGGGCGTATTGTCCTCTGGTCAGATGAGAGGTTTTCTAAGTCTGCTCCAGCCAGATTTAAAAGAATGTGAGAGACACGTTGGAGAGTTACTTCATCCCTCCAGCCCTTCCCCTCCATGTCTCAGGCTTGAATGG
>NW_011888915.1:1440702-1441241 GCF_000151845.1 Pteropus vampyrus
AGCCCTTGACTGTGTGGTTAAATCTGTCTGCTCCAGCCAGATTTAAAAGAATGTGAGAGACACGTTGGAGAGTTACTTCATCCCTCCAGCCCTTCAGTGAAGCAGGATGGGAAGTCAGGGTAGAAGTCCCCAAATTACATTCTGGGCTAGCTTCTTAGTGAAAGGCATAATCAGCGTTTAAGTTGATCTTGTCTCTCTTCTGTATAAAAGCCTGGTTCCCATTTCCTTAGGGATGAAGTCCAAATTCCTTTGCTTGGCATTCGAGTCCTACCATGATTTGATTCTAACCTCTCTTCCCAGTTTTTCTTCCTGTCCATCAAGCTTAACTTCCTGCTATTTCTGCAATTTCTGCATAGGTCCTCCGCTTTGGCATGTCTTTGCTTCCTGTTCTTTCTTCTAGAATACCTTCCCATGCCTGTCTCCCCTGCCTTGCACCTCCTCCCATTTATACATATCTAAGTAGTTCTGAACTTTTCAGACTTAGTTCAAATGCCACTCCTTCTCCTCTTCCTCCTTCTCCTCCTCCTCCCCCCCCCCCC
>NW_011888915.1:1442231-1460106 GCF_000151845.1 Pteropus vampyrus
GTCTGCTCCAGCCAGATTTAAAAGAATGTGAGAGACACGTTGGAGAGTTACTTCATCCCTCCAGCCCTTCCCCTCCATGTCTCAGGCTTGAATGGATAAAATAAACGCAGGTCAATCATCTGAATGTGTTAGGGCAATTCTACCTCCATGGAGGCCAGGGCCCATCCCTCTATTGCTGATTGAGCACCTACTGGACATTTCTCTTCTTGGGTGGGTGTCTTCATCCAGAGAACAGGTTCTGTCCCCAGCACTGCATTTGAGGCTGCCTATCCTGTCATTTCTCTTTAAGTCTTAGCATACCTTCTCCAATATAGTTAATCGCCACCTAGTGGTCACAGATAAGACCGTGTATCACAGAAACTAGATGAATGCTATTGGGGGAATTTTGTTCTATTGTAAGATTTGAACAGGGTCTGTTTCTTTTTGCTTGTATAATGTAGGGGTTCACGCTGTAGAATGACATTTAATAAAGGAACTTCACTTGCTTTTCTTACAGTAATCAGTGGATCTAGGTTTAAATTGCCACGTGCAGACTTAGGGAAATGGTGAATAGGGGGAATGCCTCACCCTAAGTGTAGTTTCTGATAGGATGTGTTCTCCGCTTGCCCAGATATAGGGGAAAAGAAAAGAAGGATCTCTGGGAACTCTTCTTTCATGTGTTTTAGCTTCAGGCCTGGGGACATGCTGGGGCTGAAAGGGGTCACGTGGCTGTGGCCGACAATTGGCATGTTTGTCACTCATTTCTCCTGATCCCTTGATGTAGAGAAGGTTTTGCTTTCTGCTCTTGATGGTGGCTCTTTCTGAAGCTCTGTGAGAATCTTCCTCAATAGACAGCATCGGGGCTGGGGGGGGGTGCGGGGGAGGGCGGTGGTTTTATGTTAACAGTAAGCACATTCCTACATATACAACCTCCAACCAGTCTTCCATAAGTTGGAAAATTTCTCCTGACATACCTAATCTGATTGTTTTCACTTGTCAAGCATAGAATCGGGAATTTCATCTTTGATGAATGTAATGGACTAGTGGAGTGCCCAACTTCCTCTCTCCCTTTGTTCTTTCTGTGACACCTGCTCTCAGCCAGGCACTGTACTAGGTTCTGAGGATCCAGTGGTGATCATAAAGAGACATGATTCTCAGCCTTATGGGACTTACTAGTTGTGGAGATATTAATCGAAGAATTACCTGAACGATATAAAATTGCCATGAAGAAGAGGTGCATAGGACTCAGGGAGTGAAAATGGGATAGGATTTGGCCTAGAGAAGTCCGTGAGGAATGAACTTTTGGGCTGAGGGCTGCTGGTAGGAGTACGGCATATTTCAGGAACTGGCAGAAACCAGAGCATCTGGAGCCCATAGAGGGGACTATGGGGGCCCAGACCATGAAGGGCCTCTCCGGCCTTGGGAGGGACTTTGGTCTTTGTTCTTAGAGCTCTGGGAACCCATCATAGGATTCGCTGCTGGAGCTGACACGATTGGGTAGAGAGCTGACTGGAGGGACAAAAGGGGATGTGGGGAGACCAGAGAGGAGGCAGCTGCAGTTACCCAGGCAAGTGGGGTATTTGGTTTAGGGGTTACTGATAGTGTTGGGGAGGAGTTAGCAAAATCAAGATGCTTAGGTGGCAAAATGGACAGACTTGGGAAGGACTGCACTGTCAAGGATGACATGTGGGTGTCCGACTCTGACTTGTGTGGCAGGGTGAATGGTGGTACCCTTTACTGAACTGGGGACACTGAAAGAGGCCCTCAGTTGGCTCCAGTGGGAGAGGGTAGAAGAGGAGAATTTGGTTTTGTGCATGTGGTTTTTACCTGGGAATGGGGAAACACAGTAGTCCCTCAGGAGCTGGTGCCCACTTCTCCGCTCTCACTATGGGTCCCACAGCCTGGGGAACATCGGACACTGCACCCGTTGGCCAGCCTGTATTGCCATGCTGGATCATATCAGTACAGTGGGTTCTGAGGGTCATCTTGCCCAGCCTTGTCCTCTGCACCTATGCATTATGACATGAAACCACTCATGGATAGTTCTGGAATCACTCAAGGTGATGAGGCACAGAGAGTAAGTGTAATTGGCCTTCAGAGGAGGCAGAGATTAGCAAGACCTGGAGATTTGGGTATTTTTTTGCAATAAGTAGCCAATAAACCAATGCTGTTGCAAGTACTTACTTTGGCAGTTGGTCTTTATTAACTGTAATCAGTTTCTAAGTCCAGGGAGCTGTGACAGAGTAGCAATATACAAAATTGTAGTTATATACAAAATTGTAGTTATATACAATTTTGGTAACATTGGAGGTCAGAGAAAGGCAAACGATGTACTGGGAATATAATAGTAAGGTTATCTTGAGTCTGTCATTATGTGGGTGTCCACAGACGTGTGTTTCTGTGTGTATATGTATATTGTACATAAAAAGGAAATGGCTTGACTTGTGGTTTTACTGGTAAAATTTGTGTAAATTAAAGTAGATTCTAACTTAAGAAAATTATGATAAACCTTCTGTTTTACTGAAAAAAGGATTATACTTGGCTTAAACTCTCTTAAACTCAATGCAGATAAGTATCTGCCGTGGCAGAGCAGGGCATCTCCAGGAAGAGATGGACACTTTCCTCTCGTCCCCTAGTGAGCAGACAGCTTTGGAAGCAGTCTCTCAAAGCCACACTTCTAGCTGCTTCCACATCCTTTCCCCACCTGGTCTCCTCACTCAGAGGCAGAGCCTACTTATTCTGTAAAGCAGATACTTGTCCTCCCCAGAGGCTGCCAGTTATGACTTCTTTCTGCTCTGGCCAGCATTCTGCCTTTCTAGCAACAGATGTTTCTGCAAAGTAAATATTATTGACCCTGCTTGGCTCTCAGCAGTGTCTTGCTCTGCCTAAACATGAAACAGTGGGGTTATGTGAGCAGGGTGCTATGAGGTTTGGTATGCTCCCAGCACCAATACCAGCCTCTCATTCCCCTCTCCTCTTACTGGAATGTGCATGTTAGATTCCTGTCTACATCAGAGTGAAGGCTCCAGAAATAAGTCTCTGTGCAGCTGCATATCCAAGGCGATCCTCTACCTAAGATGCCACCAATCCTTTTGGTTGAAATAAACAAGAAGCAATGACTTGGGCATTCTTTTTTGATGTCCTCTTAATTGTCTCATATGACAGAGAGGGGTTTATCTTAATGGGATGAGGCAGCATGCATGCTCACATGTTATAAGGACATCAGTTTGGGGGACTTGATCAAGTCACAGATCCCTTCCTAAGAGGCTGTTCACTTTTATGTCTGTCCTTTAATTTCTCTGAGCTGTCATTACAGGTAGTCGTGATTACTCTTCCTGGGTCCTGTTACTGGAAGATTTGTATATTAGGGAAGAATAGCCCAGCATTGCCTAGAACTGAAGCTTACAGTACAGTGGTTAAATAGTATGTCTCACTATATCTCCTGACAGCCTGATAGGTTAGGTAGGGCCGATAGCCGTCAGATGAAATAATTAAGATTTTATGATTAATCCAGGGTTAGTTACATATCTGGTAAATGATGGAGTTGAAACTTGAACCCAGGAAACAGTGGAGGTTGGGGTGAGGGTCAGGGGCTGGGGAAGGGGCTGATAAGGATATAATCAGAACTCCATGCAGTGCAAGTGAAGGGAGACTCTCCAAAGCAGTTTGAGATGCTGTCTCAAAGACTGGGGAGTGGATCTTGAACAAGCAAAACAACGGGTGTCCACTGTACCTTTAATGAAAGATTTCTCTCTTAAGCGTGACTCATTCAAGCCCATGGTGAGTTCCTTTTCAGATTCCAATAACTGGGATTCTCACTCTACCCAGCTGTCCTCACTGGCCTACAGCCCAGTATTGACTCCATACCAGTTCTCATTACCTAATCTTCCATAAGGTGGACCAGCCTCTTTATCAGCTTTGTGGGGCCCACACTGCCTCTCAGGTTTGTGCTGTAGTGGGGTGTGCTGTGTGCCACTGGACAATGAAATCAGGTTACCTTCTGGTCATAAGTTAACAGGCCCTGCCCCTGGCTAAATAGGTCCTCCCTTGAAAAGGCCCAACAAAGGCCCCGTTGTGCAGCGTGAGCCACTCCTTGATCCTCATTGGCAGCCACCCCTGGCAGTACAGCTTTTCAGGTGCGTGTTAGGAGCTTTCCCAAGCCTAGCTTATGTTTCACTTTTTTTCCACTCGTTGAGGAGGTTGTCCAGCTTGAGTCTTTCTTGCTCTACTGGTGAGGCACAGGAGGATTTTTAGGTAGATAGAGAAGCAACCTGTTCTTGTTCTTTGTTCAGGCCTTTCTCTGTGAGTTGTGATCAAGGGAACATTCTGACTAAAATGAGAGGGAGTACAACCATGCCCACATTCCAAGCACTGCACTTCGGGCATCTTGGAGGGCATTGTCTTCTACTCTGATTATTCTTCCTTTTTTTTCATCCTGCCTGCCTGTGGCCTCTTCTGTCCTTCCTTTGCACAGAGTTCTAAGTTTCAGATGCATCTGTTTCTTTCTCGACTTGTCAGGCAGTGATCTGTGTTCTCAGGGATATCCTCAGCTTGTGTTAGCCAGTTTTAAGAGATGCCCGATTCCCCTGCCAGCATCTTTGGACTTTTTGCCACAGGCCATTCCATTAAAGAGACTGAACCAGGGAGAGGCTGGATACTATTGGCTGTTGGCTCCCATGTTCTCCTTCTCCACTACAGGTGCGTTCCTATTAGAGTGGAGGAGTGTAGAGCAGAGGCCTTTTTACGAGCGAACAGTTAGCTCAGGATGTGTCATCGGAGCCACTGTCTGATGGTCCTGGAGCAGGAGCCACTGGTATCCATGGTAGCTTGAGCCCCAGACCCAAGAATGGCCAGCCTAGCTCTTTCACCGGCAGCCATTGTTTGGAATGACCACTCGTATTGATGAGCTGAACCCTGGGGGTCGGATATGTGTACAGAACCCTCCTTTCACACGCATGTATTAAACAGCACAGTGAGCAGGATGCACTGCCAGGTATGTGGAGGAAAAACAAAGCCAAAAGATGGAAAAAACCATAACCTTACCTCAAGGGACAAATCTGGGAACTAAAAAAAGAGAAGTGCTAAGGATCATGGATGCTTTTATTCCAGTAGGTTATGTTGATCTGTGAAGCCAGAATTCCCCCATTCACTCCTCCTCCCAATATCTTATTAAAGCCAGGCTTTGTTGCCAGTTATGCCTCATATTTCCCTCCTCTGGGAATTCGAACATAATTCCATTTCCCCTCCAATGAGGGAAACATGGTTGAGGGTAATTTGAGTGATTAGCCTAATCTGCAGGAAGGCTGCACGTGGAATTAAGTTAAGCACATTTGTACCGAGCAGCCGTGTCTGTCAGGCCACTGAAAGGTACCTTGGTGGTTTTATACCCTTAACAGAAGCTGAAGGTTCATGGAAAGATCATTGACTTTTATTACTGTCTTAAATGAAAGCTTATTTTTTAAATTTGACAAGGGCCTCCGAGACCTTTCTTTATAGATACCATGTGTGGGGTGTGTTTTTACCCCAACCCAAAGCATTGCCAGGGCTTTGTTTCATGGCGGTGGTGGAACGTGGTGACCCAGGGAAATAGGCCAGGTGGAAATTTGTCAAGCTGACCGGCTCATCTGTTTGTGAAGGTAGCTGAGAGGGTTCTGGGAACTCAGGCCTCCCGTAACTTGAGTTAGAAGAGGAAGTCCAGGTACTCCTATGCCATGGGGATGGGGCAGGTCCCAGCCCTTTCTTCCAGCTCTCTACCTAACACCAGTTTGTGGGGCGAGTTGGACTTGGGGAAGGTATTGTTGAGTCTGTTGTGGGGGCAGCTTCACTGACTGTATGGAGGGTCAGTTACAGAGCTGACCCTCAGGGCTGTAGATGCTGATGTCATCTCTGATCCATCCTTCCCCCTGACCTCATTAGGCAAGTGGATTCCCACCTGTGTCAAATGGCTAAGACCTCACTGTGTAGCTTGAAGAATTAGAGACAGGACCAGAATTGTTAAAGCAAATGTAGCAAATATATTAACTTCTAAAGCAAACCAGTATTTCATGTTATAAATAAGAATTTACTATTTGAGTTTATATTCTTTTGTGCTTTGAAATGGACTCAGGGATAAATCTACTAGCTGCTTTAGTAGTAGAAGGACCAAGAAGTGCAGCAGATATAAAAGCCGGTTTATTTCAGTAATTCATTTTTTCTTTTTACTCTTTTTCTTGCTAGATTTATCTTCAGCGAAGAGAAAATTTGCAGATTCCTTAAATGAATTTAAATTTCAATGCATAGGAGATGCAGAAACAGATGATGAAATGTGTATAGGTAAGTCATAACTGTGCTGTTTATCACATTTTCAGTGTCGTCACTGAGTCTTTTTCCAGAGATAGGAAGGATCTGTCATAAATTAAGAAGGGTGTAGTAACAGTTGAGGAGGCAGAGTTAGGTGAGGGTCAGGCACCCAGCGCTCTTCTAGGCTTCTCAGCATTCTAGGATTGTCTCTCACCCTCTTACCTGCAGGAGAAAGCTCGAAGGTTTGCAGTGGGGCTCTCCTCTCCATTTTCCTTTAGTGTTCTGCTTCTGGCTGTTTTTGTGCCGTTCGTGCTCCAGCCACAGTACTAAGAACCTAGAGTACAAGCAGAACACAGGTAGGTGAGGAAAGAATTAGATAAGAGATTGCAAATGCTCGCTTATGGACTGAGATCAGAATGCAGCCATGTTTTCTTTGGCACTCATTTTTTAAAATTAAATTACCATATAAATTGAATTTATATGAAGTTCCAGTTTTCCAGCTTCTTTGAAAATTGGAGAATATGATTATTCTGGCCTGGCAACAATTGGCTCGAGCTCAATAGCTGCTTACAGATGGGGAGAGGAGCTCAGTGTCTAACTCACAGTGGTCCCCACTGCTCTTTGTAATTTCCTTATCAAGAGGCTGGGGGCGGAGTTACCATTTATCACATCGCTGTGCTGCTTCACTCTTTACCATCGCCTATTTGTCTTTTGTAGGCAGCGCTGAGCACAGAGGATTTGCAATGTCAAGACACCTTTCTTTGTCAGGGCCTACTCATTGCACTTTATTCTACTTACATTGGGCATCTTGGTTGACTCCATGAAGTGAGCAAGCAATTGAGAAAGTTATGTTGAAATAATTAAAGTTATATTGAAGGAGTCCCTGTTGCCATGCAGAGCACAAGGATCCAGGCATGAGCAAAGGCAGTTGGGAGAACAGTGAAAGGCACCGAGAGCAGTGAAAACGTGTCATTTCTGTCATCCTGAATATACGGATGCTTTTCCCAACGTTACACAAATGTCCCAGATATCCTCAGGACTATTGCACTTAATGCCTATTGCCTTTGGGAATAATTCTAGCGAAGGAGACTTTTCCCGTCTGACTGCCATGCTGCAAGTTGTATTGCATTAATAAGCAGTGTGGGGACTCAGGAGAACCTAAGGAGAAGCCAGAGGTGTGGCTTCCAGTGCCAGCAGCACTGTTTGTTTAATTCTAGTGCCAAAGAAAGGTTGGGTTCTGACGCAACCCCACAACAAAGGTTGAGGAGGTCAAATCCTGGGCAGGAAATCCTTCAACTCTTAGGCGGAACTCTGCCCCTTCCAGCCCGGGGCCTGGGAGCCAGCCAGCATCTCATCAGTCCTGGGTATTCTCAGGAACAGGCCAGTCTTTTCCTTGAAGGAAATCCTTCCCTAGCTAGAGTGCCAGGTGGAATTAACATGCATTTCTGGGTCATCCTTAATGGTTAATAATTAAAAGATAAGGGGAGCCTTGGGAAGCAATTGACTTTAGGCTTCTGTGTGTGCCAAGGGATTTGAATCTATAACCTGAGAGCTGTATCTGGAAAGGCTCCCGAAGGCTCATTACTCAGCTTCTATCTCATGGCCCCTTTCTCTTTTCCAGCAAAGTCTTTGCAGGAGTTTGCCACTGTTCTCAGGAATCTTGAAGATGAGCGGATACGGATGGTGAGTACAGCTGGGCTGCTCTTGATCCCGGACAGTGTGATCATGTTAAGGAAGCATGGGATTTGTTGTCAGAAGAACAGGCTCAGCCACTTGAGTGGTTTGGGCTCTTAAGCAAGCCTTCTCATCTTTGCAGAGTTTGAAGCCTTTTGTAAATGATAAAGGATATACTACTTGGATAACTTGAGAATGACTTCATTGTCCTTCTAAAGATTCACTGTAAGGTGTATACATAAGATATGTTACTTCTGGGTGGATCTTTAGGACTGTTTAACTCTTTGGGGCCTTAGAATCTCTACTGGCAGAATGGGAATGAAAATGCCCCACACTGCAACCCTCCCTCCCCCACCTTATTAAACTCATCCCAGAGCTTTTAGACGGCAGGGTCACTCCTTCATTTTTAATTCCAAAGCACCTAACACGGCACCTGCCACGCAGGAGGCACCCAGTAAATGGGTACTTAGTAGGCAGTGGTAGATCTAAGAAGTTCTTCAAAGAGAAGCAAATTCAGGATTCAAATGCTGATCTTTGGGTTCTTAAGAGATATCTTTTGAATTAGATTTTGTTCTGATGTGGTTCAGCATTAACAGATAAGCAATTCCACATCCACAAGTTCTTTTGCATCTTCCCCCATATCGCTAAGATACCAGGACTGAGGACTTATTTGAAGCCCCCTGCTAGCTACACATGATTTGCCCCAAGAAGGCCTTCTCTCTAAGTAGTGCTTTGTCCGTTCATGAACGTTTTTCGTCTCTTATTATTTACTAAGTTTTGAGACTAAGTTTCCTGTCTTAGCTGGGGCTGCCAAAATACCATAGACCGGGTAGCTTAAACAACAAACACTGATTTCTGTCAGTTCTGGAGACTGAGCGTCCAGTATCAAGGGGCTTACTGAGGTGTTTCCTGGGGAGAGCCCTCTTCCTGGCTGGCGTATGGCACCGCCTTACCATTTCCTCACATGGCAGGGAAAGGGCGGGGAAGCTATCCTGTCCCTTCTTATAAGAACACTATCCCATCATGCATCTTCACCCTCATGACCTAATCATCTTCCAAAAGGCCCCATTCACAAATACTATTACATGGGGGTATTACAATATAAACAGAGACATATTAAATTTTTAAGAGTATTTGAGTAAAAAATCCATTTGAATTGAGCAGTACCAACCTGGAAGTGGTTAGGGGTGCTCCACTGACAGGAGTTAGTTTTAGGGGAAAGACTTTTATACAGAGGATGTGGAAGCAAAGCAAGGAAATTATTTAATTGACTATCACTTAAGTGGTTGCCTTGTTTGAGAAAGGCTGGTTGTCATGTATGATTGGTTGTCCTTAGGTTTAGATTTCTTAAACTTGAGGCATTCACAGGCTTAGGTGTTGGTTTGCTCATGTAGGCTACTAATGCAGTAGAGCTACCTCTGTCTAATGGCCTCCTTGTTTAATTAACTTAACCATTTAAGGCTTCAGCATATGAATTTGTGGGGCACACAGTTAAGTCCGTAGCATTTACCGAGACATTATTTAGCCACACATTTTCTATTTTAACACTCATGGTGACTCTGTGAGATGGTACCTGTATCATCCTCATTGTCCAGATGAAGATGCTGAGGTTTATAGAGGTTAGGTAACATGCCCAAGATAACACAATTAATAAGTGGAATAGCCTGGTTTCAATCTTGCCCACCCCCCACCCCCCCGCCAAGTGTGTATTATACCAGAGAATGTGGGAATGTTTTTAAAACTCCAGACAGATCAGAAACCTCTCACCTTCCGCCCTTGAGAGAGAGAGAGAAAGAGAGAGAGAGAGAGACTGTTTTCCATGATTGCTCATTGCTAGGTTTGTGAACCAGAATAGGGAAGGTGGTAGTAGCAGCAATAGCAGCGTTGCTGGTGGGTGGAGGCAGGGGAAAGCTTGTGTGTTTGTGCACATGCCTTGTGCTTGAGAAAGGAAAATGATTCTTTTGAGTCTGATTCCTGGCCGAGTCAGTATTTGGGGGTGAGGGGTGTGATGAGCAAATCACAATGAATATCTTGCAGATTGCTTTGGCCTATGGTAAGGGAACAAAGATTGGATTAAACTTTTCAGCTTGCCTTTGCAATTTTATTATTGATGTCAGTGAATCAAGTTTCTACTGTCTATATCTGAGTATCTGGCTATCACAAGCCCCTTCCCTACCTCCTTGACCTGTGATACTTTTATCTTCAATTCAGCTCAGATTAGCAGCGGCTGTATCTTCTTTGGGAAGCCTTTCCTGACACTCTGGGATATTTGGCCATCCTTATATTTTCTTAATATACAGTTCATGCCTCTGATTCTGTATTTTACTACATTGTGTCCTAATAATCAGAGCACGTGTCTCACAGTAAACATGAATTCTTGAAGGGCAGGGAATGAGCTAACATATCTTCAATATCAGCACAGCGCTTGGAACTGAGTGGAAAATTTAGTCATAGACTCTTAGACCCAGACAGACAGACAGACCTGATTCTCACTTCTGCAGTTCCTCATTTGATAGATGAGAGAGCTGAGGTCTTATGAATTCAGGTTGATATCAAGCAATAGAAGGACTGGGACAAGGAATTGGGAATCCTGATTTCCAGGTGAGCCGTTAGTGCTTTTATATATTTAGCATCTACTTAGGGCTGGATTCTCAATAATGGATGCCTATTAGAACAGCTTGGGGAGTTTAAAAAATAGTGATGCCTGAGATGAAGTACAGAGATTCTGATAACATTGGTCTGGCGTGTGGCCTGGACATAGGGATATTTAAAAGCTCCCCAGTGGGGTTAACATGAAGCTAAAGCTGAGAAATGCTGACTTAAGGGCTTAGCTTACCATCGTGAGCTTCAGAAACATATTTAATTTGTGGAAAGGACTTAAACAAGTGAGCCAGTTAAGCCACGTCAAATACCAATAAAAATCAAACAAGTGAAACAACATTGCAACACTCTGGTGTTGCTCTCTACTAAAATAAATGCTCTTAAAATTGAGCAAAAGGCAAATGGCAATAAATTTGGAAATTTGCCACCTTCTATCCCCCACTTTGTCCAGTTAATTCTTTTCTGTGTCCATCTCTGGCTTCTGGCATTTACCCTGTTTGTTTCATTGTGATGGATATGCATGCGATTTAGAAAAATAATGCTTTGTTGCGATGAGATTCCTGAAATAATCAGTTAAGCAATGAGTGAGCAGTGAATGACTTAAAAGGAAAGATTGTAAAGTATTATACTCCTTTCGAAAAGACCATGGAATTTTAGAGTTGGAACAATCCAGCCCACTCATTTTTTAGATGAGGAAATTGGATCCCAGAGAGGTTAAATGTTTTGCCCATGGTCGCACCATTGGCAGCCAATCAAGAAATAATTCATTCGTTCATTTAATCTTTGAAAAATATTTGAGTGCTCCTTTGTTTCAGCACTTTTCTGTATTTTGGGGATAGTGGTGGACAAGTGAGCATTTACAAGACAGTGTTGTATGCGTCGTGTGTATTGGTGAACCAGGAAACTTGAGCTGGCTTATGTCTTCTGAAGAAAACAGCTGGTGGGCCAGTGGGAAGTTTCTGTGGATTACATTGGAAAAGCCTCCCTAAAGAGGTGACCTTTAAGCCGAAACCTGAAGTGCAGTGGGTAATGAGTTGTCCACATAAGGATTTGGGGACAGAGCATCTGAAGAGAACAGTGAAATGCAAAGGCCTGGAAGTGGAGCGGGTTTGGTACATTTGAGGTGCATTTGAGTGACGGTGTAGTTGGAGTGCAGGACCTTGAGGTGGTGAGGCTGTGAGATGAAGTCGAGAAGCAGTCAAGTCTCCTGACCCTAGTTCAGCACTGGTTGGTCTACACAAAATCTGGTTGGAAGGTTTTTACGCCACCAGATGTCCCCAAATGCTTTCTGTTTATTTGTGATCTAGACTCACTGTTGGTCTACTTTAAATATATCTACTTAAATATAACTCGAGTGACTGAGCATTTATAAAATGTCATTTGAAGCTTGAAATTTAGACTCTACCCTATCACCAGTTTCCCTCTGCTTTTAAGATGGTTGCTTACATTTTTAGAGTTCTTAATTTTTAATTTTAAAGAATAATCATGCACAAGAAGAATATTGATTTAAACTGATGACTAGATTTTGATTTGACATGCTGTCAGTTCAAGTTTTGTGAGCAGTTGCCACATGTACAATATTGCTTACTCAAATTTTACACTGAGACACTGGCAGGCATTTTGTTCCAGAACTGCTATAATTCTTTACTGATACTGCTTTTGTGCCCCTTCACCCCCATCCCATTCTTCTCTGTTTTTCCTCACCAGATTGAGAATGCCAGTGAGGTGCTCATCACACCCTTGGAGAAATTTCGAAAGGAGCAGATTGGGGCTGCCAAGGTGAGAATTTTGCAACCCTTGTTCTTGGATTTTAGGGTGAGAGGTGTGGAAAACACACTTTTAGAAAATCTTCCCGAAAAACTTGGATGGATGAACCTGGAGTACACCTAGCTCATCTGTTCTTCACAAATATCTGAAGTAAGACTGAGTGGTCAATCCCAGAGCAGTCATTGTAGTATTTTGTTATTTAATCATTTTGTGCTGGTTCATAAATCATCCAAAGGTAGAAACTTATGCCTCCTTTGTGTTGTTAGGTAGGTACCTATGTGCTTGGACAATGTAGGATTGTATTTACTGTGAAATCCAGGACTCGGAGCCTAGAACACAGATCACAAATCGATCCCTCTGGGCATAGGGACTCTGTTCTTAACCCATTTTTGCTGTGTGTGAAAATGAACCCTCTCTTGCTAGAGCTTAAAATTTTCAAGAGAAACTGAAAAGTCAGAGTTTTATGTGAAATCTCCTGATTTTAGAAAAATGTTGATGAATAACTAAAAACATATATTACGCATTTTACAGGTCAAAAAGTGAGACTACTTCAGCCCAGAGATCACCATTTGTTATCACTGACCTGGACAGACCGTAGCCCAAATTTGGCTGATTCTAATGTGTTCCTGAAAGACTGCAAAGAGATTCATTTTTCTCCGGGTTCCCCTGCCCTGTGATAAGTCACTAGGAAGCCTTAGCCAGTTTGACCTTCAGTAGAATGTTAGAGGGCACATGCAAGGAAGGTGTTTTCATTGCAATCAATGAAAGCAAAAGGATTTTCAAGATTTTCTTCTTTTTCTGGAACTGTGAGTCCTTCAGCTTCAGTCCCTTGCGCCACCTGCAGGGGTTTTGGGTAATGTCACCCTTTTACTCAGATAATACGGATTTTACTCTTGTGAAATGGTCTTGAGTGGTGCTTATAGGTGGGGAAAAGATAGCCAAAAAGTAAGAAGTGGTGTCTTCCATCCTCTCCCAACTAAGTACATCTGCTTTCTGAAAATGAAAGAGATAATGTTCAGTATAGTTGGGGTTATCGAGAGGGGATGGTTGGCCATACTTTGAAAGAAAGACCACAGCAAAGAATTTTCTTCCAGTTCTATAGCACTTTTATACCAATTTTACAGTTTACATTTATGAAGAAATTGGAGCTCATTGGCTTTGTATAAGAGATCAAGGAATGTATAATTTAAAGGATGTCTCGTTCCATTAAGATTTTGTCCAAGATTGAGGAAACAGTAATGGGTGAGAAAATGTTGTGAGTGCCCCTCCCTGAGTTCTTGCTTACACAGCCCCTATGCGTAACTTGTCTTTAGTGGCCTTGAGTCTGTGCCTACTACTCCTGAAAACACACAGCAGCAGCACTGGAGGTTCTGGAGAGCTTTGAGGCAGAGGCAGAGTGGACCTGTTTGAGTTGTCTTTTCAGTTGTCCCTTCTTTGTCTGAGCCCAGATGCCTCTCACTCTGGCCTCTTCCCTCAGTACTGGTTTGGAGGTTATCACAGAGGAGGAGGAGAAGTCTGAGTCAGGCTCTCTTTAGGTTAATATCACTGATAGTACTGACAAGAGCAGGTACTTTTCCAGGTTGAGTGAGTGAGGGGCCTATAGACAGTGAGAAATATGAAAATGAAAAATTTTAAGGAAAGTGGTTGCTCACCAAAACATGTTTCCTCTCACATATATTCTGTTCTCTCATTCCTGTTGAAGAACGATGTGATGACATTGGGAATCATTGTTCATTCCTCCCCATTTGTTGTTGTTGTTGTTATGTTTTTTTTCAGTATACCTGTTACTTTCCATCAACCCCCCACACCCATGCATTTATGTCATAGTATTATATGCATTTAAGAGAAAACAAAGTAACAACAAACCCTCTACTAGGCATTGTAGGGAGCAGACTCAAGAATACTTAAGAGCCAGCAAGGGCTCTTAGTGGCTAAGTTAGTTTCTGAACTCAGCTTGTGTGATGCTAAAATTACCCTTCCTCCTCCTCACCCCTCTGTGCTGCTTCCGTTGCTATAACAACCTGTTGCTACTTGCAGGAAGCAGAAGTTAGATTGTGGTGTGTGAAGGCTGCCAAGGAGGCCTACTTCTGGGCATTCTTGTGCTAATATGGCTTCTGAAGAGCAGGGCAGTACCCTGGAGCTTGGCATAACCATAGTCCTACGTTTAGAGTTCTGAGTTGGGGGGAGATTATTTTTCCTGCAGTCCAAGCTCTGTAAGTGAAAGTAGAATAGACATTGGTGAGCAGTGGTTAAGAGTGGGCGCTCAAGCTAGACTGCTTGAGTCCAAATCTCATTTCTGCTATTTGCACGTAAACTTGGGAGAGGTTACTGAACCTCTCCATGCCTGTTTCCTGAGCTATTAAATAGGGATAATGATAGTACTTACCTCGGAGAGTCACTACGAGGAAGAAATGAGTGGACTCATATATAATACCTACAACAGTATTTGTCACATAGTCATTTGATGTTAACTGTTATATCCATCCAGTACACACAGTTCATTCATTAAAAAGATACAGGAGAGCATGCTCTGTGCATGGTGGAGAATAAGTGCAGATGTGGTCACTGTACTTGTGGTGTGGCTAGGGAGGAAGACATTAGACACAAAGGTATAAGTAAACATACAATCTCAAATTGTGGTAGTGCTGTGGAGGGTTACTTTCCTGGGACATGGGACATGGAAAGCAAGAGTTTAATAAGGAGATAGGGATGATGGACCTCATCATCTTCAGCACCATCGCTGCCACCACCACCACCATCATTCACTGAGATTTACTGAGCATGTGCTGGGCATTCTGTTAAGCATTGTATATGGTTTATCTCTTTTAGTCCTAACAATCCTGTGAGGAGGTAGATGTCCTTATCTTTATTTTATTAGACAGTCTTCGAGCTAAAAGAAGAAGAAGCCTGAGCAATTATCTGGTCATCCTCAGTTTATAGATGAGGGAACCAAATCCTGGAGAGGTGCAGTGATTCGTTTAGAGTCAGTCCACAGAGTTGAGAATAATTTGCAGCATCCTGACTCTGTCCTTTTTCCACTTAGCCATCCCCAGTGGACTACCTGGAGAGTGCACACCACCCTGTTTCTGAGTAACTGGGTGACACCAGCCTCCCATCCTAAGAGCATGATGTAAATCTTAGAGTTATTCCCACAGAGGTCTCGCTGCTGTTTCTCAGGACAGAACTGCTTCCCTTTCTCTTGCTTTGGCTGTCCTCTTAAACATGGAATGTGGAGGCTCGAGTTGCCAGAAAATCACAGAATGCCAGTGACTCATGTTCCTTGGCCTTTTCTCACCTTCGGCCAGCTGGACTATCCCAGCGCAAGGTTCTCCTTTTTGAGGGTTGCTGGCAGGGCTGGTGGAGTGGCTAAGTGAGCATTAATTGGAAGTTGGAGCCTCAGCCATAGGTTGCTGGTTTTTATAAAGGAAAGGAGTTGCTTGAATCAATTGTCTTGCCTGTACCTCTCAAATTTGAAGGAGGAATGCCTCCTCAGTCTTTTTCTTCACTTGCTTCTGCATATTTAATTGCTATTGTATGTAAGTAGTCTTTTAAGCAAAATTCAGATTTGTAGAAATGAATACATGTCAGCCAATATTGGATAATGATTCTGCCCACTTTGTGAGGCTCACTCTGTTGTTCACCAGATAAATGGAGCTTGTTGGGGCTTCAGATGACAGCTTCTTGGTGATTCCTGTGCTACTTTCACTCTGAGTGTTCTGTCCAGAGCGTATGCACTTACCACTCTCCTGCTCTAGAAGACAAAACTCTGAACCTTGCAAGATTAGCAGGTCTTAGCTCACACCTCTTCTCAGTGAGGCCTCTCCTGAGCACCCTATGTGCAGAATCTCTGTGACTGCACCCTGTTTATTTCCTTCACAGCACTTGAGGCAGTCTTTAATTATGCCGTTCACTTGCTTAGTGGTTAATTGTATTTATTCTACTGGAACATCCCCACCATGAGGCTAGGGACCACTGTGTCTTGTATTTCAGTGCCTAGAGGAGCCTAACGCAGTGGTCATGCGTTATATGTTTGTTAAATGAATAGATATGTCTCTGAGCTTCCTTATTCTAGCCACGAATATTTTTCTCCTCCTATAGGCTTTGTAATTGCAGAAAAACATCCCCTGTCAGCTCCACATGAGTCCTTAAAAGCAGGAGTGATGAACTCAGTAAATGTGTTCCTGTTAATCAGGCCAATGCTTATCCATCCCTATTGGAATGTGGAAGAAAGAGTTGCCTGTGACCGTGTGTCTCAAATTAGCTAAGATATGGGCTTTGGGGGCAGCTTGTCCTGGGCTGAATCCCAGCTCTGTCACTCTCTGTGACTTTTTACAAGTTAACCCTCTCTGGTCCTAAGTTTTTCTTATCTATAAGTGGGAGATAAAAATAGAACCTCAATGACTCCATGATGTGGTGAGAGAACAGGGACTATTACATGTATTATGATATTTATATTATTTTTCATTTTGAAAGCAGTTAATAAGGGACAATAAAAATTTCCCAAACGGTATTTTCCATCTAATCCTTGTCTATAGGTAGACAAATGCTATGTGGGACACACTGAGTTTTTAGCGTGCTATTATTACTTTATATTGTATCATGAGCACTTTTCCATATGACCACATAGCCTTCCCAGTTATATTTGTTAGATATCTCACACTTAATTATCCCAAACCCTATTCTTGGGCTGTGATGTTGCTGATGGCTTGCTTTCTTCCCTTTTTTGCTATTTGTGATGATAATATCTTCTATGTTTTGAATTGTTCCTCAGCTTAAAGACCTGTATGCGATATTATTGCTTCAAGGGATATTTAGGTCTTTATATTAAGAAGTACTTTTTGCACACTATTAAAGCTGGATCTCCCTTAAGTTTAGACTTGTCCCATTTAAGCTATAAGTAGATCTTCCTACTTTGAGATTATCTTCATAGGTAACTTCCCTTCTTTGTATGGCTTTGAACATCCTTGTGAATTACAAGCTAGAAATTTCTATTTCGGAACTGCAGTTCTCAGAAGGTGGAGTCCTGGCTTTGCCACTATGAAATACTGGTGTTTATCTCATTTTTGGCATTGCGATGGTGCCTCCATGATAGACAGACACTCAAAGCCATCGGGCTGTTGATGGGTGGGTGGTTGCTTGATTTAACGGACATTACTTGAAGGGTAGGAGTTGGGTTGCCTGCTGTTGTTTAGTGGTCTGAGGGAATCATGAAGCTATGAAGATGAGTAGAAAGATCTTGACCAGAATTGCTTTTATTCCTGCAACATTTTACTCAGTTTCTCTTCTCCTTTCTTCTTTCCCAGGAAGCCAAAAAGAAGTATGACAAGGAGACAGAGAAGTATTGTGGCATCTTAGAAAAACACTTGAATTTGTCTTCCAAAAAGAAAGAATCTCAGCTACAGGAGGTAAGAAACTACTAGTATCCTGAATAAAGGGTGTAATTTTTACGTGGTGCTGTGGATATGTGCTATTTACTCTTTGCCAGAAAATCCTAGGTTTGAAAGAGACCTCAGAAACCAGAAGTTTGATCTGGTGCCTGATGCCCAGTTGCCTTTATATCTCCCCACCCAAACCA
>NW_011888915.1:1461216-1539889 GCF_000151845.1 Pteropus vampyrus
TACAATTTCTAAGCAGTTAAATGAGTTGAAGTATTCAAGAGTCGAGCAAGTGTAAGGTTGTTCTAGCACCTGCTGATATTGGGGGGGTGGGGAGGGCAACAGTACACTTATCCTACAGGCATGACATTCCTCAGAGTGAGAGTGTTCTCCAGTCTGTTCTCTCCAAGTCTGCTGACTTGGTCTGGGGTGAGTTCAACTTGTTCTTTTAGGGCCATGCCAATATCATGTCCTCCTGAGCACAGTGTAGGAACCAGAACACTGGCTAGCAAAGAGATACCTTATTTCAAGGCCTGCTCTAATGTATTCCTGTGTGACCTAGGACAAGTACTCATCTCTCTGAGCTTTTAGTACCTTTGTAAAATACTCATATCTGTCCTGCCTATTTCATGTATGAGAAAGCAAATTATAGCTGCTACACAAATACAGAGTATTATCCCTGTGACTGGCCTGTTCTCCATTCCGTTTCCAAATTTGATGATACTCTTCCTGACTGTCTTTTTGGGCTGCTATGTTAGAATACCATATATAGGGTGGCTTATAAACAACACATTTATTTCTCACAGTTCTGGAGGTTGGGAAGTCCTAGATAGGTGCTGGGACCTTTGGCGTCTGGCGAGGCCTGGTTCTTGGTTCATAGATGGCCATTTTCTTGCTGTGTCCTTACATGGCAGAAGGGGTGAGGGAGCTCTCCAGGTCTCTTTTACAAAGGTACTATACTAATCTCATTCATGAGGGCTCCACCCTCATGACTTAATCACTGCAAAGGCCCCACCTTCACATGTCATCACACTGGTGATTAGGTTTCAGCCTATGAATTGATGGGGAAGGGCACAAACATTCATGAGGGCACAAACAGTCTGTAGCATGGACTCTGACAGTATATATCTTAGTGGACATTTTTCATTATCCTCTTTTGTTACAGTCATTTGTGTTCTTGTCTTTTACTCATTCAAACTTTCTAAGTACTTCGAGGGCAAGGAGTAGACTAAAGGTCTTTCTTGCAAGTGCTGGTATGTTCACAAGCATTGGTTTTTGGTTGTACTTGAATGGAATTAAATAAAAATTTAATGATAACAACAATAATGATAATACTTTTACTAACAACAATAATAGCATCAAATATCTGTTTAATGCATACTTATGTACCAGGTACTATGTTGGGCACTTTACATGGAATCTTATTAAATCCTCACAGCCACCTTATGAGGTACAAATATATTCCCTCTATTTTAAATTCCTTCTATTTTACTTAGAAGGAAACTGAGCCTCAGAGCTGTTTAATAGTCTGCCCATAGCTAGTCAGCGAAAATTTAAACCCTGGCTCCTGCCTCTGGAGCCCTTGCTTTTAACACCGTGTACTCTTCAACTTCTCTCTCCATCTTGGGAGGGAGGGATGGTGCTCTGCTGCCTACTTGCCATTGTTATTCAGCTTGAGTATCCTGCAAATAGAATTGACCTAAATGGAAGGATCTTGGTGATCCTCTGATTGAACATCCTGGAATTACCTTTGAAGGAACTGAGTTCTTTGTAGAGGTCAAATGATTTGCTAAAGTTTTTCCAGCTACTTAGTGATGATTTACTTCACATTTATTTAAAAAATCAGCTTTTAGGAACATTATTAAACAGAACTTTTAGGAACATTATTAAATCAACTTTTAGGAACATTATGAAATCTACTTCCTTTGGTTATCCAGAATTGTTTCCTGATTGCGGTGTTCTGAACCGAATACTTTTAAATTCTAGCCCATCCCTAGATCCTGGAAGGTGAAATTACACGGCAGCGATGTGGAATGACACTGCCATCTAGTGGATGAGTTAAAACAAAATCAGCGTCAGAAGCTTGCTTCAAAGACAGTTTTCATTCGTTCAACAAATAGTCATTGGACATTTGTGTGAAAGCCTAGTGAGGCATTGAGTGTATTGTGGGGAGTGAAGAGAATGATCTGCCTTCATGGAACTTACAGCCTAGGAAAATGTTTCATTTCTGAGAAGCACAGAATGGATGGTAGTTCTCAGATGAGCTGGTAGATTTAGTTTTTCAAGTTACAGGCAGAGAAACTGTCTTGAATGCCTTGCCAGGTAGGTTGGAATCATGGCTTACAATTCCATTGCAGGGGGAGCTAAGGATGTGGGGCATTCTGTGGCCGGATGGGCAGGGGCATTGGTAGGAGACACATACCATTCCCTTTGGGATTTCGTCTTCCTTTTCCTTCAGAATGCATTCTGTTACATGTTTTTCTGGGTGCTGAGTCTTGATGGCCATGTAGAAATCAGTGCATTCATTTCTCAAGTATCTAGTGAATGTTTACTATGGGTCAGGCACCATTTGGGGAACTGGGATAGAAAAGTGAAAAAATTTGGCAAAGTCTTTGCTCTTATCGACTTTATATTCCAGTAGTCAATACACCAGAAAAGAGAGGAATAAGTAAGAATTTCACATAATAATAAGGAAAAAAACAGGGAGATAAGGTAGAGACTCCCCGGGGTAACGTATCTTAAATAATGTAGTTAATGAAGGCTGCTCTAAAAAGGTCATAACAATCTGAATTACTGGGTCATGAAATGGAGTAGAGTAGGCTAGAACAGAACAGAAATATGAAAGTGTATTGCACTTAATTATAAATGTAATTTTATTAGGTCATAATGCAAAAAGATTTACTGTGCATTGATGATAAAAAAAAATTGAATGTTTATCTAGAGAAAGAGTTTTTCAGGTAGAAGGAACATAACATGCAAAGCCTACATGACAAGAAAGATTTGGAGTGTTGGAGGACAACAAGGAGCTCAGAGTGGCTGGAGCACAGTGAGAGCAGTTGGGGTGAGAGGAAGTGAGGCAGGACAGGTAGGCAGGTCACACCAGGTCTTGCAGACCGTGGCGGAGGCCAGGGGAAAGTGTCGAAGTGGATGTAAGAACATCTGATTTAGATTTTAGGAAAGGCGTTCTGTCTGCTGGGTGGACACTGGATTGGAAGGAGATGGGTAGAGAATGAAAGCAGGAGACGGGTTAGGAGAGGAGTATAACCACAGGAGATGACGTGGTTGGCTTAGGGTAGGAGCAGGGGTTGAAGCCCATCAGCTCTGATGTCCCCAGTGATGATAATAGCAACCAAAGTGCACGGAATACTTAGTGGTTTCGAAATTATTTTCATCCTTTAGCTCATTTCTCTTTGAAACAACTCTACTCAGAGCAAGGGCAGATATTATCATCTCCATCGTCCAGATATGGGAAGGAGACCCAGAGAGGGTAAATGACTTGAGCCAGTCTCACCAACTAGAAAATGATAGAATTGTAACTCCGGCCTAGGCATTTGCTCTGCCAGCTCTCTGACTGACTGGGTTCTGCTATTTTTCTCAGAGGACTTTTCTTCTGGCTACTTCATCCTTCCTGACTGCAGGAGGTGCACTTTGCAGATTTTCAGAAGGATCCTTTTTTTCAGTTTAGTTTCAGCGGGCAAGCCCAATCAGGGAGGATATATGAGGCTGTGGGGGTGATCAGGAAGGTAGATGCATCCCTCAGTAAGTGTACTGGATTTGCACTACAAGAGAATGAAAGGCTACAGGATCATATGGGCCATAGCTGGCAGGAGCCCAGGTAAAAGGTGTGTCCACCCAGTTGTCTAAACAGCCATACATAGGGGCGGGGGTGGGGAGTGCAGCACTTTCTGAAACCCTGCCTCCAAATAAACAGCGATCAGTGCTCAGGTATCAACTCCCCCTGCTCAGAGCTTAGCATACAGCTCCAGGCTTAGCCCTGCATTTTTGTTTTATTCAGCAGTTATTCAGCACATTAGCTTCTGGGTATTAAAGTGTAAGTTTCCCTGGGAAGAAGTTGCTACTAGATTCGAATGAATTCTTTTGGGCCGTTTCATAGCATCATGTGCTTTACCGCAGTTTGTGCTTTTCTGTTTATTTACATGATTATTTGATTAATACCCTTTTTTCCTGACTATGCTGTGAGTTCCATGAAGGAAGTTTCTTTTTGCTCACAATGCTTGAATGAGTGAATGATTTGCCAAGTCTTCAAGATGTCCTGGTAGCAATACTGTGTTTGGTGTGATGGAAGAAAAGATCTCTCCCAAGTTCTTTGCAGGAACCTTGACAAAGGAACGCTGGAAGACATAGTCCTCTGGGGGCTTTGTTTGTCTTTGTAAAGTATGTTATAGAATCACCCCTTCATTTCTAAAGAAAAAAAGTGTTGTGTTTTCTATCAGTGGAATATTAATTTTTATTAAGAATTCACTTTTGTCATTGAAATGCGCTTTCAATGTAATAATATGCTTTGAAAGAATGAGTTGGCACAGCCATGTTATAGAAAGGTTAAGAGCATTATAGAGAGTGGAAGTATTGACCAGCACAGCATTTCGTTACCACATATACACACACGTACACACACGTACACACACACACACACACGCACACACGCATTTTCTCCCCTGGGTTCTAGAACTTAGGTCAGTGTTTTAATTGTACCCATGTTGGGCCTTTCCGGGCCACACACCTACACAGAGGAAGTGAGGTTCATAAGGAACAATGTAATTACTCTGCTTGTGGTAAACTGACAGTTCATCTATGACACAAAGAAAGTATTTGGGACTCGTAAAAATGTCCTTTTCTGAAGTCTCCTGCCTTCTAATAGTTGTTCTGTTCATTAGAGAGGATGGGTTGGAGATGGCCCTGCAGGTTTTCTTTTTAAGTGGAACTCAGATCCTCCCCTGTTGCACGGAGGCAGTACTGCCTAATGGTTTAAAGACAATCAAGGGTCTTGGAGGCCAAGCGACCAGGACAGAAGTTGCAGCTCTGTCCTGTACCAGCTGCATCATGTTCCTTAATGTTAGCAGATTTCATTTTCCTCCTATAAATTAGAGGTAAAGATAATAATATCTTTTTTTAGGAATTTAATGAGGATTATGTATTTAAAATTAATGAAGTTCGAATAGGGTAATGTATATATAGCTATGGGCACGGTGCCTAGCACAAAGTTAAGTGTTTGGCCAACCATTATCATTACTCTTATTTCTGTTTCATGTTGTTTGATTTGCTTTTAAAAGCCATCTCCAGAGACTTTTCTGGCCTGCTTGCTGAAAGCTCCCTTTGGGTAGTGGCTTGATTTTTCTCTAAAATTCCATCTTTTTTGTAGGCAGATAGTCAAGTGGACCTGGTCCGGCAGCATTTCTATGAAGTGTCCCTGGAGTATGTCTTCAAGGTGCAGGAAGTCCAAGAGAGAAAGATGTTTGAGTTTGTGGAGCCCGTAAGTAGATGCTCTGTCTTTTATTATCTTATATTTTTATGGTGTCTTTACTTTCATCCCCACCCCTCCTTCCCACTACCGAGATGACAGAATGCTCTAAGTTGTTAATGAAGTGGTTGACCAGCCCTGATGGTGTGCCTTCTGCTGAGTAACAGGGCTTTGTCAGTCTGGCTACCTTAGGTCTTTTCCTGTAGCCATTCCTGTACGACTGTAGCGAGGGAGATGGTACATTCAGCAGTCGTTGCTTCCTTTAGCCACCCTGTGTTGTCCTGTTTGGTTTGCAGGTGGAAGTAAAGGCGGAGAGGACTTTTCATTTTGCCAGTCAGTAGTGATTATACTAACTTAACTCTCCTCCTCCAGCTTTTTCCTTCCTTTAAATAATGCAGTGGTAACTCAAGGAAATAGGGGGATGTACATGATACCTTTCTTTTTTTGCCTCCAGAGTTCAAAGCCCTTCCTCACACCATTCATGCATTCAAAGATGCTATATAAAGTGATTTCTCGGTATAGGTTCGTTGTAACAAAGCAGCATGGAGAGTTTGCTGAGTGGACCATGATGGGATCTGGACTTGGGCAGAGGTGTTCCAGGGGGTGTGAAAGGTTAGAATGTGGGAATAAGTTTGGCTTAAGTTTAGGCCACCTCCGCGTAGTTGTGGTTTCATGCAGACGTGGTACTACCCCACCTTGCTATGGCACTATATTCAGAATCTGAAGCAGGAAGTCTTCATGGAAACACCAGAGAGCATATGGGCCTCAGTTTAAAACTTACAGACCTTGCATTTTCAGCCAAATGCAGCCTCTGATTTAGACCCAAGACAAGGGTCTCCATACAAATAAGATTCTTATCTTCCTAGATTTAAGAAAGTGATTTTCTTAAGCAAATAAGAATAAAACTATAAGAAACTGAAAGAACATGACCACCCTTTTTTAGTGAAGAGTGGGTTTTATACCCTATTTCTAATTTATAACTTTTGGGATGCCTTTTAGGCATGTAGACTTGCTAGTAGTTTTATCAAGAGTCTAGTTGGCTTTGAAATTTGATGCTTACATCTTTTATTCTATTGGAATTATAATCTTAGAATTCTACTCTCAGCCACCTTAACTGGCAAATTTTAAAAAGTCCTTAATTGCCTCAAGGAAATAGGGGGATGTACATGGTACCTTTCTTTTAATCTGAATTTAGAAACTTTAGAGCCAACTTTCTGTCTAGCAGTGGTCTCTGACACAGTAGGGTCTGTGAGGTGGGAGAAGCCATCTGTCAGAGAAGGCAAGCTTAGGGCACAGAGGTGTTAAAAGCCAGCCTTCAGTTTCTCAAAAGGCCTTTAGCATTTTTACTTGTTTCTACTAGAATTTCTGGTGGGAAAAGAACAGTGTGATTCTAATAAGCCCATCCCTACATTTTTGAGCTGAGTTTTTTTGTTAACCGTTTTCATCTCTCAGGTGTTCCTAGTGAATCAGGTATTGTATCTGTTAACGGCTGCTGTGTAACAAATAACCACAAAAACCTCATATGAACAATAGATGTTTATTTCTTACACATCTTTGGGTTTAGACAATCTAGGCTGGGCTCAACTGGATGAATCTGGTGATCTAGGTGGGCTTTTCTCCTCTTCCTTTTTTGTCCTTCCCTTTTTTTGAAAAAAAAAAAAAAGAAAAGAAATCTATAAGGATTTATCCTATTTCCTGGCATTCTATTGTAATGTATTGGTGTCTTGAGTTTTTTGAGAGGAAGTACAGCATCATTGTCAAGGCTCTAAAGCCAGACTGCCTAGATTTAAATCGTAGCCATTTTCTAGCTTTGTGTTTTTGGGGAAATTGTTTATTTCTCTGAGCCTTAGTTTCTTCATCTGCAAAATGGGTAAATAATACCACCTGCCATATAAATATGTTATGAGGATTAACTGAGTTTATTCATGTAAGATGCCTAGAACAGAGCTAACCTAATTAGTTTCCAATTATTATATATTTATTGTATAATTGCTAATTAGCACCCAGTTATTTTTTATTCTGAGATAGAGGAATATATCAACTTTGGCTGCCAAGGGTCTCCTTAGAGAGGAGTCAAGTGCCAATATTAACAGGGCCCACTTGTTTTAATATAAATAGTCTCAGTAAATCTAAAAGCTTTTATTTACTGAATATCATAGAAAATGCTGAAGATCCAGCTGCTGTGTCTGAGGAGCTCACAGCTTCATTGGGGAAGCATGGGAGTATATAGTAGAGAGGTAGCCAAGGTAGCGAGCAGTTCAGTGCCAGATTGGACAGGATGGATGATATACAAGGGCCAGAGGGATTTAAAGAGTGTAAAATCATTGTGGTTTTTGAGGTCATAAAGTAAGGCAACCAGAGAGCTAACGAAAAAAATTTCTGGTCTCTTCTTCGAATAAAGAGAAAGTGACAGGAACTTTCCCAAAGTTAAGTGAATTGGTTGAGAGGCTGGATGTAGGATTTAGATGTTTAATCTTTTCCACAGAAATTTTTATTTCCTAACACACCAGCCTAAAGGCAAGTCAGTGGCTCCAAGAGCTGTGGATAGGGAGAAGAGGTTCATCAATGAATGAATCAATGGTTCAGTGGTTCTCAATGGTCAAAGTCTTAGAAATACAAATACTCAGGCTCTCTCTCAGACCCGGAATCTAGGGGTAGGGCTCAATAGTCTGCACTTTAGTAAGCCCCTAGCTTGTACAAAACAGACCATGAAGTAATCATTGGTATTAGCTGAAACTGTGTCGTGTAGAGTGCTAATAATAAGTACTTTATCTATAGTACATCATCCAGTTCTTATATCTCAGAAGGAGGGTACTGTTTTTATGTCTATTTTCAGCTAAAGAAAATGGAAGCACATTTATTTACTTCTCCAAAATCACATCTAGTAAATAGCAAGTCTTGAATGGTCTGGCTCTTAATCTCTATGAAACAGCATTTGATTTTTACAGGTGTAAAGGAAACCAGCAAGAAATCTATTGAACTAAGTTGCTGAGGTACCTAGGGTGGGTATTCATATATTAAGTTGGTTGCAGTCAAGGGAATCTTCCAGCCACTCAAGGAACCTCCGTGCCCACTGACTATGTTCAGTCGTTTCACAGAAAGTAACTTCATGTACCAGGATGTTATTGACCTTCAGAAAAAGAAATAAAATTTTAGTGTTCTACGGAAGAAAAATCAGACTTCTTGGGTCCAACCCATATAATTTTTTGAGCCCCGGAAACCTTTATTTTCTTGTTGAGGTACTAAATGTTCTGGAGATTTGGATTGCAGATAATGACATACTGACTTCATGAAGGTGAGGCCCTGTTCCGTCTGTTCTCTGAGTTTTCATAATTGAAGGTTACCTAATGCTACAGAGAACACATTCTCACATTTGTCAGGCATTGCATCCTCTGAGTTTCACCTGCTGAGTGTTCTCTGGTGCTGTTCCTTCCTGTTCTTTCTCATTGCTTCTGCCCCATTGCAGGTCTTCATTCTTTCCCTTTGGCTTGTTGCATTCTGTCCTGGGCACCACCCCCTTCTCCAGCCTGGCCTGGACCCTGCCACCACAGTGTAACTTCTAACACATTAGACTAATCACATCTCTGTTGCTGAGCAACTCCTGCTGGCACTCCTGTGCTAGGCCCATTTCATAGATGGTCTCAGTCTTTACCAGAATCCAGTACAGCAGTGGGTAGCATTATTATTCTCCTGCAAAAGATGAGTTAAAGGCAGTTACATGGCTTACCTGGCCCAGCTTTCCATCACTACTGTTAGTCCTTCCTTTTGTTGCATGAATGAATACTTCTTGATAGCTATGTTAGTTTGCTAGGGCTGTTGTAATAAAGTACCATAAAAATCTTAGAGCAACAGCAATTTCTCGTTTCATAGTTTTAGAGGCCAGAAGTCCAAGATCAGTGTGTCAGCAGGGCCATGCTCCCTCTGAAACCTGTAGGGAAGTTATCCTTCTTTTCTTCTTCCCAGCTTCTGGTGGTTTGCTGGCAGTATTGGCATTCTTTGCCTTGTAGATTCATCACTCCTGTCCCTCGTCTTCACATGACCGTCTTCCCTCTGTGTGTTTCTCTGTGCCCTTTTTCAGGTTGAGATTTGGAACTGAGGCAAGATAATGTACAGCTTGGGATGGGGCCAGGGCAGCATAACAATAGTGAGGTTTGCATATAGGTTCTGAGAGGAAAGACTGCGGGAACGTTTATTTAGCTTGGAGAATGGAAGGCTGGCAGGGGCCCAGGACAGGAACATTAATAGTTTTTAAGTATATGAAGGCATGTTGTAAGAATTTTGATGAACAGATGTTTTCACTCTTCACTAAAGACAAGACTAAACAATGAACAGGCTTACCTTTAGCCTGAGGCAATTTAAATGGGAATTTAGGGAATCCGTTGTAACTGAAAATGTGGGAACATGGGAATATTTTAATAAAGGAATCTATAGTGTTTTCTTTTGCAGTTTAGGGAAAGCACAGAAACACATTTGAGCTGAAGCTGACCTAGATGATTTTCTTTGATTTCACTTTGCTTGTTAGACTGCAGACTCAGGACACACCAGCTTCCTTTTCTCTCTTCCTTGTTGGTTATCAATATAACCACACCATTCTGCACGACAAGCTGATATACAAATACTAGAAGGAGACTAAGTTGGAGTCCTGACTTTAATTTCTGAGAAAATGATTTTCTTGGGAGGCGGTGAAGTTCACAGGGTCAGAACTCAGGTGTTGGTGTCAAGGAGATCTGGTTTCAAAACGTGGCTGCCAGTTACTGTGTGTTTTGGAGCAAGTTACTTGACCACTCTGAATCTGCTTCCTCATTGTCAAAGTGAAGATAACAGTATTATTTACCTCAGGTTGTTATGAGTGTTCAGTGAGATAGGACATACAAAGTTTCAGTGCCTGGCATACAAATAGTGCTCAGTGAGTAATAGCTATTATCGTTACTTTATTGTAGACTTTCAGACTATCCTTGGGAGCTCATGCACAGCTACAAAATACCTCTTTCACCTGCTTATGTGAACTCTGCCTTTCTACCTTCATTATAGCTACTGGCATTCTTGCAAGGACTCTTCACTTTCTATCACCATGGTTATGAACTGGCCAAGGATTTCGGCGACTTCAAGACGCAGCTGACCATTAGCATACAGAACGTGAGTAGGCAAAATGACAGACTTCCTTTCTCTGGTTAAGGAAAGGAAAAAACAAAATATGTGTCTGGTTGAGCAGAGCTCACGTATCTGGGTCGGAATATAGGCGAGGAGAATGGGTCTTGCCTGGGTTCGAAGGGCAGTCGGGGGCAGACATTTCTAGGGTGCCTGGTGGTCCCAGGTCCTCTCCTTCATTATTTTAAAGCACTTATTTATGTTGTCAGAAGTGCTACTGCTGATTATGTTTTAAATCTGTAGCACCAGGGTCAGGATTTCCTTTGGCAGTGGAAGTCCCACCCCAGCCCAGCCCTGCTCCGCCCAGCCCAGCTCTCCTTCTGTGCATCTTAGCTGCCTAGACACATGAGACCTTAGAATATATGTTCAGGGGATGGGGGCGGGACACACATGCTGGCCTCCAGCTCAAAGGATGTGCTCTTGTTCAACTGTTAGTAAGGCTGACAGGAAGTCCAGGTCAGTGTCATTTACTCCTAATCTCCTTTCCCAAATTTTAAACAGCATGACCTTTTGGTGCTCAGAATCCTGCCTAGGGCTCTTTGGTTAGTAGTTAGTAGGGCTCGAGCCCCCTTCTTCGTTGTGTGAATGGGCCATGTTAGTCTGCATCTTGTCTTCGTCTCTAGATGATCTTGTGTAGAAAAGAAACCAAGTGCATCCATGTGGGCTATCTTGCATGGCTTTTAGAAGCCTGCAGTTTGCCCTGACATGGTTCTCTATGTCTTCTGAGAGAACAGGAAGTTGAGTTTCAGAAAAGGTTTCACAAAATGTGTTTCCCTTTTGCCGGCTTCCTTAGAAGGCCAGCTCTGAAGTGGAGATTTACACATAGCAGGTTTACAGGGAGCACTGTTGGAAGAAACACCTGTGAGAGAATAAGGCCCATGCAGAAGTTAAGCTGTGATACAGTTTCAACAGAGGCCTCAGTCAATGCCATGGGCACCCTGAAGTAGGGATGTCCTTCACAGTGGCCAGAATAGAAGCAAGGGGGGCAGGCTTTTGACTCCTTCGACTTTTGTCCCTAGACTAGTCATTGGGTGGGTACAGGCTGCCCTAGGGAAGGAGTAACCCTCAGTGAAGCAGATGCATTTGGAGGAGGGCACCGTCTGAGCCATCACAGGCAACGCTCCCTGCTGCTGGAGAAATGAATCCCTCTGTCTGGAGGGAGGGCAGGGTCATGTACCTTCCTGTAGACGATCGACTCAGAATCCCCTGGGATGCTGTTTCAATGCACATTTCTGTGTCCAAAGGTACTCAATGCATCTTTAAGGATGAGGCCTGGGCATCTGCATTTTCTCCAAGTTCCTCAGGTGATTTTCATGGTCCCTAGAGTTTGAGACATTCTCGTATAAGACGTTAGAGCAAAGTATACCTCTTGACTATTTGCCTAATTCTTAGATGGCTGACTGTAGAACTAAATTATCTGATTTTAGATGTAACGATTCCATTGGTTGAGGTTCTGAATTGTTAGAGATGGGAATAGGGTTTTATTTCTTTGATTTGAATAAAATTCTTTTCATCCTAGACAAGAAATCGCTTTGAAGGCACCAGGTCAGAAGTGGAATCACTGATGAAAAAGATGAAGGAGAATCCCCTCGAGCACAAGACTGTCAGTCCCTACACCATGGAAGGTTACCTCTACGTTCAGGAGAAACGTGAGTGCCCGGGACCACCAGCAGCTTGGACTGCGCTCATGCCTTCTGCCCAGAAGGTGGAGGGTATATCCACTACCTTCTAGGCCAGTAGTGCCTGGCCTAGAGCTTTGTTTTGTAAATACACGCTTTGGTGAATGAGAGTAATTTTATAGTGCAGTTTCCTAAGGAAAGGTGATGTCCACAAGTCTTATCGACCACCGAGGGACATGTTGTTTTCTTTGTAACTAGGAATTCCCTTGGGAATCTGGAATGCATTGAGGCTCTGTGGTGGTTCTTTTCTCCCTCATGTCACTCTACTCTTGAGGTACCTGTACCTTTAGTTTAGCTTTAAATACTATATTCTTGGTATAGAGGCCTTGGAAAGATCTTACATACTAGACCTAACTGTCTATCAACAGTCATATCCTTTGGTAGACTTAATATTTAATGATTTTGTTTTCATTTAAGACTTGTTTCAGCAAGGTCCAAACAGTTGTGACTTAGGCCCTTTCCCGTTTCTCTTCAACTCCTGTCATTCTAACACTTGAATTTTATGAAAAGTAGAAACAAAAGCTCACTCTCACAGCCAGGAAGAAGATTCATTGCTCTGCTGGCACGATGGATGTCAAGGAAAGAAATTCCCTGTGCTGGTTACCTGGAGTTTTCAGTGATGGTTCTCAGATTCATGCACTAGGCCTGGGAGAAGGCTTTGTGTTGGGCTGTGCTAAGGGTAGCACTTCCAGGCTTAATCCATGCATTCAGTGCCAGGGAGAAAAGGAAGTGATTTTTTTTTTTTTTTCTGCAGTGAATAGCTCTTCTCCAAGCCTCCCATTCCTGCTTCTTGACTGCACACATGACTCCTCCCAGATTTTTGCTGGTTTTGTGCTCTTTCATGTCCTTCTGTTGATTTTGGTTAGGCAGATGTCTTCACTCCTGGAAACTTCCTGATGGAAAGGAATTAGAACACTTGGTTTCAGTGTTTATTTTATTTAGCGATTACTTAAAAATTTGCTTGGGCTTAATGGTGGGCTTGCTGGTGATAGTATATTTTCAAAAAATATCCTTCTTCCCATCAAACTTTGCAACCCATAGACTTAGCATTCACTGACAATCCTGCCTAAACTGATCTTTACTGTGATGGTTGCAAAATGGTGATTTCTCAGCTCTGCCACTCTCTTCACATTTGCTAGTTGCCATTTAGTGTAATGTAAGGAAGCCACCTCCCTTCTCCTCTTCTTCTCTCCCGCCCACCCTCCCTTCTTGTCTCATTTTCTATTCATCCATCCACCCAACCATCTTTCTGTCATCAGTATGGACTTATGGATATCATTTTATTCATAGGGTAAATTCATGACTGTCCTCATTTGTTTTGATGCTCAAATTATCCAAGATCCAGCACTTTTGGAATTTTTGGGTTGTGCTACCACTGGAATTTTTTCTCTAAGCCACAAACATCATTAGAATGGTTGGTATTTTCATTTGTCTTTGATGTTCCAATGTAGACACTTACTGTATTGCTTTAAGTTTACTAACTGACATCCAACACTTCCAATGGGCAGTCATACCCTGAAAAATGATTATTAAATGTCTGCTAAATCTCTTTTCATGTTATCATTATTTTTTCACCATTTCTGCTATGTGATCTTTGACATCTAAGACTAGAATTGACTGAGGTCCTTGCAGGCTAATAATGCCAATGATGCCTTCTTCCTCTAAAAGTACTTTGTTGTTCGAAATAAAGTAATTGGCCAACCGCTGGGTAAAAACAGAGACTTTGTCAGAATTTGACCGTAGGGCATCTCCCTCTTTCCTAAGGGATAATTTTGAGTCACAAACTCCTTAGATTACATTTGAGCATTTACAGTTACTTCCATTCTATGTCTCTGGTGTCTTTGAGTTTTTCTTGTCTGCTTTCCAGATTTTCTTGAGTTATGCTAAAGTAAAAATTAGGGGCTTAGAAGTAAGTCAGAGTCCCTGTATGTCTGTGCACATAGTCACAGAGCAGCTCTGTTGGAAGCATGAAGTCATCGCGCCAGATGGAAATGGTGACAAGCATTTTGAGGAGCCTTTCTGTATTCTTTCCTCAGTCATCTTATTCCTGTCAGGGGAGAGAAAGAAAACTTCAAATGGAGATCGATGATGGGAAAGTGAATTAATTTCCCCAGGGAACCTCTACTTCCCTTATATTTTAAGACCCGTTGGATGTAGAATTTAGTGGGAAGCAGTTCTCCTTGTTCCCTGGGGAAAGCCGTGGTTCCATTCCTCTTCCAGCCTGTGGGATCAGATTTCTGTCTATTCTGGTCTAGCTGGCGTGAAGAATATATTGCCCCTAGAAACAGTTTAAGGGTAGATGAGCATTGTGGGTTAATGGGTTGTGTGTTTTTCTGGCATGCAGTGAACATGTATAGATGTTTTATGGGAAATATTACCTTGCAGGTCACTTTGGAACTTCTTGGGTGAAGCACTACTGTACATATCAGCGGGACTCCAAACAAATCACCATGGTACCATTTGACCAAAAGTCAGGAGGAAAGGGGGTGAGTTCATTTTTTAAATTTCATGCTCGATTTGCTTGGTTAATGCATGTATAAAGAAACACCTCCAGTGTTTCACTGTAATTGTCTTGATTTTTATATAATAGTTCCAGGAGGCATAGTACCCTAAAAAGTAACTAAAACAAGATAATTATTCTTAGTTCTAAGTTATATCAGGAATTGCAACTAAGAAAGATTCTTGTATTTCACGTATGTGCAATATTAAGTGTGTCAAATGTTAGATGCTAGAAATTCTTGAATGTCCTCATCCTGTGAAACTGATTCATGTCACTCTCACTTGTCACCTGCAGGGATGCTAGTTGACAATAAATGCTCCAGTTATTTATTGCTGTGTAATGGATCACTCAAAAACTTAGCAATTTTTAAAACAATACCAGTCATTTTAGTGTTTCTCACAGTTTCAGTAGGTTAGGAATTTGGTGAACATCTGGATGGGTAGTTTGGGCTCAGGGTTTCTCATGTGGCTCCAATCAGATGGTGACTAATTCTGGAACAGTGAGGGTTTGAAGCAGCTCAAACATAGCTCTGGTCAGACATAGCTCTCTTTCTCCTGATCGCCTCCTCTCCCCTTCTCTTCCCTTTTTCTGTCTTTCTCTGTCTAGTCTCAGGGCCCATCTGTCTGGTCTCTCTCTGTGGGCTAGCTTGGGCTTCCTCACAGCATGATGGCCTCGGGGCAGCTAAGGGTTTCAAGAGTGAGTATTCCAGCAACAAAAGTAGACATTGCATTGCCTTTTAAATGACTTAGCCTTAAGTCATATTACCTTATTTTTTGCCCTATCTGTTCATCGAAACAGTCACAAAAGCCCACCGAAGCCCACTCAGTTTAAATGGGAAATGGTGCAGACCCTGTCTCTTGGTGGGAGGTGTATCAGGGTCTTATTGTATGAATAGTGTGTGGGATGGAGATACTCTTGTGGCCATCTCTGGAAGGGTCAGTCAGGCTGTATCAGGTTCTGGGTCTCTGGTGTTGAGATCACCTTGCTGTGCTCCAAGAATTCTCCTCTGGTTGTGCTTACTGCAGTCAGAATGCATTCCTTTCTAGGTGGTCTGTATTTTCTCTCTGGCAGCTCTTAATATCTTTTTATTTTTTTCTTTTGATATTCTACATTATGATGGTACTATGTGTGAATTTTTTTTTTTTTCCAATCTTGGGAATTTTTAGCCTTTGTGGGCTTGAGGGTTGGTGTCTTTCAGTAACTTTGGAAAATGCCCAGTGATTATCACTTTGAATTTTTCCCCCTCCCCATTTTTCTCTATTATCTCTTGCTGGAGATATTTAAATATTTTCAGTAAAAATATTTATATTTTTCATCTCTTTCAATCTATGGACTCCATTTTAGCTTTAGTTCTAGCTTTAGTTTAAGTAATTTTTTTCAGCTGTGTCTAATCTGTTGACAAATCAGTTCTTTATAACTATTCCAACCCTGGTCTTCTCTGTGGTTCATTTTTGTGCAACTTGTTGAGTTTACACATGTGTGTGCATTACAGTGTAGAGGCTAGGAACATTGGCTTTGAAATTAGACTGCCCGAGTCAGTAATGTTAGATGCTGTTATTATTGCTATTAGCTCCTACGCCGTGCTACCCCCTTGCTCTCTACCACTTTTAATTTTCCTACCGAAGTTTTTTTTTACTTATGCCACAACACAGGAGTTTATCAGCATCTCTGTTCCTTCCCCGTATCAGGCAAAAAAAGCCAAAGCCTTTTTAGTGTTTCTTGTTAGGGGTGGAGTTGACTTATAAATCCCAGGAAAACAGATGTGAAAACATCAAAACAGAGAGGAATTAGAGATTTAGAAAGAATATTAAAAATCTGTGTTCATAGGTATCCCCTGGTATTCACGAAATGGAAATAGAGCTCAGCCTGTCTTCCTTGAGTCGAATCATAATCTTTTTCCAACCTTAGTCCTTCTAGAAGTCAGCTTCACTGATTTATTCTCTCACACAGTCTTTATTTTGGGGCTTTTAATCTTGAGTTTTCCTAAACCTTTCATGAAGAACTCTCTTGTATTTTCTCTACTCCTATCTTATCGCACTCGAAAGTGAAGGGTCGAGACCAATTAGGGGGAATGTTTGGGACTTCTAGACCTTAGTGAACTAATAGTAAACACCTCACTGAGTTAAGTTTATATGGTTTAGTGTATATAAACTTCTTGAAACAGAACCTGACACATAATGAGTGCTGTATTAGGAACTTAATATTATATTAATCAATTTTCCTAATAATAATTCCTTATATTTATATTACATTTTATATTTTTCTAAGTCTTTTTATTGTCCTATATTATCTTGTTTGTTTGATCCAGTTATCCTCCTTTACAAAAGAGGAAATTGAAATTCAGACAGAGAACATGATTTCTAAGGCCATACAACTAATAAGTTATAGAGCCAGTACTCAAACCTTGATTCTGGAGTCCGCAGCTCCTGATTCTGAGGCCTGTAAAAATATTAATATATATAATATGTAATAATTTGTTCTAAGTTGTATGTATTTTTATATTAATAAGGGGGTGGCTCCATAGTGTAGTGGTTAGCACATCTGCTTTACACACAGAAGGTCCTGGGTTCACACCCCAGTTGGAGCCTCGGACCACACCCCAGGTGTGCTTTGGTCCATACCCCGGGTGCGCCAGACCCCCTGGGTTCACGCAGTGAGTGCATGGGAAAACGCCCCGCCTTCAGAGATCCATTTCATAAAAGGGAGATGGCAACATCCGTAGGTCAGGGGTGAAAGTGGGAGGCAGGGGAATTATAGAGGGGAAAAAGAAAAAAATAATAATAATAACATATAACACATACATAAATAAGTAGCATTCCATGGCATGACTCTGTTTCCTCAGCTTTACGGTGGAGGAAATACAAAGACGAACTGTCTAGAGGCGATGTTTTCTCAATTTATAAAGGAGAATCAAGTGTCTTTGTAGATGTATTTATACAAAACTCTCCTAGGAGCCAGAGGGAGACTTAACATAGATAATAGGGTGTTTCTTCTTCCTAACATGCTTTTGCTTTACCCTTTCTCTCTCTTCACTGTTCCTTTCATTTGAATTATGCCCACTTTTCTCTTCGCTTCAGGCCAGGAAATGTGGGCAGATTTGCTTCATCATCTTAGAGACCAGACCATGTGTTTAGTGAAAGAGACTTTCCTTTATTCTGCTATCTGAGAGGAGGCAGGTCTCTGCAGGAGGTCTAAAGCAGCCCAAAGCTGACCCTGTCCCTGCCCTTGCTTGAAACCTTTCATTAATTTCCCACTGCCCTCAGGATACAGACCACAGTCTTCAGAGTCCGGCCCCTGCTTCCCTCAAGCCCTTTGTCATTCCACTTTTCCTCTCACTCTGGGATTCTAGCCACACCAGCTTCCCTTTAGTTCCTTCAGGGCTCCATGGGCCCGGACCACAGGGCTTCTTCACCTGCTCTTCTCTATCCCCCATCCTGTGCTCCTGGTCTTATCTCTTGTGAATCCTTCAAGTTCTAGCTCAAGAACACCTTTGCTGACCTTTCTAATCAGGTCAAATCCCCTTAATTTAGGCTTTTGTAATACAACCTACCTCTTTTTCTGTAGTGTTTGTTACAATTATGACTTTTCATTTATTTGTTTAACTGATTATTATCTGCACTTACCACTTTTTTTAAACCACTGGTTATTGAACAGATTATAGATTTTTTCCTAATATGGTGTAGTCATCTTTGGAACAGAACATTCTTTTTTCTGTTTATATTTGACAATCTTATATAGATTCCCTGTTTCCTCTCATTTCTCAGGGACACCTCCCTGTAAACTTTGAAAGCAGAAGCTGATCCATGGCCATTCAATCTGAAATATAGTTAGACATTACATGGTTAGAATCCTATGTGTTTGAGTGTTTACACGCATCATTTACACATTGCATAAGGAGCCGTTCTCAATCTGGGAACTTAATCTCAACTATTCAGTAAAAGACAATAGACGTAAGGCTTGTGAATATAAACTGTCTCTTCCTAGGTCTTCTGTGTTTTGTGTGTTAGTCTTTTATTAGTGCGTGGTTAAGTTCTACCATACGCAGTCACATTTCCTATTTCAACAAACTAGGCAAGTTTGTTAATTTCCCTCCCAGTTTAGAAAAACAATGTTGGGAGAGGCAGGAGAAACAGGAACCTTAACCAATTCTTACGTGACAGAAAGAGAAGAAATCAGGGACAGAAACTTCTAGGTTTCTAGGAAGTAAATTAGTGCTATGTGTTAATACTGTTGCATTCCATTTGTGCAGTGGAATAATATAAAGGATAAGAAATAAACTCTTGATTCGCACAACCACATGGATGAATCGCAAAAGAATTATGCTGAGTGAAAGAAGTCAGACATAGAAGGGCATTCCATTTATAAAAAATTATAGAATATGCAAACTAGTGTATAGTGACAGAAAGCAGATTCATTGTTTGCCTGGAGATAAGCTGGGTAGAGGGATGGATTACAAAAAGACAACAGGAAACTTTTGGGGGTGATGGAAGTGTTCATTAGCTTGATTGTGGTGATGATTTCATGGATGTATATAGCTATGAAAACTCATAAATTGTATACTTTAAACATATGCAGTTTATTATACAAAAGGAATTGGTTTTGCCTACTCACTTCCAGGGCCTGTTTAGGCTCTGGGGACACAAGAGTAAGCAAAAACAGACACAGTCTCTGCCCTCAGGGAGCTTAGGATCTAATGACAGAGACATTCAAATCATCTGTCATACCAACAGAAAATTTTGGCTGTGAGGGAGAGAGAGGTACATGGTGCTATGTAAACCTGTTTGGGGGTATTTGATCTGGCCAAGAAGATTTTCCTGAGATGTGATGACTGAACCAAGATCATAGAAGCTGAGATTTGGGAGGAGACGTCAAGGTCATATTGTTTTAATTCATATCAAACCTATAAGTTAAACCTATTTCAAACACTATCAACAAGGGTTTAATCTAGTGTGGATTGATGCTGTACCATCATGATCTATCAGTACTAAAGACATTTGGCTCCAAGTAGAATATGGTTGACAAATTTTAGCTGCATGAGGCTCTTGCCTGAGAAGGTTTATGGTCGATCTTTTACCTCCCGTGGCCATGAACACAGGTTTGAGAAGATGAAATGATCACTTCTGTTTATGTGGCATGTTTGTCCTGGAGAGGAGCAGAGCCCTTGTTCTGGCTTCGTCTTGACAGTCTGTGTGTCCCCAACAGGGAGAAGATGAGTCAGTCATCCTCAAATCCTGCACACGGCGGAAAACAGACTCTATCGAGAAGAGGTTTTGCTTTGACGTAGAAGCAGTAGACAGGTAAGTAGCTATCACACTTTTCTCAGGAACAAATTTTACTGAATTTGGATTTCTTATCTTTTCCATTCAGTGAAAACTTTCTAGTTCCCCTTCTCTTTGCCTTCTTCATTACTCTACTAATGTTCAGTTGAGAATAGACCTCAGGCTTGCTGGTTTGAAAAGATCGGTCTAGCCTTCCTCCTCTTTTAGGTCTAGCACTGAGCCACTGGTTGGTGGGTTTTATTTCAGTGTGAGGACTTCTCAGGAATGTGTTATGTCTCAGGAAGTTGCATAGATGTTTAAAGAAAACTGACTTGTTAGCATGACTGTTATCAGCTATTTGAGATTTTTTTACTTTAAAAAGTTTAATTTTTAAAATGTAATAAAATGATTGAAAAGGAATTGCATAAAGGGAAGGGTGGAAGATGTTCTAGTCAATTTAAAAAAGGCAGCTTTTAGTCACAGCATTTTACCTACCATTTTGTGTGTGCGCCCAGGAAGACAGCAAACCACTTGCGAAATCACAGTCTTTGGAAGGAAAGCTCTGTGTTATATTTGTCAAGATTTATAGAGTCTCATTAAGTTGTACCATTTCGTGGCGTTAAGCTAGTTTGACAACATTCCAATTCTTCGAGACAGTTTACTTGGCAACAGGTTAATTCTTTCAATGAAAGCCACGTGTTTAGCTTATTTGAGCTGTCTGTTCAAGATCAGTGATGCTAGCCTGAAGATCCTTAAATCTCAGCATGATTCTCATATAATGCCATTTAATTTCTCCACTTTATTAAACAAAAAGCCACACCATTTTGTCAAGCCAGTACTTCTACCCTCGCTATGACATTTACTTGTGGCCGCTTAGCCCCAGTGCTAGAAGATCCAGAGGCTAAGAGCCACCTGGGGTGTCCCCTTCCATGTGTTGGCAGATTAGGAATGCCTTCTGTGCCATGATGTCTCTGCACTGTGGCTGTCGGAGGCTGCTGGAGCTCCCATGGACTAAACATGCCCTCTTAGTCTAAATCAGAAGTTCCTGGAAAGCAATCATGTCTCTAGCAGTCTAGTTATTATACCTTTGACAACCTGGATCTAAATTTTGATTTTGCTGCCTAGTAGTCATGTGACTTTGGGCCAGTTAATCTCTCAAGGCCTTGATTGTCTTAATTGGAAAATGAAGATGGTAATAGTACCTAGGCCCTAGAATTGTAAGGATTCAAGAAGGTAATGCATATGAAATGCTGACAGAGTGGCAAATAAATGCTCAGCAAGTGTTAGTTGTTATTATGTATTGTTAATTATCTTGTTCTACATGTTTATCAGACTTGATATTTTATAAAACTAGATTCTAAATGCAGAGAAATAAATACAATTTGTAAAGGAAAGAAAGTATCCCAATCTTTCACCACTTTTAGGATGTGAGAGAGGAAAGTAATGGATAAAGGTTTTAAGGAGGATTAGATTGAATTGGCTAGCCAATGGGAATTACAAAATGTATGCCTCAAACTAAAATTGGTTATTCTTGATTTTAAATAAATCCTAAATCAGGACACTTTAAGCACTTGTAGGCATCTCTCTATTCTAAGCATGGAATTTAAGGGAATTCATATTGTTGACCTCCATGAAATTGGTTTAGGAGATGTGTTTGTTGGAAGTGGAGCCAATTTTTTGATGGTGGTCGAATGTATGGTTCCTAGAGATGATCATCTGTTTGCATGGCTGTTTGGAAGTGAGCCTGCCTTGCGTTGCAGCTCTCCGTTAGACTGAAAGCAAGTTCAGTGATGCTTTCTGAAGCTGGATTGTTTTCTATGCCTTCTTCTTTAGAAGTTTCTCCAGAAGTTGTAGAGAGTTGCTTTTAGGCAATTAAGACTCATCATGGTTCCTCCATCTCATTCCCACCTTTGCTGACACTTCCTACTATCTTCCCCCTTTACTGTGCCCATAAGAGCTTTGCATGTCCTATTTATAAGCTGAGAGTAAAAATGTCACATTCAACATAATACGTGGGTTTGGAAATTTGATTTCTTCTAAGTTGCTCTCTCTGCTTCCCTTGGCATGACAAGAGGGATTTCAGCTGTGCAGAATGAGGCTGCTAAATCTTCTCTTAATAAGCAGGAGGTCAGGAGATAGTTCTGTTGCATTATTTGTATTTTTTATTTTCTATATAATTTGGTATTTTGTCTCCTTAAAAATCTTTCTGGCTGGAGAAAGACTGCCTCTTCCAAGGCTAGCCAACTCTAATTGATAGCAAAGGGCTAAGCCTGGAGCATGCCATTGATGTGCAGTCTACAGCCAGACCTCCTTCATCTGGCCCAAATACTGCAGGAGGCAATATTCTTCTGCTTTAATCATCCATGGCCAGGTACCAGGCACCTAGGGACCACTCCTGTAGCTCAGGGCCCCTGAAATTATTCAAACTAGCCGATCCAAAAATGTTTACCACACCCTGCCGTGCCTTTCCTGCGGAAACTCTAACAAAGGCAGTGTGGAGCGCCCGCCGCCCCACCCCGACTTCTGCCTCCTGGCTGATGCTGGTTCTTTCCCACATGGTCCTGTGTGTGTACTGTGCATCCTGTTTTTGGCACCTGTAACTATTAGAAACTTTGTTTGCCTGAGCCTCTTCTGTGTCTTTTCTTATGTCTGCACCTGACTTACTGTCACCTAAAAGAACACAGTATAAATGAAGCACCTTTTCCCAGTTTCATGTATAGGTCATCATCTTTGGCCTCGAAGATTAGGTTACAGTTTGGTAGTATTTTCCTTATCTTTCTTCTGTTTTGACACCAGTGCCCTTTTGCGTCTTCCTCACACATCCAGGAAAGGACCAAAGAGAAGGAAAAGGCAGTTAGATCCACGTGCTCGATGGCGGAATCCCTGAACTACCCAGAGTCATGTTCTCTGGAAGACTCCTACACCTTGCTTTTTCACCAGTGCACTTTAGCAAAGAAGCGATGCTCCTAGCTGTCCTGCACTCTTTCTAACCTGTGCCTTCTACAGATTTCTCAGCTTTACCTGCTAGGCGAGAGACAGCAAGGCAAAATGCAAAGTTAGCACCTAGGAAATGTGGAAGTAAAAGAGGGAATGGTTATATTTAACAGCGTTAGGTTTCAAAATGCTTCCAGAGTATGTTAACTGTAGAGTATATAAATGTTTATGTAGTGGCTGTTAATGTTGATTCTGTCAAGATGTAAATTCACGCTAAAGTGTCATTTATTTGATGTAGAATATGCAATGCTGTGGGTTTTTAAGGTTGAATGCTTTTATCCTTTAGGCACAGTGCTGACATTTCATGTTATTTTGTAACAGAAGCGATAGCCTTTAGGAAGTGATATTCTAGAAGGCCCATTTGTGAACTGATTCCAACAGGGTCTCTTATTGTGTGGCGAGAACCACCTGCATTCAGCATGCACCGAGGGTGATTGTTAGAACTACCACTTCTTGGTCCCTCCTGCTCCAGACCTATCCAGTCCAACTTTCAGGAAGAGAGACCCTGAAGTCCACTTTTTGAACAGACTTTTCAGTTATCCTCATAACAAATGCATATCACCATACAGTTTTCTCAGAGCACATAAAAACATTTTTCTTATTAAAAATATTATAAGAAGCAACAACAGCAAAAACAAACAAACAAACAAACAAACAAAACAAAACAAAACTCAGGCTCCTTCACTAAGAAACATAAGTAATTCTTACCCATGTGGAGAAGACTGTAGCCAGTAGAAAAGATGATTTCCAGTCTCTGATACCAATTGCCAGGGAAAAAGCAACCACCACCACAAGAAAACCTACTTTTTAGTTAAAGATGAAGGAGCTGGGAGAGAACTAGCAGTAAGAGAGCATTTTCTGGAACCTGAATGCTGTTCATACATATCTCATTCCTGGGCACCTTGCTGCCTGAAAATTCAGAATATTTTAGAAACATTTTCCAGTGGTGAGCCCAGTGCTATTGGTATTTGCATTTCAGAGATGCTACTGAGCATTCAACTTGTAGGCGCTGAAATCTGAGAAGTGCTTTTTCACTATAGTCATTTGCATTTGGCATCACAAACTAATGGTGGGTGAACTGAAGCCACAAACTTGTTTCTCTTCTTATTCTTTTCTTATATAGCCTGCTCTGTGACATTCAGAAAGCTTTCACATGACTAACAATTTAAAGAGGTGTTACAGGTAGCGCGCAGGCCAGGTACATGGCACAGTAGATGTTCTATGAAGGCAATGTTTGTTTTTTCCATACCTCTGTTTCTACCTTTTATTTTTAAGATGACATTTATATCTATTTATCTAGGGAGATTAGCATGAGTAAGAAGTCAAAGTTGTAGTGCTGTTTGTCCTTTGATTGTTTTTATTGTATCCCAGCATATTGCTGTCATTTGTTAATCCTCATGTCCTGATGAAAAGGGGTTAATCCCTGGCATTCCCATTGTATGTGAAGACTTGGTACAACTCTGAGCCTGAGCAGTGAGTGAGCTGGAAATCAGATTGTTAATTCAGAGCTTTAGGATTCAGATCCATAGTTCTTGAACTTCGTGTATCAAAAATCCTCTTTAATACTGAACATATTTCAGAAGTCTGCGTTTAATTTTTATGTCTAAGTTCTTTTACCTTTGATATCTTAAAACTAGGCTCATACTCCCTTCTCTGTATCCTATACCCTTCTGTATTGACTTCCCTAAAATTTCTTAATTACATCTCATCTATCTCTTTTCTTCTAGTGCCTGTCTTTTTTGCCCCCTTTTATTCAGTTTTGGGAGTGATTCAGGCCCGAGAAATTGCTGAAGACCCCTCGACTATTCTGAGCAAATGTTTTACAGGCTAATTATATGCTCTTCATGTCTTTGGCTTTTCTTCAAAAGGGTTTTATTGTTGCCAACATTGAAAAGTTAAAATTAGTAGAAGTTCTTGTGTCTTTTTTCAATTCCAAACTGAAAAATTGCTTAGATCAAAGTATCTTGTCTATCAAATCAGTGTGACACTTCTTTGAATTTCCCTCTGGTTTTGTTTTTAAATTCCATTTCAGGACTCTAGCATTAAGAATATGATGTGGCTTTAAGTGAATGTTTGCACCTTGTACTAGTTATGGGCTTGTTGTCACAACATGTTTCAAAGAAGAATTTTTTTTTTTTTATATTCCTAGAAGATATTTGTTATGGGTTGAATTGTATACTTCCAAAATTCATGTGCTGAAGTTCTAATCACCAGTATCTGAAAATGAAAATTATTTGGAGATAAGGACTTACAGAGGTAATCAAGTTAAAATGAAGTCATTCAGGTGGTCCTAAATCCAGTATGACTCGTGTCCTTATAAAAAGGGGTAATTTGGACACCAAGAGACAGACATGTACACAGGGAGAATGCCATATGAACATAAAAGTGAAGATTGGTGTATCTTTAAGCCAAGGAATGCTGAAAATTGCTAGCAAATCACTGGAAACTATGAGAAAGGCATGGAAAAGATTCTCTTTCACATACCTCTGAAGGAACCTATCTTGGTGACACCTCGCTCTTGAACTTCTAGCCTTTAACCTGTGAGATGATAAATTTCTGTTGTTTATGCCACCCAGTTTGTGATACTTCATTACAGCAGCCCTAGCCAACTAATACAGCATTGAATAGGGAGGACTTCTCCCACTGAAGCACTAAGTGCCCCTGCCAGCCTTTAAAATGGAGGGCCTGACACACTCCTTAAATAATCTCATTGACGAGGACCTCCACTTCACAAAGCAGCCTACTCACAAAAATTACCTTCCTAGTTCTGGATACTCTTATGGCAGCCTAAGCTTTCCTTAGCTTTTTAAAAAATCATCCTTTTTTTGTATCTTAAATAAAGATGTGTTCTTCGGTGCCTTTGTATTATATTGCCATAGCACTGAGCATTTGAAGGTTTGTATTTTATATTGGTTAATTGAATAAAGACTAGACTTATCATTTTTTCTTCAAAGTGTATCAGCTATTGTTGGGAGAGTTTAATGTAAAATTCCTGAGTGAAAAAGGACTTCATCTAAAAGCAGCACGTGAATTAGTGGCAGTGACATGTGAATTGCTAATAGTTGCCAGTGTCTGTCTTCAGTCAATTTGAATAATAAACTCCACCATGCAGTGTCTTATGAAAATTAATGAGCAAATGTAGGGAAAATATTTGTTTAAGCTAACGAATCATGGTAGTCATCTCCCAGCATCCTTGGATTTGTTTATTTTTAAGAAATTTCTCACAGATGTATGTGACATGTGGTTATTTTCTCCAAAATGTTTTCCAGGAGGGACCACTTAACCATATGGAAAATAATAGAAACAAAAGGTTTCTTTTTGATGCATTGAATCAATATAGCCTCTCCAGGGGCAGTATTTATACTTGGAGAAATGAAACAATTGTAATTATTTTTTCCAGGACTAGCTGCCTCCAACAGAAATCCATACATTTGAAAACATTTTGTGGAGTGTTAAAATGCCCCATCTCTCCAGTATGGGCACCCTCCAGAGGTGGCAGCAAAGGACAACTTATTAGAGATGACAAAGATACTTAGTGCTAATGGGGATGACAAAGATACTTAGTGCTAATGGGTGTAATGGGGACCAAGACAAGTGCTTTCACAGAGCTTCCCTTTGAGTGTAGAATGCACACATGAACACATGTTAAAGGCATAAATACCGTAATGTTGTGTGTTCCAGCAAACTTGGAAGACCAGAAAGCTGTGGGGGAAGATGTAACAAATAGAAGGACTTAATCCTTCCATTCCTACAGAGAATGATGGTATGACTGGAATACCGTGACTTCATCCCCTCTCCTCTTCCCTCCCTCCTTCATTTATTAAGCATAACTACATGCCAGAGACTATACTGTTATGTATATATTCACATATATATGCATACATATGTGTATGTTTATATATATGTTTTCTATCCAAGGTAAGATTTTATGCTCCTCCTATTTATGATAAAATGAAAACATACTAATTTTAAGTTAAAATAATGCTATTTCCTCTAGTTTGGTATGTGGTGTGTGAGCATGCACTTATTTGTGTGTCTTTGTGAGATTGTGTGAGATTGAGAGTGGAGATATAAAGTTCAGTGAAGCACTATGTATCTATTGGACTTTCCTTCTTAAAAGTCATCATCTGATTTCTCTTTCAAACCAAATTTGAAATACTCTTTCTGCAAACTTTCCACAAATAGGTAAAGAGAGACAGCTTTCCTCTAGACCAGTCCCAACTTGGCATGTCATACCCACTGCCAATTCTGTCCTGGTTTGTCCCACCATGTACTGTGTATTTGTATAGCATATGAGCTTTTCCTTTGCTGTTTGGCTGATTGTTTAATTAGGCATGTTTTATATACCTCTGTTCAATTATAAATATCTGTCTCAGGTAATTTGCTTCAGGATATAGAATAACATCATTTTATACAGCTTTTAATACAGTATTGCATGTGTGTGGCTGTTCACTTTTGTTTTTTATGGTAATGCAATTTTTGAGTTACATTTTATTTATTCCTTTGGGACTAGAATGAACTATTATGTAAGAGACTACAGCAGCTTAATCATATTAGTTTCTATTTAAACGAAAACTTCAGCAAGTACACACATGATCTGCATTTCTGTATGTGCAGGACAACACACCCACCCCCAGGAAAATTGAAGGTTGGGTAATGTAGGGCTAAAAAGATTAATGGAAGGTCTGAAAAAATCTGTCCAAACACTCTAATATGTCAGCATTTTTATTTCAAGTACGTTTTTATAGCAGGCTGCATGATGCAGATAAAAGATTGAGGCGGCCCTAAGTTTGAATTTGGGATCTGCCCCTTACTAGCAGTGTGAGTCTGGGAAGGTGGTTTAACCATATCTCTAAGGTGGGGCTCATCATACCTACCTGGCAGAATTGTTTTAAGATGGAACGTGTTAATATTTCTCCTTGATACAGTCTTCTGTCAGAAAAGGTTGTACCTTTAAACACTTTTTTCTCTACCTGGGACTTCATTGTTCTTATGGTGAACCTTAGCTTTGGTGGGTGTTTCTTTGGGCTGGTTTTTTCTATCTTGATCATGTTCCTTTTCCTATATCATCATGAATTTTTGAGTTACCTATAAAGAGCTGATAAGGGAAGGTCCCATTTTTAATCTATGTATGTTATAACCTAATATACATATATACACACATATATATGTGTGTGTGTATATGTATTTCCTGTGCAAAGTAACATTTTATGCTCCTCCTTCCTATTTATGATAACAAAATGAAACTATACTAATTTTAAGTTTAAATAATACTATTTCCTCTAGTTTGGTATGTGGTGTGTGAGTATGCATATATTTGTGTGTCTTTGTGAGATTGTGTGAGTGTAAGATTGTATGGGTTTTCCAAAAAAATCATCTTATATAACAGACTTTGTTTCAGTGTTCAGCCTCTAGATGGCAGTTTTGTGTATGTGTTGGTAGCTACTAAGAGGTCCTGTTGAAAGCTGTCCTTTATACATTGACAGGAGTCAGTGGTCTGTGCATGCGTGCGTGTGTGTGTGTGTGTAGAAGATTTCTGTAGAAGAAATAGTCATATGAATATTACTGTATTGAAATAATACTTTTCAAGGGAAAAGTATTCTAAATGACTCATTCTTTAGAAATTCCTTCCTCCCACCCTTTTATGATGGATCATTTCATACCTACTTTCCTACAAAAGTAAGCGTGCACAGTTAATCTAGCCTCTGTGTAAACATTACATTTTACCTTTCTTTCTGAATTGAAGTGTCAGGCTCTTTGCTTCGGGGATGGCTTATTTGAGGATGGTGAAGGAAACAGCTGGGTGATTTCAGCTGTCCTGCTACTGTGCTGAGAACCAGGAGGTCCTACTTGTCCTCTTGGTGCGATGCGCCTTTATCTTTTGCAACAGATGAATCCATTTTTCCTGGTTTCAAACTTCCCCTTTCCTCCCCTTCTCACCCCTTGTTTGAAATAATATTTGATTTTGCCTTCCTGCTGGTGGGATTAGAGCACTTGTCTCAATGCCTTTGACATTTGGGGGAGGAAATGGCTTTTTCCTTCCTCAGAGGGTGTTATAACTGCTCTGACTTCCATAACTTGGGTGGGGCTAGAGCAGGGGGAAATAGCATACTTTCTGGATTGCTTTTTGGCCTTTCTGTAAAAGAAGCTAGTTGAGAAGTTCTTGAAATCTTTAGAATTCATATAGTTTGAACTTGTCATTGAGTTTTTTTTTTTAAATTGTTCAATGAGGTAACATCAGTTAATACAATTATATAATTTTCAGGTGTACATTATCCTTTGACATCTGTATATTCTATTTTGTGTTCACCACCCAAAGTCCAGTTTCCTTCAGCCACCATATATTTGATCTCCTTTACCCAGTTCGCCCTCCCCCTACACCCTTATGTTTGACCCCCTTGACCCCATCTACCTCTCCCCTCCTCCCCTACCCCACTAATAATTACTAATCTATAATCCTCTGGTAACCACTAGTCTATAATCCATGTCTGAGTTTTTTTTTAATTAGAAAGTATTCGCTGTTTGATTCTAGTTTAAGTAAGAATGGGATGTAGTAGTTAATGGGCTGTTGTGAGAAATAAGGCAAAATTGGTTCTATTTTTTTAGTCTACATAGTGAAATTTGGAGTTTTGTTGATTGAGTATACCAGTTTATTTGCCAGTTTCTAAATAGAAAATATTATTTAAAAAATCTAAATCAAAATTTTTTTATTATGTAAATCTGAAGAGAGGAGAGAATTCAACCACTAAATTCCATCTACGTATTTCGATTCATCATGTGCTAGAATAGTAATAATGGAAAAAATTTCATCAATGAACTAGAAGATTTCTTGACTTAGAATATTTTTTCATAATGTGTTTTCAACGATAGTAATAAGTTTTGCATTCTTCCTGAGTCTTACTTATCCCAGCAATTAATATTGTTTTCTCCTGATGTAGTGTGTTAAAATTTGCTAACTCCTATGTCCCCATAGCATTATAATTGGCATGTAATAGGCACTCACTGTCTGTTACATTTAAGAACTATGCAACTTAATGTGCCAAAGATTTCTTTGTCTGGGCTTCTCGATGTCTTGTGACTTCAATCTCATTTAAAATAAAAATGTGGGATATTATCTGATATGATTGGCAATATTTACTCTATAGGTCATTATTATTGCTGTGGTCTTAATTATTTTAGGACCTTTCCTCCCAAGAGGTCAGTTCTGTAGATCATAATGACACATTTATTCATTAGAGTCAGATCTTTTCTAAATAATTGATTAGAAGCCTGCGTCTAAAAACTTCTAAGGATGCGTGTGTGTGTGTGTGTGTGTGAGTGAGTGAGTGAGCCAGCCAGTGAGTGTGTAAGAAAGAGAGAGAGAGACAGAGGAGAAGGAGGGACATAGCAGAGAAGCGCCTCCTCTCACCCCTTCCTTTCTCCTTCCTTCTGAGGAGCTGGCGTCCCTGATCTCAGGACATATACTTATGCTGCATGCACATGGGGGCAGTGCAGCATTGTGGTTAAGGTATGGGCTTTGCTTTTACAGTCAGTCCAACTAAGTTCAGGTTGAAGCTTTGCCAATTACTAGCAGTGTGATATTGTTCAACTAATTTCCGAATATCGATTTTTTAAAGAGGTGTAATGACAGTACCTACTTCATAAAGTTATTATGAGGAATAAATGATAATGCAAGTAAAATCCTTAGCACAGTGCTTGACTCATAATAAATACTCAACAAATCTTAGCCACAGTTTGTGGGCCGTGAGTTTGCAACTTCTATTTCCTCTCTCACTTTCTCTCTTACCTATACCCCACCCAGGTTCTCATGGCATATTATGTATTCTTCTCATGCATGAGGATCTGTAATGCACAAAGACCTTCAATGGTTCATTATTTCAAAGCTTGCATAGTTTATACAGATTCATAACTTTCTATCTCCAAGTAGTAGATTAATGTTGTCCCCCACTGATGGCACTGGATCCTGAGTATTGAGAAAAATGGGAGAGTAGCCCATGTCTCTCTTTTGTTGATGAACTGGAGGTGCTCTGCTGTGTTTGACTTTGAGGTTAATTGATAAGACACACATATATCATTGTTGGTCCTAGTATATGAGATGACATTATAACATGCCATGATAATCTTTAGTGGAGCTCAGATAGAGAGGCAGAGGAAGACAGACATGAATGCCAAAAGTGGCAAATGGGTGGTCCACAGACACGTTTGGTTTGGCTTAAGTAGTGTTTGAGGCATATCTGAAAATTGGAAAAATTTATAAATGCTAATGTTGCTTCCCCATGTGCCAGCTATTTGTAGAGCTGAATGGTGGATGCCTCCTTTACGTGGGGCATGGCCTTTTTACTTTGCCTCAATTGCCACCATGCCCTGTTGTTTCCCATCATGATCACAGGTGACAGCTTTCACTTTACCTTGCACTTACAATGTTGTTTCTTCCATAGAGGAGAAATATTCCTTTGTTCCTATGTCTCTATCAAAAAGTAAAGGTGCAAATGAAAAAACAAAGGCCTGCATGTTTTAAGGAAAATGAGACCAAGCCTATTTTCCTCGGGACAGTAAAGAACTTCTTACCCACTTTCACTCATTTTGCTTGCTCGCCTGGTCTCTAAAGACATTTGAGTATGTAATCTCTTTGACGGACTTGGGAGAGATGTATTCTCCAGATTATTTTGCCTGACTTTGGACCTATCTTGGTGCAAATGAAGATATATTGAACCTTGAACCTTTATACCATCCAGAACCTGTCAGGAATCAGTTTTCTCAGGAGCACTTTAGAAGCAAAGGACCACTTCCTCTCCCTGGCACTTGCACAGCTCTTTTCATCTGTGGATGGCAGCCCATTCTCCAAGCTTTCATCATTTCCCTCTGTCTTCCTATATAAACATAGTGAGTCAGGTTTCAAACACAAGCTATGAGAACGTGTGTTTCTGTGGATGCCATAATCCTTTTACTCTGAACTTGACCCTTCAGTGTCCTGTAGTATGGATGGAAGCTCAGAAATGTACTCTTGCCAACAGAAGATTTATAATCTTATGAATGAATAAACCTTAGATCTTTGGAGGTTGATTTAGAAAGAATAGTACTGTTGGATTCTGAGTGTGTTTGTTTCAGTGGGGTGGAGTTAGCAATAGCATTTCCCTGTCCAATAGGAAGTGGGTAAATTGCCAAGCCACTGAGATCACTATTGTTGACTCAGATTCAGGAATAAGATTAGAGGAGGAAAGCTGTCAAGTAACCTTAGAATCAGGTCTGGTTGTGATTCTGCTTGCTCTTGGCTAGTGAGAAGGCTCTGAGCTGACATCAGTGGTCCCAGATCCTGGATGTGTTGCTAAACAATGTATGGCTTTCTGTGGACTCTTCATGGATGCCAGAGTTGGAGGAGATGTGGTGGTGGGTAGCAGTTTGCCTGTGATAGATGAATAACTATTTTCTGCATCGCCCTCTGGTGTGAGAGGCGGGGTGCCAGCTTAGAGAAAATTGCAGATCCTTGTTCATGATTCTCAAGCTGATCCAGATATAGCACTAACTAAAGACTTACTCAGAGTGAAAAGGAGGTGCTTATTTTAAGTGGAATCTTAGGATGAAGCTCTAGAAAGGATTGTAAGTCATTTGTTCCATCTCTCATCTGGTGGGTAGAGGGAGCTCCTTGCTAGATTTTCTAGAATTTGCTGAAGACCCTTTCTTTGTCATTATCAGGCATTAATTCCAAAAGGAGGAAGTAGCCCACTTTGATGCTCAGTCAGGAGGTAAAAGGAAATGGTCATGATGTCAGAGCCTATGTGTCACTTCAGCCTTAACCTGGCTTGCTTTGTGGTAGGGGTGTGATTTTCAGTGCTCTGTGTGAGCTTTTTAGGGGTGTAGTCACATTCATCAGAAGTACCTGTGCTCATTTCTTTTTCTTTGTAAACTATACATACCTACCCTTTTCCCCCATAATTTTGATCCTACCCCACACTTGCTATCCTGTCTTCCTCCCTTCTTTCTGCCCCATTTGCCCCTGTGATAACTAATTTGGGGAGTATCAGCTGTATGTCTGACACTTTGAAATGCCATACACTTCTCTTATTTAACATTCATAATAACCCCAGGAGGGCGGTATACTTATTATCTGCATTTTCAAGGAGAATAATATAGTTTAGTTACTTGTCTACTAAGCTTACACAGCGAGGAAGCCCTAGAATCAGGATGTGAGCCTGAGTTATTTAAAAACATTTTTTTCTATTGAGGTGTAATCACAGTAAGATGCCCAAGTCATCTTAAGTCTATATCCTAATGACTTCACACACACACTCTTACCTGTGCAATTACCTAGGTCAAGTTTCTGTCACCCAGAAGGTTTCCTTTTGCCCATACTCCCTTCATTGACCATACCCCTCACCCAAGACAATCACTCTTCTGATGTCTGTCACTGTAGAAGACTTTTGCCAGTGTTAGAACATCATATAAATGGACATACCATTTGTAGTCTTTTGTGTCTAGCTTCTTCTCCCTTATTATTGTGTCTATGAGATTGATTTGTGTTGTTGCATGTAACAGTAGTTGGTTCTTTTTTATTGTTGTGTGATGTTCCATTGTTTAAATGTACAATAATTTATTCTTTTATTGATGGATATTTGAGTTTTTATTATTTTATTATATATGTCTTTTGGTGGACATATACACTCATTTCTCTTGGGTATATATCTAGAGGTAGAATTGCTACATCATAGGATGACCTAGCATTGCTAGGTTTAGTTTTAGTAGATATTGCCAAGTGGTTTTATCAATTTATTCTTCCAGCAGAATGTCTGAGAGTTCCAGTGGCTCTACATTCTTGTCAGGCCTTGGTGGTCTTGAATGTGCTCCATTAGAAAGGGTGTTTCTTATATTTTGTTTTGGTTTTCATTGCATTTCCCTGATGCAATATCGGGCCCTTTTTCTTATGCTTTTTGGCCATTTGTTTGTCGTTTTTTTTACGAAGTGCCTATTCAAGTCTTTTATCCATTTTATTAATTTGGCTGTTCATTTTTTTTCTTATTTGTTGACGTTTTTACACATTTTAGATACAAGTCTCTTTGGTGATATAAATTGCAAATATTTTCTCTTGTTCTGTAGTTTGCCTTTTCACTCTTTTATTGATATCTTTCGATGAATGGAAGTTCTTCATTTTGGCGAAGTCCCATTTAGCCATATTTTTTCTTTATGAACAGTGCTTCTTGTGTGTGTGTGTGTGTGTGTGTGTGTGTGTGTGTGTGTGTGTTTAAACTCATTGCCTTTTCATCTCTTGGGTATTTTGAGGCAGAAACAAAAGTGGAGAGCCACTGCTATAGAAAGTAAGCCACAGTGAAACTGGACACTATTAGATTCTCATTTTTGATTGACCTAGAGTGCTGTCCTGAGCCCTCATGTTTATGAAGCACTTTGTATTTTATAGAGTCCTCTATCATTTGATCTTGTTTGATTCTGTTCAGCTCACTGAAGTACTTGCAGCAGGACCTAGTCCATTTTGATGGCAGAGGACTTCGATGGTCAACATTAGCTCTCTGGGGACTGTGGCACCTTCACATTTGCCATGGCCTTATGTGCAAGAGTGAAGCATTAGATTGCTGAGTTCAGATCCTGGCTCTGTGACTGTGGACTAGGTACTTAACCTATTCGAGCCTTAGTTTTCTCATCTACCAAATGGAATCATGAGAGTATATCAATCTCATGATGTCATTGTGAAGATTAAATGAATTAATTTACATGTAGTGCTTAGCAGGGCATCTGGCACATAGTGCTGGGTTACTACTGTACTTCTTATTTTATTATGGTGTTTGAAAGGATCCCAGTTCTTTTTGGAATTCCACAGAGCTGTGATCACTGATTCCATTTCTCTTTCGTTGTGTTATATTTTCCCTTCCTCATTCCACCTCCCAACGTTGTGCATTCTCTTTCTTTCTCTCTCTTTCCACTTTCGTTATGAAAAGCCAGATACATTCCAAACATGAACTAAATTGATGCCCCATATGAAAGTGAGCTCTCTTACCCAGTAGTAGAATCATTGTAGTCAAGTGTAGTGTAGTTAAGAATTTTGCTCCTTTTATTTTGTTCTGAGGGACGGTGGCTAGTAGGGGCATAGGGAGGGTAAATGTAGAAAGAAAGTTGTTGCTTTATTCCAAAATAAAGTTGACTCATTTTCCTTGGTTCTAAGAAATCCACACATAAGAGATTTACATAGTAGTGATTTGAATTGTAATGAAGGAAAAGAAACTTGGAGCCTGAAGGACTGTTTTCTAGCTGCCTAGGAAGCACTATGATCCAGATGTACCTACACAAGTCCGAGAGAAAATTATCTGAACTTGGGATGATAGGATTAGAAATGAGTATGTTAAATCCACTTTATTCATTTCTCCACTACTCCTCCCCAAACAAAAAGGGAACAAAACCACATGTGGAAAATAACTTGTATTTTGATATTTCTTCTTGAAATGAAAACAAATCCTGTTGACTTTCCTGGTTACTAAGGCCAAGTGGCTTACTCTTCACAGCCTCTGAGTTTGTGTGAACTTCCTCTCTGTGGCCCTGGGTAAAAATTTTTTACTGTGTGCCATGAAGTTGATGTGACATCTGCGAGGTCCCTGCGAACTTGGTATGCTAGGCAACTATTGTGGTCTCACAGTTTGATGATGAGCACCTAGCAAGAAATGACCTGGAAACATGTTGACTACTTGACCCCAGTGTAGAGAGGAGGGAGTCTTTGCTCTCTAGGGCGGTAAGCCTCAGACCTAACTGTACATCAGGATAGTTGGTTAAAATCCAAGTTCCCAGGCCTAGCTCAGAAGTTCAGATTCAGTAAAGTAAAGTGGGGTTGGGCTGGGAATCTCCTTTTGAAGGGAATGCCTGATTCTGAAGCCTGTGGTCCAGGCACAATACTTTAAGAAACACTCAGAGATCATGTCCAGAGACTTCAGGGTTCTACAGTGGACAGTAGCTTTGTAGACTTTTAATTTCAAAATCTTAATGCTTTGTGTTCAGCTCTTTGAAAGGTGGAAGGGTAGAAACAATCCACTATGTCCCCAAACTACAGGGTCATCTTTGTGCAGTGTTGGCTGCCAGCACTCTGCAGACACCAGTGGGTCTGGCACACTGAATGGACTGATGGTGGGAAATGGTCACCTGGATCTGAGAATGAGAGTTTCTGAGAAGAGGAGGGAGAGCCCAGGCAGCTGCTGGTGTAGAGAGAAGTTATTGTGTCTTCTGTGTCATGTTTATGCTACAGTGTCAGTGCCAGATGTGGCCTCCACAGGAATGACCACCTTCTTAGGAATGAATGTCTGTCCTATCATCTGCCTTTTATGCTCAACACACCTTCTCACCCACCCACTTATACCCTCACCCTCACCACTACCCCCCACCACACTTATTCACAACCTCACACATTCACACCCTCACCCCCAGCGCCCGTTAAATTGTCATCCTTTCTGTACTTAAATGCTTACATCTGTGAAACCTTTTTTTTTTTTAAGGGAATGTTGAGGGATGATCAGTGAAAAGAAGCAAAAATGATATTTAAAGTATGTTCAACATAAATAGGTCTAGCATATTTGTTGGAACTATGGAAATAAGCCAGGAGCAGTGATTATAGATGGGTCAGATGAACGGGCTTCAGTGCTTGTGGGGCCCAGGCTGGCGGTGCTCAGGGCATGGTCAGCCTGTGTGTTTCACTACCGTGCTGCTCTGTGATCATTAGCAGTTCTGTGGACTCAGGTGATAGTAAAACTTATTTCCCATATAGGAGATCTCTTCATCCCTTTTAGGCTTTCTCAAATTTTAAAGATGAGGGTTTACATCAGCAATTCTTAACTTTTTGAGTTACAGTCTTCTTTGATCTTATAGTTTGAATTGTTTCTACAGAAAAATACTTACACATTTAGAAGAAGGAAAGTGGTTTATGGACTCTCTGGGGTCCATCAGTGGCCCCTAAATAGAGGAATGCTTTAATGAGCACAGATTTCTCCCAGGTTAGTTTTGATGGCACAAGTCTCTTCTCATGGAGAGCCATCTGTAATGGGAACTCAACAAATACCACTTGATATTATATGCATTCTTTCTGGAGGGATTGAGTTTAGTTTGAAAGAGCAAGCCAATTTCAATGAAGCTGAAAGAGCTAATGCATGCATTTAAACAACTTAGCACCTGACATGGCAAGTATTCACTTAAAAAATACTATACATTTAATCATAATTACAAAGCCGATTAACTTCATAAAACTTCTCCAAGTCAAAAGCAGTTTAGAAGCATTAGACTAGATATTAGGAGACCAGGATCCCTCCAGCTTGGTATTTCCCCCTCTTTTTATCTTAAGTCCAATAATTTCATTCACTTCAATACAAATTTATTGCTCTCCTTCTATGAGTAAAGCACTCTGTTAAGCATTTTGGAGAACAAGAATGAATAAGATCTCAAGGAACAAACTTTACTCATCTGTGTCCCTTACCTGTAAGTAGAGTCATATATTCTGTTTCTTCGTACCTCCCTGGGACACATGGGCTTATTTAAAAGGATTTGGGGTGCTGGCTTTGCTTTTTGAGATTGGAAGGTGGCTCAGAAAAGCCAAAAGGTATTATACTTTCTTTATGTTGTTAGCCTTAGTGATGCTCATTTTATGGCGTGAGTGTTTCTTTAAGGGTCACCTTCATCAGGATCTCTGTACCTTTGTCACTGGGTTCATATGCATGTCCTCCTTTCTCCACAGGCCAGGGGTTATCACCATGCAGGCACTGTCAGAAGAGGACCGGAGGCTCTGGATGGAAGCCATGGATGGCCGGGAACCTGTAAGTGCAATTCTGGGAAGTAGAGCAAGAATAAAAGTCCTGAGTTGTTCGTTGCTTCCCGGGTGTGGTGATCGTTGCTGGTGCTCCAAAGCTTGGGGTCTCAAGATCAGTGTAGCAGAGGGAATTTTTTTTTTTATTCCTGGGCTGATATTTGTAGATGTTGATCTTCTGTGTGGGAGCAGTCCTTGAGCTTCAGCCTCTTTGCCTAAAGCATGGGTTCTGCATGATACTACACCAGAACTTCCCCTTCGCAGAGGCAATTATAGCTCCCCTAAGTCTCTTATAGGAGGCGGAGTCCAGTCTGGTTTACTGTATATTTATTGATGCCTCCACAAAGCATTATCTCAGTCCCATTTTAATGGGATAAATGATCATAAAAGTGTATTCAGATTATGTGGTATCTTTTCTCACGGCCTTCTGGTTCAGCCTCCCCTTAATATAGTAGCCCACATCCCATTATATGCTGTGCGATTATCAGGGTCAGTGGAAGGGGTTAAGCTGGTAATGTGATCCATGCTCCCATTTCAGAGATGCTGGTCTCCACTGGGTGATGTAATCTTGTGATTGTTTTGTATCTTGTGACACGTAAAACCTACTTAGCCCTGCAGAAGACCCAAGAGTCAGAGTAGTTGTCTTATCTCGGTGCCAAGAGTATCCACTCCAGTGTTTAACAAATCTCAAGGTTACAGAAATCCTAAGAGAACAATCTAACCATGTCTCACCAGTAAGAGATAAAAAGAATCCACAGTGGCAGAGGGTCAATAATTATCACTTGCAAAAGGGACTATCAGAGGGGGAAATGTGTACAAGGGACATTAGGCCATGGCCTCCATTAACTGTAGAATTCTTTGCGTCAAGCTGGGTGTCCAGTGTAGATGATTCCAATTCATTTGTGTGTCTTTTTGTCAGCCTACCCTGTTTAGGTGATTTGTATTGATTAATGTACTTTTTTACTCAGCTATTTTGTTTACAAATGTGGAACTCAGTTCAATCAACTAAGCATAAACAGTGTTTGTATGATATTTAATAATATAGAACACAAATTAAAGAACTAGTTAAAGATTTTGGCACCTAAACTCTAATTAAACATTGTTTAATCTGAATTCATCTCCTGGGCTATATAAGATACCTCTGATTTTCCCTGAATGTGTTGTTACTGATAGAAACTCTCTCAAAAGCAGATACACATTTCTACCTTTGGGGCTTTGTGGATATAATAGCTGCTTGATGTCAGAGGCCTTTGAAAGCAGCTTCCCAAGTTCTCCTTCATCTTTGCTGTTATCATCTACCGTTAGTTGAGCAGTTTTTTCTGTGTGTGTAAGGCACAGATTTGGCACATTACACCTCTTAAAACATTTATTCCTCTTAGTACCTTATAAAATAAATGTTGTGATTCTATTTCACAGATGAGGAAACCGAGGGCTTAGAGAGGTTAAATAACTTGCCCCAAGTTGCACAGATAGTAAGTAGCATATATCAGTAGGGTACAGGCTGGATTGCTATAACAAAGAGACTTCAAAGTACAGTGGCTTAAATAAGATAGAAGTTCATTTCACCCTCAGAGCCCAGAAGTAAGCAGTTCATGCCAGGTACCATCCTCAGCCTGTGTCTTCCCAGGTTGTTCCAGTCATTGTCGTTTTCCAGCCAGATAATGGAGATGAAAACACCCAGGACCCAGAACGTGCGCTCATCATTTCCACTGGCCCAAACATAATTATATGGCCATATCTGTCTGCAAAGGAGGATGGAAAAATCTAGGTTGTGTATAGGCAGCCTTTGGCCCAGCCAGTACCCGGGGCATCTTATTGCTTCAGGAAAGAAGAGGAAGAATACTGTGGGGTGGTTCACAGTATCCACCACAGTGGCAAAGCTATAATTTGAACCCATTTCTAGCCCTAGACATATTTGGTTTTCAACTTTAATAGAGATAAAACATCAAATTCCCTTCTAAGAATCCTCAGTTCATTTTTACAATACTTTATTTGATTCTGTTGAGTAATTCTTCAATTCATAGGGGAGGAAATGCCCAGGAAGAAAAATCCTCTCTGGTCATACTCTTCTTGGTATGGATAAAAAACCCACTACAATTGGTAGGTTTTGTTTATTGGAGTTTTTTTGTTTTTTTGTTTTTCTAATAAGCTGAAGTTATAAAATTGCTTCACCAATTCCATTTTAAGCATCTCTTTCTTCCTCTTTTTCACCACTTGATATTCTCTGTCTGTATAAAATTGGTCTTCTTACTAACCACTTCAGTTTTCTCATAGATTAACATCTGGACTCTACATATGGAAAGGATGCTGTTGAAAGAAACATCTCCTTGGTCCAGAATATACATATTAAAACAAGTTTACATACCAAATAATTCTGTTTCTAAACATAATATAAAATTATTTTTCTCATAGGCGCATCTAGCTTGCAATGAAAACCACACCTCAATGGGCTTTCTAGTTTCCTAAAAAGAGAGATAAATACAGACAAATGATGGTTGTGTAATTGGCAGAAATATTGGGCTTAATTTTGTCTCCCATTGCCGAGAGCCTGTAGGGAACATTACTGGTAATATATACCCAGTAGACAATTAGCAGCTCCAGTTTTAATTACCATCTCCCTAATTAGTTAAATCTGTCCCCTTGGGAATTTTGGCATTGGTAAGGGAGCAGACATCTTTTTTTCTGCTGGTTTTAGAGTATTTCTCTTGTTTCAGGGAGATGTTAGTGGTGATACCTATTTTCGTTTTTATACTTATACCCCAATTGATCTGTGATTGATTACTCAATGTTGGGTTTCTTTGGGGTATAATTTTAGTTTCCATCCTTTTTGTTTTTTCACTATGCAATAATGCCTCAGGATGTTTGGTTAAAAAAAAACACTGCAGTGAACCCCACATCAGTTGATTTTACGATGTTTTAGCTATCTGTTACATAAAATATAGTTTTTAGCACTCAGTGACATTCTAGTCTGGAGAAATGTAGAATTTCTTGATGGTATTGATGGACAGATAATGAAGGAAGAAATTGGAGCTGTGTTCCTACAATAAGCATTGTGGATGTTATCTGTGTTTCGATTCTGAATTCAAGTGTTAGAACCCAATTCAAACTTGTCTGGGAAAAAAACTGGATTAATTGGCTTATATAACTGGATAATATGGGGTATAACAGTTCTGGCCCATCCAAATCCTCAAACTTCCATAATATTTGGAGTTAGTTTCTTCTTTTGTGTTGGCTTCATTTACAACAGGTTTTTTTCCTGTGTAGTGGTGATATGTTTCCTAAATGTTCCAGGGCTTATATCTTATTATCAAGAACAGGATCAGGAAAGTTTTTCTGTAAGGGCCAGATAGTAAATATTTTAGGCTTTTGTAGCTACTTAGCTTTGCTGTTGTAACTCAAAAGCAGCCATGGACAAATGAATGGGTGTGCTTGTGGTTCAGTAAAATTTTATTTACAAAAACAGGTAGAAAGCCAGATTTCAGTCATGGGCCATAGTTTGTTACCTCTGATTTATAAGTTTAGTGGAAAGAGAGCTCTATGTAATAATTCCAAAGAAGTCTCATATTTGGATTCCATTGGATTAAATACTTGGACCAGCAGAGGATGGGATAGATGAACTGACCAGACCTGACTTACCCACTGCACTAGAACTGCATATGTGGTAGGGAAGGTTGTCTTCTCCTGAGGGAAAATCAAAACATTGCCATATGAGGAAGAGGGTGGTAAACACTAGGTGGGCAAAAATGATACAGTTTCTCTCAGCTCTGATATTGATATTACATTAAACTTTATATTTAAAGAGCTTGCTCTTTGTTACTTGGCCAAGATTGAAAACTATGCAAGTTTACCATGAAAGTCATACTTAATGGAGAAAGATTAATGCTTTTCCCTCAGAATAAGAACAAGACAAGGAAGCTTTTAGGACTCTTATTTCTCATAGTTCTGGAAGTCCTAGCCAATGCAATAGGGCAAGAAAATAAAAGCATAGAGATGTGAGTCTATAACTATTTACAAAAACTCAACAAGCTACCTAGTCAGATAAAGTTTTGAAATAATTCTGCTATATTTTCTTCACATTCTATTAAATCTGGATTGATTTAATAGAGCTGTAGAATCACCACTGCAGCTATGTAAGTTTTTGTTTTAATCTTCTGTGGCCATTGTCTAAGGCTTGGGAATAGACAACTTTCCATATTAAATTGACATGGAAATCTTAGTTCAAGGTGCATAAATACTATAGCTAAGAGAATTTTAGAGACAGCAGATTTTCTTTTGTCAGTTCTTAATAACTAAAGTTATCTTTCCTTTTCTCTTTGCATGTTGCTATTAAGCATGTTTGCTAAAAGCAAGCAGATTAGAATCACTATCAACCCACCATCATTGCCAACTCATACACACCCAACCTGGAGTATTTATTATTCTCTCTCCACTATGGAAAGATGACTCACCAAGTCAGTGATACTAATAGGGTAACTTGGAGCCTGAGAACTTGGATCAGCCTCTTTAAACTTTGTTCTCATATAGTTAGTTCTTAGCTGTGTTTAATGGTGTCTGTCTAGAACTGCTGCTATTACTTCATTATTTTAGAGGTATTAGTCCTTCATCACTTCTCAAGGATTCTTTAGTAAAATATTTCTCCACTTTAGGCCAGTTCTTGAAAACTCTTTTGACAGCGAGAAGGGTAGAAGTTTGGCAGATACCAGAATGATGTGTAATTAAATTAGGAAGATAAGAAACACGTGGTGTAGCATCAAAGATTGTGTGAAAATCCATATATTAATTTGAAACTATGAAGTTGCTACCTTCGTAGGTCAAAAATGGCCAGTCACTGGTGATTTCATATGGCTCAACCTCCTTAGCCGTGGAGCAGAAAGAAGCACATACCTAGGCCAGTATCATACCCTTATTTATATAAGAGGGAATGCTATATAAAAAAGTCAGTCAGATTGATTTGGGGTAGATAATCCAGGTCTCCTAGCTTCTAGCTCTGTGGTATTTTTACTACAATATACATACTGCTGAATTATCAGTAAGCCACAGTTGAATGGTACCTCCCCTTACTTTTAAATGGAGCTTCTCGGTTGTGGTTACTGCAGTGGAAGAAGCGAAAAGAGGAGGAATCTAAGGAAAAACCACATCTAGTAAGAGGACAGACAGTGTAACTTCTTTCTTCCTACCTCCATTTTAAAGAAATGATCTATTTTAGTCCTTGTAGACTTTGAGACTGGACAAAGTGTGCCCTTTGCTCACCTTTCTTTACTATGCCCAAGCTCTAGCCTCCAAGTTCTTCAAGAACTCAGAATAATGGGCAAATTACATTGCATTTTATGCCCTACACCTGATGTCTGAAAGAGCAAGCTCTTATTTAAAAGAAAAAGTAAGATTGGTTGCTGTTAAGATGAGTTTCTAGGATCAGAAGCAGAATGTCATGGTGGTTAAAAATGTGGGCTCAGGCAGCTTGAGTTTAAATCCTTACTTACCAATAATAGCTCTCAAACACTGAGAAATGACCTAGTCTCTTAGAGCCTGTTTCTTTCCCTGCAAAATGGAGATAATAGTACCTTCATATAAGATTGTTAGGTAAGGATCAACATATACATATCGTGTTTAACACAAGGATTGTATATAGGGAAATGATCATTAAAAGTTAGATCTTTGTCTTTTTGGAGAGGAGAGGCAGATGTTGGGATACTTGGATTTTGTTTTCTAGCTTAATTGCTAAATTACTTGGCTCATTTGAGCACAGAGTTTATTTAAAGTTACCTTGCTCAAGCTCACCAGAATGCAGGGCAGGGACTGCTTTCATGAGTATGGAAATGTGACTTCGTTTAGCACTCAGTCCAAACTTCCAGGCTATGAATGGAGGAACAGGAAATCATCTTTAGCCTCCTTTGCTGCCACACAGCCCAGGCCTGACAATTCATAATCCCAGCTGTATGCTAAACTCAGCACTCTACCATTCATTCTTTCATTTTCTTTTCTTGGTAAAATAAGTGATCGAAGGCATATGGATGGTTAAGAAGGTATAGGGTGAAATTGCTAAGTTCTTGTGTGTTAATGCAGGCCTTCCTCCTTTATGAGTGGAATGATGATTTGGAATGATAGTTCTGCCCATTTTGTGAAAGCTCTCTTTGTAATATAACATAGTGTGAACTGATGAAAAGTCTGAAAGTGAGGTCCCTAATTTGCTTTCCATTTCCCCAACTCCCATTCCAGCCCCTAGTCAGTCCCAAGTTGCTGGAAAATTGGATTTTAACTCTATTATTTTTTTGTACTTCTTTCTTTCTTACTGGGTCCAGAAGCTGGTTGCAAGCTTCATCTTTGAGCCACGTGAGTGTTTTTATATAGGCATAATTCATAAAAAATTATATCACCCATATTTTCAAGTCTTAAAAGAAATTTAATAATATTCACTTCTGTCCTTGTTCCCTTTAGTTAGATGTCCTTCAGAAGGACAATCTCTTATGAAAATCAGAGACTATTTAATTGAGCAACCTGAGCTATAAGGTAGAAGAAAGGAGAAAGAGGTCAGGTGAAATTGTTTTATGTTGGAGAGTTGGTGAAATTTTTCTAAGAAATGGAAATTTTGATAGCTAGAAGATTTTTGCTTGAATGTTTTGATTTAATAACATGCTAGTGACACTTACACAGGTTTAGACATTGTTCTTTCAGCATCTAGCAAACATATATAGGTTGTCTTCCAATCACTTTGATGGACATCAAGGATACCAAGATGAGAACAGGCCACATTACTAGAAATTTCATTTGTTTGCTGCTGTTTCCCCATTGCCTAGCACAGTGGCTGGCACACAGTAAGCACTCAGTAGATATTTGTTGAATGACTGGAGTCTAAACTAAAGGGAAGAGTTGAGGATAACAAGTTGTTTTTCTTAGAAAATTAGGTTGCTTCTATTACCTGAGACTGTGTGGGTAGATTTGAAGTTATTTGAATTCCTTGATTTTATAGTTCGTTTAGATGCATATATACCTACTTGAACCAGTATTTAACTGAATGATCCTTAATATTTTGTGCCAGAGAATCAAGTAAAGCCTTTAGATCCTTTCTCAGAATAATGCATAAAATAAAATACATGGTTTACAAAGGAAAAATATCATTTAATAGCAATATATTAAAGTCATTTGTAATATAATAAATATATGCTTCTTTATTATCACATTCAATAACAAGATATAAAGGCAGGTCTAATAACTCTTGTGAATGCCATGACCTGTAGCAGCGGTAATGTTCTGTGGAAATATCTGTGATTTCTATTGGTGACAAGTCGCAGATACCCTTGATACTACTGTGATTTGGTGCCCATGTTTATATTTGAAGGAAATGCTAAATTTAAGTTAGAAGCTAATGTAAAGAAAGGTTTTATTTGTTTTTCTCTGACTACCATCCAAGTTCATGGACCCCTATAGTCTGTCTGTGGACTCCATTTCTCCATTTCTTTGCAAAGATGTTTTGAGAGACTTACTTCTTGATTTTCAAGCCCTTGTTTCAGCCTATAATTGTACATTGATTAGTGTGATTATTTGATTAACATGTGTCCCCCTGCTGGATTATCATCTTCAAGAAGGCAAGAACATTGTCACCTTTTTTGTATCTTTTATGCAATGTCTGGCACAGAGTAGGTGTTCAGTATATACTTATCAAATAATCAGATGAATGACCCAAGGACAATTAAAGTATGGTTGGTTTGTCATGACTTGTTTTTTACTTAGGCTGTTTCCTGGCACCACCTACCTTTACAGATCTTCACAGATCCACTGTTTAATATTCTTACTTTTTTGTTCACTTTTTTGGTCTAAATATAACATAAAAGCCCTTTTGTTTGTCTTCAGCATTTTCTGCAATTCTCAGATCACTGTTGACTTCATCTCAACACCACTCTTTTATAGGTTTGAGCCTCTCGTGTTTTCATTTTGATTACATTGCCCTCCTTTAATCTTCCATCATTACTTTTGTCTTTATTATTTTAGCTTAACCTTTGAGAGTAGGCTTGGTCTTGAGAGGGACTTTGAACCTCTCATTTTTGAACTGTTTGAGTATTTTGCAGTGAGTGTGTGTTAATTTTGTTATTAAATAAAAATCATAAGGGAGTTTCCTGTGTGTCATGTTTATTCTTTTAGACATTTCTCCTTCTTTCTTTGTCATTGATATTAGTTATAATAGTATTATCATACTTTGGTTGTGGAACCTTTGATTCCTGACCATAATGGAAGAGAGAAGTCTCTCTCTAGAGTTGAATGTGTAGTCTGTATCTCTCCAGAATTTTCTGTGTTGTTATTCCTATACATGCACATCCAGAAATAAGTTCTGTTTTGTAGAACTTTTGACATAGTATAGCCTTACTATAGATTATTAAACCTTCAGTCTTTGACTTTTATATTGTTTTCAGGTCTTCATTTCATCATTACAAACAGTGATGTAATGAAAATCTTTGTATGTACTTTACTGCCTACTTATTTGAGCATATATTTAGGATACATACCAACTGGAATTGCATGTTGAATGGTATGCGCATTTAATATTTTAATAGATATTGACAAATTACTCTCTCCACAAAAATGTACCAAATTATAGTTCCTCTAATTACTTATGAGGGTGCCAGTTTTCTCCGGACCTTTGCCAACACTGCATATTATGAGTTTGCATGTGTGTCTCTGTGTGCGTGTGCGTGTGCGTGTGCGTGTGCGTGTGTGTGTATGTGTGTGTGTGTGTTTCAATCTGATGGTGGAAAATTTTATCTTGTTTTCATTTGCATTTCTCAAATTACTAATGAGACTGAAAATCTTTTCTCATGTTTCTCAACCGTCTGTATTTCTCCTTTTTTATATAGTAATGTATGTAAAGTACTTAGAATGATGTCAGATATGATTCATGCTATATATAGCATTATTATTATTATTCCTTTTTCAAATTTCTCTCCTTGGGATTACACCATCATTTTTCTCAGTTCTGCTTTCTTTTTAAAAATATTTTTCAATGACAGTTAGCATTCAATATCAGATTAGTTTCAGGTGTACAAAATAGTGGTTAGATATTTATATTACTTATGAAGTGATTCCCCTTGATAAATCTAGTACCCACCTGGTACCATACATAGTTATTATAATATTATTGACTACATTCCCTATGCTGTGCTTTACATCTCCGTGACTATTTCGTAACTGCCCATCTGTACTTCTGAATCCCTTCATCCAGTCCCCAACCCCCATTCCATCAGTTCTGCTTTCTAATGCCCAAGGTAGAAATAACGTTTTCCAGTGTTCTTTTTTCAGCTTACATGACTTTTTCACTTAATCCCTGCTGGCATCTTATTTTCTAGCCATCCACTCCTGCTTTCAGGTGTGGAGTGGTGATTAACAAAGGGACCTCCTTCTCCCTTGGCTGAGCTGTCGCTATCCTGGTTCACTAGGCTGCATGATCTGAATGGGAACCTGAGGATCCTCCATGCCTCTCTTCTCTAACAATAGTCAGCAACCTGTTGAATGTCCCTAGGTACTACTAAGGTCCTTCTAACACTCAAATAAAAAATATCCCCTCACTTCTCACGGAGCCACAGGAATTGCAGTTTCTAGCAGCTGCAAGAGCTCTTAACCCTGTGCTGGTTATCCCCCTCCACCTGACTGACATGTGCGTTCCTTTTAGCCTTCTACCTGTGGTTCCATCTCAGAGCAGAGATAGAAGGTGCCTGCCACTCTTTCTACTTATTCTAGAGGGCAATCATTGTTCTGCTTCCGCCTTATTTTGTTAAATCTACACACAATTTCATATTTTCTGGAAGTTCTTTCTGGTTTCATGGCCTAGGTTAACTACTGTCGAACCTTTGAAGAAATTGGCATGATCGAGACTGTAACTCTGAAGATTTCTGCTGTCAGTTAGTTGTTCCTTAAGGCCAAATTATGAGTTCCCTATTTTGTTTCCTCCATCTGGAAGATTACATCTTTATAAGTCAAGAATTTATCAAATGCTCTGTTGTGTGTGTATTATTTTTTAACTTTTCATTTTGAAATCATACAAGATTTTTAAAAATCTTATAAAAATATAAGAATTCCAGAATACCCTTCATGCATACATCCTAAATATCAGCATCTCGTATAACTACAGTAGAATTATTAAACCAGGAAATTAACATTGATACAGTATTGTTATCTACCTTACAGATCTCAAATTTTGCCTGTTGAACCACCAATATATTTTTTCTGTTCCAGAATCTCATTCAGGATCACACATTGCATTTTGTTGCCACATCTCCTTAGTTTAATTTAACCTGGTACAGTTTAGAGGCTTGGCTTATTAAAGGAACATTACTGTCAGTAGATATCTAGATAGTTCAGATTTGCCATCAGGACAGCATCCTATCTCTGCTCCCGTCTTGGGATGTATTTAGGGACTGTTGTCAATATCCTCTTTCTACCTAGGTAATAATGCATACCTTCCCACAATCACAGCACATATGTTTGTCTTCTTTCAGAGGCTCTCTGATATATATTCAATGTCATGTTTATAGATTTTCTTATAATACATCTATTTCTTTTGGACATTTTGTCTTCTACCCTATCTCTGCACATCATATATTCTTCCTTGCCCAATTTACTATGTTTGTTATCGATATTATAGTTGTTGGCTTAACGACATTTGAAGCCCCTAAAATGATTTTTTGAATTAAATTTATTAAGATGACATTAGTTAATAAAATTATATAGGTGTCAAGTATACAATTCAATTATACACCATATGTATATTGCATTGTGTGTTCACCACCCAAAGTTAAATTTCCTTCTGTCACCATATATTTTAATATGATCTTAATAGGCATTCTGTAGCATGACCTCCCACCTCTAGCAGCAGCACCGATTACTGTTGGCCCTCTCTCAGATATTATGGTAGTGATTCATGGGAGCAGAGATTATGGTTGGATTAGTTTCAATTTTTTTTTCCCCTGTGAGAAAAGAAGCTAATAAAAGAAAGATCTTTTCAGAGTGACTTTGTTCATTTGATGGAATTATTGAACTGGCCTATATGTTCATTTATGCAGCTTTCTCTTACACCAGAAAAGCCGGAGCGTGGTCATATTTGTTAGTGATCAAATCAAGGATGACATTTAAAAAAATATGTTGACAGAAGGAACTGGAAGCATTTTGAATATTAGGAAGTCTATGAATTAGGTTGTTTGCTTTGTGGTGAGGTGTGGAACAAGATAAGCACTTTTGAAAAATTATCTCTGCGTTCGCTGAATTGATCTCAGGCATGGCTCTTGATGCCAGTGTGACCTCATTCTTTTTAGGTGTGTTCCCGAAAACTCTGCCCATGACCCTGGAAGAAAACAACAGAACAAGTAAACACATCCTAAAAGCAAAGCCACTTTCTAGTATGGTTTTCAAAATCTTCCCTTTTGGTCATCTGGAAAATAGTGCAGACATGCGGTCTAATAGTTACAGCCAAAGGCTGAGCAAAAGGAACTGGGGCCCTAGCCAGCCCCCAGCCAGCTGCCATTGGTCCCGCGTGCTGTGTGGTCTTGACCCAATGCCCAGAAAAGCAAGATTCCCCCCCATATTTACCTCTTTGTTTTTAAAAGAAAAAAAGAGAATGGGTGAGGGGAACCAGAAACTGGGCTAAGATTTCTCAGGTTAGAAATATGCCTTCTTATAATAAGCCATTACTAATTAGTTTTGTTTATCCCATAAATATAAAAAGAGCTTTACTTCAGCCAGACAAAGGAAATCATCAACATGCTTGGGATAGACCAACATGGATTCTTTTTATTTTGCAGGGAGGGGGTACATAGTGTTTAAATATATTGGAGTGATTTTTAACTTTCTCTCTTGGAATTACTTTGTGGAAATGAATGCTATCTTTCTCTTAGTAGTCATTGGCTATGCCAAACATCTGAATAGATAATGATTCTTTGCTCTGGCAATTTCTCCATCTAATTCATAAGTCTGTGTGTTGTCATCCCAAGAAGATATCGACTTACCGAGGGCAGGGATTAATCATATCTTTTGTGCCTTTAATATTATCTACCTGAGGTACTTAGTAGAGTGTTGTGAAACATAATAAGCACTTATCTCTCATTGAATTAACTTTGAGACAGTGACTTGAGTTGGGTTCTGTTATGTAATCTAAAGTTGAATTCATTTGTTGAATGTCTTAGGTTCAGTAATATTGGGGCACTCTAAATAGGAATTCGTGAAGGCAAGGATCTTGACTTTCAGTTCTTTACTATATTCCTAGCACCTAGTACAGCCCCAGTGTATTGATTGAGAATTCATGTTCAGTCAATATTTTTTGAATGAACGAATGAATTAAAAAAAAGAATACCCAAGGGTGTGTTTCTCTTTTTAGCTATAGGCTTTGAACTTACTATATTTAGTTTTATGCTGCTCAGGATTCCTTTTCCATTTCTTGGTGACTGTTGGTGTAGGGCAGAAACCAGTATGCTACACCAGAGAAAGTCTCAGGTTAGAAGGCTTACTAGAAACTAAGGATCTGGCCTTGGTTGAGAAGTTTGTCATCTTTCAATTGTTGAATACTCTATGTAGTGCCAACAGTAAACTTAGGATGCATACGTGTCTATGCATATATAATAGCATATAAATGTACTTGTATGTATATGTTATATATATATTATAATTTCTTGCCATCTGCCGGCTTCCTTGAAATTATGAAAAATGCATAGTTACGCTCAGAGCTCTGGTTCCTGGTGGTCAGGTTGCTGTGTCGTGAGAGCAGCTGTGACCACCAGCGTCCTTGTGGCCACGCCGAAGGAGCTGAGTTGCTAGGTAAGGACTGATCTTAAACTTTCAGTTCCTGAGACTATTTCTTTACTTTAGCCTTTTTTTAGACTTAAAAAAATATATACCCTAAGAAAAAGTGTGTGTGTATATATACATGTATGCACATGCACACATACACATCCTTACCCCTGCAATGATGAGGTACGATAGAGAAGTTGGCAATAGTCATTAGTTATATTTTAAATGGGTTTTACTGTGTATGTAAGAGGATCCCTTTTGTCTTAGTTTACTCTGTTAGTGATAGTAAAAGGGCTTTGGGGTCAGCCAATCCAAGTTTGAATCCTGAGTCTGCTGTACAGCTTTGAGCAATTTACCTACCTTCTCTGAGCCTGTTTGTCCAGCTGTAAAATGGGGAAAGTAATAGTGCTTATGAGACTCGAAGAGACACTCCATTGTTTCACATCAGTTCTGCAAAGATTAGCTATCCAACTGACAGTGAATTCCAGAGACTTTAGATTTTATATATGCTTACATGCATATTACATCATTATCTAGAGACTTGCAAAATCTATCCCGACTCTATGCTGACTGCCTTTTGTGCTAGTTATAGTCAGTGAAACTAAAATAATTCAGAAAAACCTAAGTATAATATATTTTGGGGAGTAGCAGAGCTTAGAAGAGAATAGAAAGCAAGAAAGCAAAAATAGGAATACTAAAAAAAATAAATAAACTTAGGACTGAAAATTGGAGGAACATGTGGTTCTGAAATTGTCAGGCCAGTTTTGTTAACTTTATGTCAATATAGTTACATTAAGCAAGCATAGAAATGACCTACAGTTTAATTTCCAGAGAGAGTTGAAGTTATCTTGGCAGATGGGATTATGGGGCTTTTTAGGGTATACTACTTTCCAGTCTTTGTTGCAGAGGGATCAGAGGCCAAGTGATTAATATGTTCCTTTCTATAAATAGACTCAGGACCAGAGTTGTATCACTCTCAGGAGTTCCTGTAAGCCTTAATTATTGCCACTATCATTTCTTTATCCTAAAATATAATCCTAATTTGTATTGTGCATCTGCTATTCTGTGGTTGGAGCTAAAACTATCCCATCAGAATCAGTCTTTGGAGGTTAAGATCAATTTTACCTGAAATGTGGGCTATTTCTTTGAGTAGGTTGGTATATCAATCAGTATTCTTAGTGGGTTTAACACTGTTCAGTAGATTATTCTAACTACAAACACCATGTCATTGGCTTGGTTTGTGTACTCATCACAGCCAGAGGAAGACTAATGCAAGCAGAGGAAGGAGTTAGACACAAAGGGCAAGTCTGAGGTGCACGGAGCAGGGAGAGGGCTTGAATAAGTTCCACTGATTTGGTGAACAAGGGCTTTGTACTCTGCAATCCAAGGATGGACTTGGGGAGGGTAATATCGGAACCCTCTGAAGTGCCATACAAGATGTTTTGTATATGGCTGTTCTAAGGAGAAAAGCCCATAGCATTTATTAGTTTGTCAAAGGGCGCTGTGGCTCACTGCCACTGTCATTTTATGGGTTCCTGGTTGTTTCATGAGAATAAATATTTGGGGAGGGCTCTCTGTTCTTAATACACAGTGCAGTCTTGGAACACAGTTTTTTTCTGGGCCCACTTTTGAGTTGAAGAGGGATGTGGAAGCCTTCACTGCTAAGTGTATTTGTCAGCTGTCTGCCTGCATTTTGAGTTTGCCTGGAGGTAAATACAACCTAATTTCTCTTACAGATGAGATAGACTTTGGATAGAAAAAGGAGAGGAGGAGAGGAGAATGAAGGAGAGGAGTAGAGTAGGAGAGGAGAGGAGTAAGGGAGTAGTGAGTGACAGGCAGAGGACTAGAGGCAAGGGAGAGAGGGAACAGGCATTTGGGAGTTGTGTTCAGTCTCACCACTGAGCTTCCATGTTGGATTGATACCAATGATATTTATCTCATTTTGGTTGATGCTTGTGTTTTCTTTTTTTTTTGACCGCCACAATTAACAATTAAACACAGACTAGTCATGTGACTTTTTTTTTTTACACTTTTTTTTTTTGGATAGCTTTAAAAGGTTTGCTAGCAAGAAAAGTAGAATCAATACTGCATTTTCTTTCCTAAACAATTCAGTTTTTTTTTTTTTCAGTTTCTATTCCCAGTGTATACACACAAGAAATCCTTAATGTTATCTTTTTTTTCCCTTCATGTTATTTTTTGTTTGGTTCTCTTATTGCTATCAAAATGCTGTGTTTCTGGCATTGACACCCAATCTGAGTCATTGACCAAGAAAGTAAATTCATGGTTCTAAAGTCTATAAATCTGCACTTATTTTAGTTAAATTCATCCCAAATACCTATTTAGATTAGAGAAGACCCTCTCTCAAATACATATAGGCCACAGAGATGGCTGCATGAGTTACATGAAGATCAGAAACATTGGTTCAGGAATATGGGTTGGGTGCTGTGTAAGGATAGTGTCATTAAGAGAGCCTGTCTTGCACTAAGACCAAGTGATTCCTGTGGTAACTTTCTTATGAAGTAATTCCTAGGGTGGTAGATATTTGGGAAGTATAAACTTGACTTTCTCTCAAAATGGCCATGTCTTTGGAAGACCTTTGGAGAAGGCTAGTAATGCAAAATGAGAATAGGGGAGACACTAACTCTGTCCCCACATGTGGTTCCTAGTACTTCTGTGTATCACTTGGAGTAGCAGAAGGAGGACCAAATTGGGGTTTGAGCTGGGATCTAACCTATTCGGTGGACTTTGGTTAAGTTAGCTAACTTTCAGGGCTTGATTACCTCATCAGAAAAATAAAGGGACTTGTGAGAGTGGTATGTGTGTCATTCTGTAGGATTTTATCAGTCTTAAGAGGGTTCTTCCAGCTGCAAGATGTGAATTCAGATCTTCTGACTAAACAACCAGTCAAGACCTGACCACTTGGAGTAGTCGAGTGTTCCACCTTAGGGAGTCCTCATGGTGCTCTACATCTGTTGGACTAGGGATGAACATTTCACAAGAGGAATGCATGAATTGAAGGTATGGTTTCCTCAGACTGCTGAAACAAATTACCACAAATTAGGTGACTTACAGTAATAGAAATTTATTTTGTCACAGTTCTGGAGCCAGAAGTTTTATAGCAAGGTGTCAGCAGGGCTATGCATCCTCCACATGCTCGAAGGAGAATCCTTCCTTGCCTTTTGCAGCTTCTGGGGGCTCCAGGCATTGGCTTATGGCTGCATCATTCCAATTACTGCCTATTTCACATGGCCTTCTCCTCCATGTCTTCTTTCCTCCATGTCTCTTTTAAGGACATTTGTCATGGGATTTAGGACCCACTGTATAATCCAGGATGTTGTTTTCTTAATTACATATGCAAAGACCCTTTTTCCAAATAAGGTCACATTCACAGGTTCTGAGGGTGTAAACATGCAGCAGGTCCTCAAATAATTCCATTTTGTTCAACATAATTTTTTTGAACATTGATGAGATGCTGTTGGAACTTAACTCTTGTTTATATCAATTAGCCTATGGTAAAAGCAGTTTCATGACACATTGTTTCACTTAAAGTTGCAGAACTTGTTGTCAGTGTTAAGTAGGGACCTACTGTATTTTTTTATGGGCCACTATTCAACTTCCTAGAGCAGATTAATTTCTTTTGTTTTAGAGGTGGCATACCCCATCTTTGCTGCCAGCATTTGGCTGTGAGAGAGTCCTCTGATTGGGGAGCTTTCTCTCATGGGTGTGTTTATATTTTGTGTCTTTTTTCTATTGTCTAAATCAGATGTACTTAAATCTGTTTTAGTGTTTGCCTGGAGGTGGCCTTTCATGTTCCCTATAGACATTTTAGGTTGGCTGTAAGCAGAGGTTCTTTAGTGCAGGAGGGGGTTGGGGCGGGGGAATAGAGAAATCTTGTATATCTATAAAAATATAAATATATGAAAATGTATAAATATTTTAAAAACATAAATATACAAATATATAAGTATATACTTTATATATATTTGTATATTTGTGTATATATATTATATATAAATATATATATTATATATTTATATACTTGTATATTTATGTACATAATATATACATAATATATAATATATACACATTTATATATATAAAATATATAAATATGTAAAATATACAAAAAAATGATTCATGTCTCATGGCAGTCTGTGGATGGTGCTTAAGGATGAGTGACTGTGCTGATGAGTGTGATGAATTTTTTAAAACTAAGCACTTAAATGGTTATAGAAATGAAGGAAAACATGGATATTTGGAAGCCTTTTAATATACGTATTGCAGTGAGATGGTTTACAGCATATTTTATTTTCTGAAAATGTAAACATATAATTAGTAAAAGATTTTGTAAAACATTGTCCTATATTTATATGTCTAAATATAATGCATAAGTTCTAAGTATAAATATGTCAATACCATGTATGTTATTTCTAATTGCCTGTATGCCACCTTACACATTGACATTAAAAGCACTTCATAGCATGAAATAAAGGCTGATTTGAAAATGTTCATAAAAAATAAATGATTCATGTTATTCAAAGACAGAAACATCTACTTGCTTCAAGGGAGCTCAGTCATTGCTAGACTCCCAATCTCATGGGCAACTGGCTATTACTGTACTTGCTTGTTTGTTTTTATTAAGATGGCATGGAGAGGATATAGCTTTTAACACCTCATTTAGCCAGTGCATTTAAGTTGTCTAGCTTGGCAAGTTGAGCATCCCACACCACCCAGGATTTCCCTCATTGGAGTCCCACTGCCATTCTCCTTCATTGATAAAAGAGAGGATATAAGCTTCTCCTCAAAATGTCGAGCCTCTGGAATTCAATTCATTGACCATTATTGAATATAAACTATGTAGCAGCCACTATATGGGTGGTGAGAAGTTAACAAGCAAACAGATTAGGCACCTGCCTTTGTGCCATAAATAGTTCTCTTTTTCTTTCTCTTGTTGTACCTTTTCCCAATCTTGTGCAGTGGTTAGTTGTTTTAAACTAAACAACTTTTTTGGTTTTAAAACCTCTGTGCAAGAAGTCTGTGCACCAAGTATGTACATAATGGTGTTTCATAGCTTCAGAGCCTCATTCTTATAGGTTTGGAGCTTTCAGCAGCCTATCTCAAGTAGCTGCATATTTCACCACCTCCTTCCTCTCTAATTGGCTGTCTCTTCAAGTCCTGACCCTGGAAGACACTGTGTGTAGTGCTTGTTCAATATTTTGGGACTTGCCAAAATTAAGGCAGCCTGTCTTGTATGGACAACACTGTTTTTTAATTCTTTTATTCTTTTTTTTTTTTTTTTTAAGTGAGGTGGAACTTATGGAGTACTGATTGACAAGAGTTTTACAGTCCCTTTTTTTTTTCTATATGATGCAGTGACTAAATATTACCTCTGCCTGAAGGTGGGCTTCAACTGTCCACTTGGTATGGAGCCACAGAGCTCTCTCAGTTTGGTACAAGAGATGACTTCCTGCAGAATCTTGGTTGGATGGTCAATTTAGGATGGGCTGTACCAATGCTAGAATCGCTTTCTTTAGACCTGGGTCTCTCATGGTATCTGATAATAACTCTTTTGTCTCCTTTGGTCCACTGCGGGGCATGTTCCCTCTGGCCCCCATTCTTTTATATATAGTACAAGGCAAGCATGTAGACTGTCTAAGCAAAGGGTTTTTTTGTTTTTGCTTTTTTTTTTTTTTTTTTTTACAAGAGATTTGTGAACATTACCTGTTCTAATCCTGCAGCCCATCTCTGAGAAAGGACATCCAGACTTTAGGGGATGTGGTTAAATCCCACTTGACTGTATTCAAGATCTGTTAATCTCACCCTTCCAATGTAATAGAAGAATTTTAGGCTCTGTAAATGGGTTATTTCTGAGGACTTATTACAATATTCATCCAATTTAGAGCCCAAATCAGACTATGCTTTCTTTCTCTGCTCTTGTGGTCAGAGTCTTGGCTGAGCTTACATCTACTCCCTTGGCTTCTGGTAGAGTCCCTTTGTTCTCTTAATTGAAAATTCCCAAGGTTACCTCTCCTCTGTGTTGCAAATATGTTTTCTAATGAGTTGATGCATTAACCTCCCAACTGTACCCCAACCCTCTGGAGTCATTCAGTTGGTCCAGTTTTCTCTCCAACTCTCTGTTTTCTTTCTGTCATAAAAACACTCAGCTTCCTTATTAGTCCAGACTACCTGCTTCCCATTAGTATCTCTACACCCTCTCGGGAACTTGCCAGATCCTCCTGCCTAGATTAGTAACTTTTTCCAGTAGCACAGTGTCTGGCACATCATCCACTGAGGACACGTTGAGAAAGTGCATGAAACTTGACTAGTGGCCAGTGATGATAGAACATCAACTTGAATGTATTTCAGGTATTTGATACTCATTCTGTGTCCTCTTGGGGACATTGAAACTTCTGTCTTAGGTTTTTTGTTTGTTTGCTTATGTGTTTAGGAACATGCTGTTTTGCCTATTTACCAATATATTTGACATAGGGATCTTCCTGTATTGCTTAAATGTCAATTCAAAGGCACACTTATAATTTATTGATCACTTTTGGGGAGCAAAAAGGAAACATTTTATTAAATATAAATAAAGATTATAAGATAATAGGATAAAGGTGTTTTAGAATCAAGGAAATATATATATGTATATGTATGTACACACACACACACACACACACACACACACACGCATCTGTTGGACTAGAGATGAACATTTCACAAGAGGAATGCATGAATTGAAGGTATGGTTTCCTCGGGCTGCTGAAACAAATTACCACAAATTAGGTGGCTTACAGTAATAGAAATTTTTTCTGTCACAGTTCTGGAGCCAGAAGTTTTATATCAAGGTGTCAACAAGGCTGTGCATCCTCCAGATGCTCGAGGGAGAGTCTCTAGTGATGTACTATGATTGGCCTGGACGAGAATTATATGGACAGGAGGCTTTTGGGGGAAGGGAGATCAGAGACTTTGCTAAAAATCCAATAACTACTATAGACTATCCAAAAAAATGAATGTACGCAAATTTTGGTGTAACATTTATGGGGACTTAGAGATCCTTTGAATCCACCCAGGTTACAAATCTCTCACATCAAGCATTGCAAGATAGCCATATCCTTGTTTGACACTGTTAGGTAAGCTTTCTAGGAAATGACTGAAGAAGACATCTTGCAGCATTTTATATCAGGAATCTTGTTTAAGTTATTAACACTAAAAGACTCCCTAGGCCTCTAGTAGAAAAAATGGAAGTAGATATTGACCAGTTCTAGATGTTCATCTTGCAGCCTCTGTCTTCGGCCAGGGCCTGTTCCATGTTGTCTCCATACAACATGCTGCATCCTTAGAGTGAATCTGCCTAAAGCTTGCTGCTGACTTGGCTTTGCTCTCTCAGAATGCCAGATCCTGGCTGCAGCAGTAAGTGGAGTCCAGCTAGCCCAGTTATGTCTTTAGAACAATCTCTGGAGGGCTTCTTTTACTTAGGACTTTTGAAGACAACAGAAGATTAATTGAAAATGCTTAAACCCATACTATATAATGAAGCCATGGATAGTTTTAAACATAAATATGGGAGGAAGGGTCCATGTTTATCTGTGTTTTCATTATCTGAGTCCCTGAAGTATGAGCTTACCTAGGGAAGCAGAAGTTGTGATTAATTAAAAACATTAACCGATGACAGACCACTGATAAAATTAGTCACAGCTTAAACAGATCTCCTCCTTGCTCAATACCTTCATTCATTTTAGGACATCTTGTCTGTGTCCTGATCTTCCTGCGAATGGCAGATAAACATGCAAAAGCAGAGCAAAGAAAAATTGTGGGGGAAAAAAGCTACAGGAGTTTATGACATCTGTGGAAATGGTATTAGAGACCTTGAATCGTGGATAAAGTTAGACATAGGGGTGTTAGACCAGTTAGTAGCTGATGAAGAGAACACACCTGAGGATGACAATTTGATAGACACTTGAAAGGAGAATAATTAAAATCAAAAGATTAAGAATGGACTTTTGGAAAATTGGTAAGGCCCTTAAATACAAAATGACCATCTTTTTTCTTGTTCTGTTAAAGTCAAACTTGAAGATTATCTTATACATTATCATAAAATCTTGTAGGAAAAATTTTATTTCCCATCAACACTTATATAGTCTGTTAAGATTTTGTGCACAGGTGAAATAAGAACTTGTCTTATTTAAAGGAACCTTATTTTGATTATTATTTGATTTTTCTAGATAAAGTCCTAATTAGCACCCCCTCCATACATACCTAAGACCACAATTTGACCATAAAATGTTGCTTCTCCTATTGAAGATACTGACTTTGTGGCTTTGTCTTTGTACCAATTATCCTATGATGACAAGGAGCTCTTTCCAGTACCTGCATACAGTGGTAGGCAGCAGGTTTTGGTGCAGATTTCTAGAACCTCACTAAGAAGAGTCTCTTTTCTGGTTCGATCTAGATTTCTGCGGTGCACTATTCTTTTTCCCTGCTTCCCTGTGTTGGGAAATATCTTCTTTTATTGCAGTGAGTCCTGCTTTTTTTAGAAAGTGCTCTAGCACTCTAGTGCGACAACTGAGAATTCAGCTTTAAGTACAGAGAATTTAGCAAACTTGCACTTATCGAAACACTGCAAATCTCTCTCTCCCTCCCTCCCTCCCTCCCTCCCTCACCCTGGCCTACCCCTATTTCCCCCCAGTTCCTCCATGTTTCACACATTATCATTTGTACATGCTCAGGTTTTAAATCTGGAAAGGTACTTAAACTGCAGCAAAGCTCCACGTAGTTCTTCTGGAGAGTTTTATTTCATAATGTTTCAGTGAAGAATGACTTGCAACTTATAACATGAGCACATTTGAAATAACAAAGGGGAATGTGTGTAAGGGCCCTTCTCTCTAGTCGAAGATAAAAATCAGTAGTAAAACAAATCAAAGGATAGATTTTAAAATTTGGACCCAGACCCCCAAGCATGTATGGTCACTTTTTATTCAAAGAACATTTTTCAGGCTTTAAGTCATGTGTTTAGATATATATCCTTCTCCTCTTTTCCTCTATGCCTGATGTGGCACCCAGATTATGTTTTAAGTTCTTAGGATTGTATTGACTCAGCTTTCTTGCAAAGATAAGTTCTATAAAATGCCTAACTAAATATTTAGTTAACTGTAAGATTGAAAAGCTTCTGAGAGGCTATTATAACCAGGGCTAAAAATAAATGCAACAATCATATACTGCATATATTTAAAATAAGTGGTATTAGCAGATTGTTGTTCTGCAACCTTCCTTAAATATTGTGACCTTGAGGTACACATGAAGGAAACGATGAGTGTCATTTGAAAATTAAATATATAGAGAAAAATGTGCATGTTTGTTTTCAGTTTATTTTTCTATTAAAAAAGGAATGATTAATCTCAGACTGTCAGAGCTGGAAGAGACCTTAACAGTCATCTTGAACATATTCCTCATTTATAGAAGAAGAAAGGCCCAGAGAAGGAAAACGAATTCTTTGCAGAATCCCACAAGTCATTAGTGGCAGAGCCAAGACTAGAACCCAGGGCTGCTGACTCATAATTTTATGCTCTTTTCATTATGCCATGCTATTATATAGACATTTGTAAGAATGGCATAGTAAGAACTCATTTATTCATTTGTTTTTGTCATTTATTCATTTGTTTTTGTCATTTATTTGGCAAACTGGACACCCACTTCACCCAATATATTAATTTTCTATTGCTTTGTAACAAATCACCACAAACTGAGCAGCTTAAAACAACCCCCATTATTAGCTCTAGTTCTGAAGCCCAGAAATCCAGCATGGTGTGTCTGGGTTCAGCTCAGGCTGAAATCAAAACGTGGGCTGGCTGTGTTCTCTTCTGGATTCATAGTCCTCTCAGAAACTTATTCCTATGATGGACGGAATTCAGTTTCTTGTGTTTGCTGGGCTTGAGTCCATAATTCCTTGCTTGCTATCAGTTACGGCCTGTGCCAGCATCTAGAGGCAGCCCTACGTTCCTCATCATGTGGTCTGTTCCATTTTCAAGCCATCAGCAGAATGCGGAATATTTCCTATACTTCAGATCTTTAACTTTTTATTTTGCTACCAGCCTGAGAAAACTGTTTTTAAAGGATTTATCTAATTAGATTAAACCCATCCAGATAATCTCTGTATCTTAAGATCAGCTGATTTAGGACTTGAATTTTATCTGCCTACCCCTTCATAGTAGTACATAGATTAGTGTTTGATTGAATAAGCCACAGGGTGGAAATCTTGGAGGAGCCATCTTTAGAATTCTGCCTACCACTTCCAATTTATTTGGTGGCCAAACTGTGGACAGACCCTACTATCTGTGACACTTTTGTGAACTTTGAAATAAAGGCAACTCTAAAGGACTCATCTATTTTTGTATCTTAAGGGCCTAGTGATGGAAGTGGCCTTTAGGCAGCCATAACTGTTACAAAATCCATGTATTTGATTGCATAGAAAAGGCAGAGTCATGCATGGCCTGATTGTCAGAGCTGAAGTTGTTTCCAAATAAGGCAGCTGGGACAACCTGATGGAGCAAGAGTGATTTTTGGTAGCAGAGGAAGAAGAAACGGGATTATAAAAACAGTAATCTGCCCTCTTCATGGATGACAGCACTAAATAGAAATACTGAGCCCAAGTCAACAAGAAAATGTTAAGTTCCATATGCTCAGTTTAAGAAAAGAAAATACATGATATAATGTGAAAGAAATTTCTATCAAAAATAGTTTAACATTTTGGCACCTAAAAAGGCTAAGCTTAACTTAGCAAGAAAAGTAGTCCACTTTAGTGTCACCCCAGTGGCTTCTGATTCACTTAAAATAAAGCCCAAACCTCTGGTGTGGCTGGAAAGGCCAACCTCATTGGCCATCTTTCCATTCTGTAGCACACCAAGCTTTTTCCCACTTCAGGACCTTTATACATGCCATCCAGGAGCCTGTCAGCAATGTTCTTTCTGCTTTTACATAGCTCACTCTTTCTTCAGATCTCAGCTTAAATTGCACATTCTCAGTTATGTATTTTGGTCTATTTATAGCATTACCATCTTGCTTCCTAACTTCTGGTACCTTCTATCACATCATCCAGGGTATCTTCTGTACAACCTATTCTGTTTGTTTATGTGTTGTCTTCCGCCTTTAGAGTGGCATTCCTTGACTTTGACCTCTTCTAACTCTTCTTTGTCTCCCTGGTGTCTAGATCAGGGCCCACCATGTAGAGACACTCAGTCACTATTTGTTGGATGTTAAAGAGGTCCAGAGAGGTTAAATGTTCCCTTGTCACAAAGGGAAATCATAGCATAACAGGGAGCAGCACTCTCCATTTTAGGAAATTTCAGCCTGTTACTTGACCTATTGGTATTCCTGATTACCAATTTGACAATTGGGGTAAGAATGGCTTAATGACTAGCCTGAGGCCATACAGTTAATCATTGTTTAGAGATAAGCTTCCCTCCCTAACACTTAATAGTTTGTTATGAAGCATCCACAAGGAACTGGTCTGTGTTGAAATTATTCTTGCTTTTCTTAAAAAAAATTAAATAAATGATAGTCTTCTAATGTCTCATTTTAAATTTTTCAATTCACTCTCCTTACTGCCTTCGTATTTTTTTCTGCTTGTAAATTAATTCTCTTCCAAATTCGTTGTTTTCATTTTCAATGTCTATTAAACAAAAATGATGACAGATTCATCTCTTGGTAGAAATTACACATCTTTTGAACTCTGGCCAATGTTCCTAACCATCAACACTCCTGGCTTTATTAGAAATAGCATTTACCCTCAGAGATAACTTGTGTGGTTGATATTGAGACTGAATTAATGAGAAACTTCAAAGATTCAAGCAAAGCAGGAGAGATGCGAGTGGTGGAAAAGTATATGGAAATTTCCAAAATAAAAAATTTCCAAAATAAAACTCTCTGTGCTTATCTTTACAGATTATTCCAGATACTTCATTCTCTACTGAAATTTAACTGAGATGTCTTTCATTTAGGCAACTCTATGTGAATTTTACCCTGACAAATGTGAAACCCTGCTTTCAGGTTTTTGTTCTGCCTTTTTGCATCTTTTCACACCCCTCAGATCTCCCTTCTGGGGTTTTCTTGAGTCAGCAGGCATTCTGAACATCCTGTATGGGTGGGGTTGCGTTTGGCTCTGACCTACCTAAAAGAATAGGGGAATAGGGGAAAAAAAGAAAAGTAAAAGCTAAGACCTTTTATGCCAAGTTTTCAGATCATCTGCATTGTTGGACAGAGATATAATGACTGACATTGGGTATCTTTATAGTCTTAATCTTTTTCCAGTTTATGGGCTGCCAGCCAGAAAATTTACAAGAGTTTTCCTTGTTTAACAGAACTGAAAGGTGACAGTTTTTCTTTTCCTTCCTTCTTTCCTTCCTTCCTTCCTTCCTTCCTTCCTTCCTGCCTTCCTGCCTTCCTGCCTTCCTGCCTTCCTGCCTTCCTGCCTTCCTGCCTTCCTGCCTTCCTTCCTCTCCCTCTCTCTTTTTCTTCACCTCCCTTCCCTCCCTCCATCTCTTTATTCCTCTCCCTTCCCTTTCTTTCTCTTCCCTTCTCTCCCTTTCTTTCCCTTCCCTTCTCTCCCCTTCTCTCCCCTCCCCTCCTCTCCCCTTCTCTCTCCTCCTTCCTCCTCCTCCCCAAATCTTTGGTTGATAAATTTATCTGCAAAGAATAACTTCTACTTGAGTTGAGGTAAGAAAAGCAACACGAACCCCCACAGGCAAGCCAGATGACCCAGGAGTAGAACAAAGAGTGGGCTCAACTTTTATGTAATTACAGAGAATGCTTACCTTTTAATACCTGAATATGTGACTTACAAACTGATAGATCAGGGGGCAAAATACCTTAAATGTCAAAAGGATTCCACATATTCATGCATTATAAGAGATTCTTGCCTCTTTTATTAGAATATCTGCAATCTTCTTTATAGATCAAGTAATTAATAAAAGGGAATACTGAAAGCTGAAGTGTTCTAAGTTGTAATGATTCAAAAACAATCAGAAGTCAAGATAAAGCAGTTAAATTATAATGTGTGTTGTTTTTTTTAATGGACATAGGATAAATGAGAAATCAAAATGAAACCAAAAATTATATTTCTGATGTACTTACTATGTCTACTTTTAATTTTTTTGTTTAGACTGACAGAAATTGGAAATGCTAAACTATCTGCTTCTATGTAGGATACCTGGCAATTAAATAAGACATATGATATTAAAATATAGCCCTTTACCCTTATGGGTATAACAGTTATGTTGAGGAGATCAAGACATACAAAAGATGACAAATATGAAATGTAAATAGGCTTAATGTAGTTTCCCAAACTTCAGATTTTCCCCTACAACCTCCTTGATTTGGTCATATTCCCATAACAGTTATTCTCTTAATACCTGTCATTAATTCATTTCACTTTAATTACAAAATTTCTTCTTAAAAAATTATATTACTGACTATGTAAACCAGCATTACTTACCGTATAACGGAAAAATAAATAAAATGGAAATAAACTATAATGCTAAGCTCTTGCTAAAACCTCTGAGCTTATGCCCAGCTTTTCTCTCTGCTAAAAAGAAATAAAAATAAAAGAGTGTTAGCAACTGTTAAATGTTGAAGCCATGCTAATACCCAGTAGAGATACCCTGTGTAGGCAGAGACTTTTTTTAGATGCTATTACAAAGTTTAAAAGAGACTAGGAAGGGAATATCTTTCTCACCTTGTGACACAGTGTTTTTCAAGAATGCATCTGTGAGCCACCTGAAGTCAGGTCCTATACAGTAGCAGACTTGGGGAATGCTGGCCCCCTGCAGGAGTCCGCTAAGATTCAGCCATGGTGATTTCATTGGTCTTATGTGCTCTGGAAGTAGAGGTAAGCTACATAGGTGGAGCATGGTGATTTAAAGGCTTGTAAAAATTTGTAGTTTAGTTTACTCTTTAGTAGACAGTTCCAGTATAAGACTTTTATTTTCTCTCTCCTAGCTCTGTCTCTCTTGCATTTTGAACAGTTTGGTTTCTGTTTTTAGTGATTTGCTTTGCGGTGTACAGAATGGCAATTATTTTCTATGGCTTGTTAGTGGAAAAAGTACCGGAGAGGGTCAAATGTTGACACATACACTTCCCTTTTTCTTTTTGAGGACTTAAGACAGAATGGAGTTACAAGTAGGAAAGCTGTTTCAGTTGTATTTACAGCATACCGCAGGAGAAGTCATGCACACCTACACAGATAACTCTCAGGTCTCTGCTGGTGGAAGACTCTTGGCCTTTTTGGAATTCCATAAGTGATGTTCTCCTGCTCCCCAGCAGGGTTCAAATTTGGATTGGTCTAATAATATTTCGGAATTTTTTCACGTACCTGATCTCATTTTATCTACATGCCTTCTGTTGGCCTGTGAAGTATAATTAAGAAGATAAATATTCTGTATAAGTATGTGTAAATATTTAGCCTCTCAATTGCAAACAGAAGTAACAGGTTATGAATTCTGCTTCCTTCCATGAAGGTAGATAAATAAGTATTGATTGTAGGCACATTTCATTGTTAAAACTCTTTAGAAAAACCATATAGCTATTAAAAGCCTTGTGTTTTTTCATAGCTTTTGGTCTGATAATCCCATTGATGCAAAAATTTATTCCAAGTCTATAATTTAAAAGAAGAAAAAGAATCTATGCAGGATGATCATCTATTAATCTTATCTTGTAAGTTATCTTATAAAATGGAAATAATCTGTGTTTTCACCAATAAGGCAATGAGTAACTAAACTATGGTATAACTCTTTGAATGTTTATGCTGATATTAAAACCATAAATTCTAAATGCAGAAAAATGCTTAATCAATAGAAAAGTAATATACGAGAATATATTTGTGTTATGATAATAACTGAAAATTTATACACACGTACAAAAACTCAGAGAAGACACAAGAAAATAAAACAGCTGCTCTTAAGGTAGTGAATTTTTTAAAACTTCTTCTTAATGTTCTTTTAGTGTTATATTTTTTGTTGGAGATAAAATTCAGGAGAAGAAAAAAGAAAGAAAAATTGACCACATATGTATAGAAACAAGTGGCACTCTTTCTCATCGGATGTGTTCTTGAGTCATCGTAGCCCTGAACTAGCTGCTACCGCCCAGGCTGGGGAGGCCCTGGAGTATAACTAATTAGCTGTATTTCAGGAAGCTTGAGTAGGTTTAATCATATCTCTAAGTAAAAATCTACTATTTCTTCTGGTAGCCAGAGCTAGCACACACTTTTTTTGTGCCTGCTCAATTTTTAACTGAGGTTGTTGATGATATAGTTGCTGACACCTTTAGAGCATTTACTGTGTACCATTCTTTCTGTTAAGAATGTCACATGTATTATCTCATGGTAACTGAGGTAGGTACAGTTATTATCCCTCTTTTGCATTTGAGAAAACTGAAGCTTAGAGAAGCCGTATCCTGAAATCTTTCAATTCACACCAAGCTAATCTGTGTGAGCTTGACTGCCTTTGATGAGTGACAGTTGAGACAGACCAAAAAAAAAAAAAAAAAAAAAGGCAGGCATTTGCCGAAGTTGGCATTAAGAAGGAGATTAATTTCATTTCCTGTGTGATACCTGAGGTTTAAGATACTAAGTAATGATAAATGGCTGAGAGGTCACTTGATGGAGAAGAGAGAAAGTCAAAGGCTGTGAGGATTGGCTGGCTAACCCTTGGTCATCAGAAGGCTTATTCCCTTTCAACCTTTGTTGCTAGACCATTTTAAGAGAGTAGTTTTCTCAGAGACAAGCTACTGTCCATAGGCTTCCTTCTAACATTTGAGGAAAAGAAAACTCATCTTAATATGGGACTTAGAACATTAGGGGACTGCTTTGAAGGCCTGCCTGCCTGCCTGCCTGCCTTCCTTCCTGTCTTGATCCCAAATATATAATCTTTGTATTACATTTATTTTTTTCTACAGTATTTTAAAAATGGTAATGCTTCTTTATATTAGATATAAGGTTATCCAAGTAAATTTTTATTCAATTTTTAACCATACTTTAGTAAATTTTCACTGTTATTAAGGATTGACTTGGAGTTCTTTTAGAGTAGTACTTCCCCAACCCTTTTAGTGCAGTTAACTGAGAGCTAACTGCAGGATGAAAACAGACCGTATAGCTCAGAGGGGGTCAGAATGAAAGTCAGGCCTGAAGATAAGGATGTTCATTGCAGCATAGTTGAAAAGCTAAGAAAGAGGGAGGGAAGGAGGGAGAGAGAGGAATTGCTCAAACTGCCTTACTGGTCTGGTATGGGACCGCTTCATTCTGTTATGGAGCGTTCGTACAGTGGAATACTGTGCAGCTCTTTTTCACATGATGCAGCCCTGCATGCACTGATGAGGAAAGCATTGTGACAGTAGTGACAACCAAAACTTTTTGAGTAATATGATCTCATTTAACTAGATAAAAGGATATTTATGAGATATGGGCATGTGCTCTTTCTAATATATAATTAGTTTATTTTCTAGAGATGATACTCAAAAATTTAACGTCTAAACCTTTTGGGAGACAGACTAATGGACTTTTAACTTTTCATTTTTTAATTTTTCTGTATAGTTTGATTTTAACCCATGTGCCTGTATTACTTTTATTAAAAAAATAACAGTACTGAAAGTAACACCTATTCGTTATGAATGAATACAAGTGAGATTTAAATAATAAAATAAGCCTCTTTAATCTCCTTGATGAATACCGTTAATGCGTTTCTAAGGAGCTGGGTCTGTTGCATATACCAAGACACAGGATATTTCCTTTCTTTTCTCTCCCTCCTCCTAGGCTTCTTGAAACTATACTTTTTATTCCATGGATGTTCAAAAGTAGGTAAGCAACATAACCACAAAAGACTCTTATTTGGTTTTTTTGGGCATGGTGATGGGGAGGACACTAGCAGAGGATATGAAGTTGGCTTCTTTGATCTTTCTTTGCTTTTGTGTGTTTGTTGTTGATTTCTAATCATTTCCTTCCCTATTCTATATGCATTTTGAAGAGATTATTTTAGCTGAGGCAGTTCCCTAATTTTACCGTCTGTATTGTTACAGCACGTTTTTAGAGTCCATTTATTGTCATATCTATTCGATGTTACATTAAATTTTATATTTAGTGTTTTATTCCCATCCTGATTGCTTCTGGTATATAGTGTACGGGTCATTCCCTCGCTCTCCCATTCCGTTCTTCTCTTATCTCTGTACTTTAGTGTTTGCTTTTTGAATATATCTGTGCAATTAAGTGACTTTGACCCGAATAGCCATGGGGCTTTTCTTGACTTCTCTAATTATGATATCTGAAATGGTATAACCAGACAGGAAGGGCTCTGGTTCTCCACGTTGTCTTGGTCTCTTGACCAAGATGCCTAAATCTTGGCAAGACAATACCTACAAATTCCTTGTTAATGTTTGAGAATTGGAAGCAAGAGCCCTTTTTATATCGCTTTCGTGGGAATAGATTAATTCATATACAACCATTACTTAATGTTTTAATTTTATTTTATTACTTTATATTATTGATTTAACATTTACAAAGTATTTTTTTCCCCTAAACATTAGCTCATTTAATATGTTAATAGTTACAGTTGCAGTCATCTGTTGTAGATGAAGGAGCAGAACCTCCCCGGGATTCAGGCCCTCTGACCGTAGGGTCCCAGGCCTGTGCTTTTCTTCTGTTCACACACCAGCTCCACATTAGTACTGTTTCAAGTATTCGGCAGGCTTATCTTCAGGAAGTTAGTTCATCTTTTTGGAAACAGATTTTCCTCAGCTATTCAGCATCCCTAATGTTTTTTCCTTTTGTTCCTTTCTTCCTCACTCCCTCCCTGCTTTGGGCCCTGTCCTTTTTCAAGACCTCCCATTCAGTTTTGCTTGCCACCTTTTTCCCTTATACATGTTTCCGTTCTCACACCCTTCATTTCACCTGAATGGTCTTTTCCATTAATTCAGCTCTGACACTTTTCCTCTAAGATCCAGCGCCAATCTCCCTTCTTCCCAGAGATCTTGCCTGACCTAGTACATCCAACATCAGTCATTCATAACCTCCATTAGCTCTTTGCACACAGATTTGGAAGATCATATCTCTGAACTGGATGGTAGTTTTGTAATGGAAATGGTGGCAAACCTGAGTCATGAAATTTGATGTCTTGTCCGGTGAAACCACTAAACTACATGGCCTTGGAGAAGTTTCCTACCCTCCCTAGGCCTGCAAACATGTAGGTGTAAAATGAAAGGAGTAAGACTAAAATAACCTCTAGATCAGTGGTTTTCAAATTATGTTTCAGGAACCTTTGGGATACTATTGTTGTCAAGATGAAAAGAAGGCTATCTCCCAGTGTCACCCAGAGCTGCCTTACTTTCATCTTTTTGATGTACTAAGGTTGCACATTCGACTGGTTGATAATTTTGATTGATTATTGATAAAAAGGATTTTCTACTAATAGTTTGTAAACCACCAGATTACATGATCCTAATATGATCACTGTCTCTTACCAGTGGTTATTCAAGAAATATTTTTTATTTGACTTGGCATTGCTCTTTAGATATTTCCTATGTGCATAGTCTCCCTATCTGCAGTATACTCATAAACTTCATCATCCTGGGTTGCTTAATAAAATTTAAATTTTATTTTATTAATTTATTTAGATTGCTTAGGATTATAAAAAGGATTATAAAAACTAAAGGAAACTCAAGTCTTTGGGGTTACCTGGACAGTATTAAGGAAGCACAATAAAGTTAGTTGAATTATGTGCATTTATCTTAAATAAATTCAACTATGAGCATCCTGCAAGCAACACAAATACAATGTATCTCTGAACACAAGCAACTGTTTTGGTGCTCAGCTGAAGGAACAACCATATGGAGGAAGACCTTTCTGTGGAAGTTACTGATAAGCAATACAGTACAGTTTAAACAAAGCAAAGAACATTATGCTGTATGCATGGCTTAAGGGCTTTTCAAGAGAAATTCTCACTCTCCCTGGGTTTTGCCTTAAATGATAGCTTTAGAGTCTTACACTCAAGCAAGATGTCATAGCACCATATTCTATTTCACTTCATTGGAAGTCTTTTCCCATGGAAGGTTCTGCAGATTTGTATTACATGATGATGATTTCATAATATTGCTTTACTCCTTAAAAAGCAATTTTGAAAATCCTCTTGAAATAAGAATAGGAAAGCATTTAAAAACATCTCCTTTAAGGAAATTGTGAAGTTATAAAGTAAATAAATGAACCGATGTCATGTTAGCAGGCTGTGTAGAGCAGCAGGGGCTTTTGACTGATGAAAGGATAAATCTTCTTGGTCTGTGCTTTTATTGACCTCAAAGTAGCCCAAGGATAAGATCTCTGTGATGCCAGAACATTTGACCCAGTCATTATTACTATATGTAATAACGTGTTGTCTCCATGAAGTCTTTAATATCCATGTATACTAAATACATCTATTCAGCATAAATTCAGCCAGGGAATAACTGTACATCCAATAAGACTGTGTATTGAAGAATGCAGGGGTCATAAAATATCCTGCCAGGAAAAGGTATTTTTTACATGCCAAAAATATAAATTGAGACCTTACTAAACTAGATTGGAGAGACAGTTCTATATAGACATCTGGTTCCCTGTAGGTGGAATTTCAGCTCTTAAAACAAGCATACCAATTTAAATAGTATGTGAACAAGGAGAATTTACTTTGTGAACCTGTTGACTCCTGCTTTTCTCTGTTTGGCATCGTTCTCAGGTATATGCTTTTTCTTGTGTCACAGATAGGTCCCTATAAACCAGTGGCTCTTGGTTTGTACCCAGTCGTCTTAGTAAGCTCAGCACAGAAGAGTATGCCTCTTTCCTAAGAGTTCCAGCAAAGTCCTGGGGCAGACTTTTTCATCGGATGGACCAGGTCTTATGTCAGTCCCTGAAGTGGTCACTGTGATTGGTCAGACCTGAATCATATGCTAGCCCTGGGATTGGCTCTGTCCAACCACGGACAGATGAGAAGAAAAGAAAATGGATTCTGGGTAGGCAAAAGCAACAGATGTTCTCCTAATGAGTAATTGAAAGGGGCCGTATAAATGAGCTTCAGAGGGGGCTGTTGGTGGCGATGGGTAGAGAAAGTTGTATAGAATTAACACCTCAGCCCTGGGTCCTTCCTGGAGATTATGGTTTTGCTTGATTCATGATCCGTGCCTTTTATTTTGTGACATTGCTAGGCCAATAAAGAGAACTTCAAACAGATATTCAACACTTTATTATTGGTATATAGATAATCATTAACCTGATTTTGCAAAGGAAGAATTCTGTTTTGATTTCTTGATTTGTTTCAAAGGCGCATAGAAAGTTGGCAAAATTTTGTTGGATTGACTTGACCAAAGATCATGGGGCTGCCACAGGTCAGCCCAGGTGGGGTTTTTCCTTCTTCTTCTCCTTTGCATGATGCTGATATTTGGACATTTGCCTCAAGTCTTTGTGCTGAACCCTGCAGTTTCCTGGGTAAGGAGTCCACTTTTGTGTGCTGGACTTTCTCCACTTGGCAGAGTCAGTTGCAGCCATCTTCCAGAATCCCTAGCTATCTCCTGGATAGGAAAGAAAGTGGAAGGTGGTAGGGAAAGGAAGCAAAAACATTTCACGCTTTGCCTCCCCAAAGACAGATCTGTTATCCTCCCTTAACCACAAAAATTCACTGAGGAAGTCAGTGAGTCAGAGATGCACCAGGGTGGCCGTCGTCAGCACAGTTCAGCTAGTCTCTGGTATCTTGTATTTTTCTATTCTAACCAGTACTGCTTTCCTTCCAGGGTAAATTTGCCAGTACAAAGAAACATGGGCAGTAGCATGAACAGTTTCATCAGGCCCGTGGCCGGTGTGGTTTCTAGATCACCCACAGAGACATAGGAAGGTCACCCGGTTCCTCCTGGCCACTCTGACTTTATTTTCAGTGACTCTCTGACATATCTGAAAGTGTTTTCCAGTTCATTACCGGGTTCTTGAAGGCTCTTAGTCTTAATTTTTTTCTTTTCTACATTAATTGGAGTTGGGTCAGATTTTGTCTTCTGAGGTCTAAGCTGTATTCAGAGGCACTGTACAACACACCTGAGGCCTCAGTGTCATCAGCGGTACATCGGTGGACGCCTCTTCCCTCAACAACAGTGCTGCCCTAAATTTGTTTTCCCATTTCTTCACCTCTCTTTCTCTCCAGCAATGAGGAGGTATGAGATAATGTCTGAGAAACCCTTGGTTCCCTTTGGAGAAAGGCTCACTGTCCATTACTTCTATCCCTGTCTACCGGCCAGAGTTAGCCAGTCCTCGCTCCCAATGTTGATGTAAGCTATTAAAACTAAAAATTGAAAAACCAGTAGAGAATGATGGTTTCAGACAACCAAGCTTCATCACTAATTATTTGAATAATCTTGTACCCCAGATTATTATCTGTTAAATAGAGATAATTTTAACACTGACTTCATAGAGTTTTTGGTATAGCTAAATGAGATAATCCATTAAAATCACCTGGCACAATGCTTGCCATGTAGTGAATACCCTATAATGTTATTAGTACTTTATTACTGGAGCTTTTGTCAAGAAGAGAGCTTGCTGCTTTTGTAAGGGTTGAAATTGGGGAGAAAATACAAAGAGGCATATACATGGTATAATGGCCAACCTTGTCTTACCAGTCAGCTTTATCAAATCTCAACTCTTTATCACAGTTCTTTTGGATTTTTAAAAAAGAATTAAAACATTATGGATTAAAGTCCTCCACTAAAGCATGATATGGTAAATGAAAAAGGAAGGGAGACTGTTTAAAGCAAAAATACACCTATCCAAATGCCATATGCGGACCTGGGCCAGACCTTGATTCGAACAAACCAGTTACCAAGGACCTTTTGAGGCAGTTGTGGAAATTTCAGTGTGGATTCCCTAATATCATTGCCTATGATATTACGGAATTATCATCTATTTTGTTAGTTTTCATAATAACATAGTGGTTATTTCTGGGGAGGGAAAACATTATTTCTTTAAAAAAGATGGGAATTTATAAGAAATGTTTCTTCTTGATGTTTCCTCTCCCTGCACCCCCCTTAATAAATTAGTTACCTTCTCAATTTCAACTAGATGTTGTTTCTCTCTTCTTTTCCCCTCCTCTCTCAAGTCTACTAAATTCTGAGGTCCCAGCAGGTGTCTGGGTTTTGCTCCACCTGAGCTTGATCTGTGTCTCTGGCTGGAGTGAGTCTGCTCAGGAAGCAGATTCTTTCCTTCAGGGAGCCACGGTACATCCAGAGGCTTCTGGGTGTGTTTCCGTTGACTTAGTGTTTTCACTTAAGATTTGACCAAAATAGATGTATCTGCTGAGGACTAGAAATGCCACCAATGGGCGGCCTTATCAAACCCTGCGCAGGAAAACAGCAGGAGCAGACTGACAGCTTTTGAAATATTTTAATATTTCTTCCATACACAACCAAAGGAAAAGAAATGTTCAGGGCAGAGTCTCCCAATTTGTATTCAAACGGCATTATTACTGTCCAGGGCAGTGAGGGCATTTGTGTGAGGATTAAGGGAAACTGCCATTGTGAGCCCAATCCCAGAAGATGGTCCTACGTGAAAGTTACTCTTTATAGTCACTGTAATTGCAATTATGTCTCTCCTAAAACATCTCTCCATGAAGCAACTTGGACCAAAGTAACAAAACATTAACAACCCCCAAGCCTAACATGCAGTCTAAATGTTCTTGTCACCTTTCCCTAGTCGTACATGCACCTGCCCTTCCTCCACACTCCCAGAAGTGGTTAAACTGTGAGCTACCCCTGAGATTAGATTTCCTAAACCTATGAAGTCAGCTTTATTAGGTAGGGGGTACACATTAATGTGTGGGAAATTCTTTGAAGGGCTTAATGTGCTCCTGATAGTCATTATTATTACAAGTAGCAGGTTGGCTACTCTTCTATAGCATAGAATTATCTTCAATCCAGTGATCTTTCCATATACTTTCTACTTAAAAGAACAAATTGCTTCCCCCTTCTCACCTCCCATTTTCCTTCTCCAGAGCTACTGGCCAAAATCAAACTAGACTTGTTTTTGTCACTGGCTGAGGAGAAGGTACTTCACTCACCGTGGTGCCATCACACTCCTACCTGGCTCAAAGCTAATTCAGCACATTCCTCCACCCCGCTTCATTTTTAACCTCAGAAGTTACTAAGTGAGGTTTTCATCTTCCCAGTGTCTGTTGTGATAATGCACCCGTCTGCATTTTACTCTACCCTGTTGACATAGAACAGGGACTCTTGGAGGCTTTCACTGCATTAGCCTAGTCACAAGTCTTTTCTCCAATCCATTTGACCGCAAGCTGCTTTTTTGCTGTTGCTGCATGTAAGCTAGCTTGGTCTGGTCCACCTTATGTAGCTTTCGAAGACTAAAAAAGCCCTGTGACCAAATGTTTAGCAGGCTGTTCAGACATGATGGATTGACAGCTCCATCTAATTCTATTTCCTGCCTTATACACGCCTCTCCAACCTCCAAGCCAAAGGTGGAAACCCAGCAAGTTACATAAGTTGTTGGAGCAGTCCAGATGGCTGGCTGCTGGCCCAGGCAAATCAGCGTTGGAGCACTTAGGAATGCCTGCACTGGCAATAAAATGTGGGCTCGTTTTTGATGAGAACAGTCATTTTGTTCAGCTGTGTGAATTAGAATAGTAGATCAAAATCAGGGCTATGGTCCCCAAACATGGCTGCTGGCTTTGCTCTGGGGCAGGAGAGGTGTCTTTGGCAGGAGGGGATATCTGTCTCTACAGTTTAAACTTTACTAAACAGGGAAGAGTGGGCAGGACAGCAGGACAGGAGTTACACTGTGATACAAACCGGCAGCCCCAAGGAGTCAGTTGGGGAGTGGACGGAATGAATCTGAAAAGGAAGGAAAGGATCTCGTCACTATTGTGTGCCTGTTCCAGCCTTGCTTGTCTGTGTGCCCAGTGTCCGACCTTACTCTTTTGTTATATACCTTTCTTCTTGCAAGGTTTTGAAAGAACATGGTTTCCTCAGCTTTGAGACACAGTGTGGCGACAGTTAACTAAACTATCTCCAAATCGCAAGCTTAGTTTGTTGATCCTGCCATTTTTAGGAAGATAACAGACCAGAAATTTGGAAGAGGCCCTGGGACCTACTATCTGGATGTACAGGGGTGGGCTCACAGGGAGGCCATCTCTGGGTCTTACCTCCTGAGCATTGCATTGATGTGACTTGGATGCAGTTGTCCAAGGTGCCTGTCCATCTGTGGCACCATATACAGGCCTTGTATCAAGGGATTGCTGACTGTTTTGTCCAGGTGACCCGAGAGCTGCCTGGGACTGCTATGCATCCCCAGGTCAGCCCCAAAGAGCTTGCCCAGTGTCCCCTTCTCCCCACCATCCACCATAGGGCTATGCCTTTCTGGTGGGGTAGAGCAGGGACAGGTTACCTGACTATCTGCTACTTGAGTTTATCTGACATGGACACAATTGTGTATGTCCTTGATATCTGAAGTTGATCCCCCCCTTGCCACTCCATGGTGAATTAGGCTCAGAGGTGCTAATCCTTTGTTTTGTTGTTTTTAAAATGGTCAAATATGGAAAATGACTAAAAGCATAAGGAGGAAAATGAATATCACTTATCTCACAGAGAATAGTAGCTAATTTTTGATATTTGTATTTTCAGCCTGCCTTCCTTCCTCTCCACCCCCCACACAATACATCACTTTATACATATTGTACTATCAGTAGCATTTTCATTTACTTTATTATATTTTTCTCATATGTATTAGTTTAGCTATGAGTTTCCTGTTAACAACTGGAAAACCAACAATAAGTAGCTTAAATGAAATGGGATATATTTAGGTATTAGAACATGGGATAGGCCATCTGGGGCAGATGAGGCAGCTCTGTGAAGTCTTCGGGCAGTGTCTGTCACACCTTGTTTCTAAATATTATTCTACAACCAGAAGCTTGGGTGACTTAATAATTTCTTTGATGATATTAAGAAAATTGTGTGCTTTCTAAGGAAAGTACATAAATACATAACACTTTCTGTATAATATTAGGGAGATTTATATATTCACAGAAATCCCTCTGTGGGCTGCTAGCTATGATTCTTTCTTAGCATAAATTCATAGAAGTACTGTGCTTGATGGACACACAGTCATTTCTGAAGCTTACTCTCCACAGATGCTGCCAGTTTATACTTCTATAAGTCATATATTGGACTGTCCATTTCCCTGAGCCCACATGTATACTGTCACCGTTTTTTTTAATCCTTAATTTTTCAAAAAGTAAAAAATAATATTGTAATAATTGCTATAATTTGAATCTTTATTTTCTTTTAAATTTAAATATTCAATAATATTCAATAATGTTTATTGAATATTTGTCCTCCTTTTGCAAATAGTTATCCTTTGCCCATTTGTTTTTCCATTGATGTATTTACCTCTCTTTTATTGATTGTAAGAACTCTTTATATATTAAGGCTATAAGTTACTTTATGTATGTTATCTTTGATTGCATCCCATTCTATGATAAATATTTATCTGAAATTTGTTTTGGCATCAAAACTGTGTAAGGTTTAGCTCTACCATGGTTTTTACCCCTCTAAATGATTATTGTTATCTTAACACCATTATTTCTCCAAGATGATTTAAGAACTATGTTTAAGCGCATAGAGTATGTAAAAAATAGCTGTCATAGAAGAAATTGCATGAGCTGCCATGCTTTAAGAGACCCCTTTTTTTTTTATGGCTGATAAACTTCTGGGAGTAAGGAAATTTGAGTTCTGTGCTTTCTGCTTAACCTTCTTGGTGTGAGCAAAACTGTAAGTGAGCAATTTAATCCTTAAAATGCTGGTAGAATGCAATTTGCTCTTCCCAGTATTGAAGGATTCTCATAGTCCTAAATTCATTTTTAATTACATAATCTCTTTGAGGGATTGGATTGGCACTTTTAAAGTTAACATAAACTGAGTGTAGGATGTGCATTGACAGCACTTTAAACTTTCTTGGTTCATAATGTCATTCATCAAGTGTTTATTGAATGCTATCTATGCACAAAGCCTTCTGGGGTCGGCAGGGACAAATTTGTCACCTTGCTGTTATTTCAGAGCAGAAGCAATGAATGCGGGGTGTAAACATAGTGCTTTGAAATAAAAGAGATGATTTTAGACTGAGACTGTTGAAGACAGCTTCATAGAGGAGGCACATATAAGTAGGTCTTTGAAGGATATGCATAGACAGAGATGGGCAGAAGGGCTTTCTTGGCAAAAAATATGGGGACAGTACTTCTTAGACAGGAAAGCATGGGACAAGTGTAGAAAACAGCCAGTTGTGGTATGTAGCTTGAGGTTTGAGAGGAGAAAATGGGAAATGAGATAGGAAATGTTGCGGCCAGCTCGTCAGAGGCCTAACATAGACATTTGGACATTATACTGTAACGGATGATGTGACCATAAAGGATTTTAGAACAGACGTAATTCCAGAGCTGTGGCCAGGTAAAGGATGTGTTGGCAAGGGGAGGGCAAAAGTTAAAGCAATTTGAAAGCATTCCAAGAAGAGGTGCTAAACTCGCCAGCAGGAGTATTGGGACTGAAAAAGAAGTAACTGATCATTTTGAAAACAAAATATAGTTATTGTCACCTGATTAGATGTGGGAGTAAAAAGACGGGACCTTAAGATTTTAGACCCAAGTTGCTGAGAAAAAGTGATGCCATCAACCAAGATAGTAGTGATTATTAACTACTGTTTACTGAGCATTTACTGTGTGCTAATCAATGAGCCAGCTCCTTTGTTGATGCTATCTCATTCTTTAGTTTAGGTAGAACGATCCGTTTTATAGATAGAGGCAGTGAGGCACAGAGATGTGTCACAACAAGAAGAGAGCAGAGTTACTATGTGACAATGGGTTTGTGTATTTTTTTCCCCCATTAAATGGCCTTATATCAACTTATTAAAAACAACTCCTAATTTGGCTGCTTGTTCACAAGTTTTAAGGTGTTACCCCTCCTATTGTTTCAAGAAACCCTTCTTGGCGGCAATAGGAAGAAGAGACACTGGGTTTGAGGTTCAGGGGAATTCCCAGACTGAGATGACCAGCCAGTAGTTAGAAATGGAAGTGTGCTCCTAAGAAAGCGGGCAAGAGGTTGGGGTTGCAGGTTTAGAGCTGGTGTGCCATCTGCATCGAGGCATTTGTTGAAGCCATTGGAATGGGTGAAATTTCCAAGCGTTGTGTGTAGAAAATGAGAATGCAAGAAATAAAGAGCCAAGGAGAAGCTTTGGAAATTTTTAAAGAGTAAGCTATGGAACTATCAAAGTATAGTGCTGGTGGGAGTGTAAATTGGCAAATCCACCCAAACTGGTAAAGTTGAACATGCACGTATCCTACAACGGTCTCTATTAGAACTACTCAGCTCCGCTGTGGTGGCACAAAAGCAACCATGGACAATATGTGAATGATTGAGCATAACTTTTTAAAAATACTTACAAAATATAGGCAGACTGCATGTGGCCTGCGTGTGGTAGTTTGCTCACGTGTCTTCAGAGAAACTCACACATGTACAGAAGGAGACAAGTGAAATGTTCACTGCAGAGCGGCTTAAAATAGTGAAATATTGGGAATAATCTGAACAGAAATGGATAAACTCTGGCTTATTCATTTAATGGAATATTTTACAGTGGATAAAATGAACAAACTTGTTCTGCATTTATCAATATGAGTAAATCTCAAGAACATAATTGTAAATGAAAAATCAAGTTGCAAGATCAGATACATTTATGGTATAATACCATGAATGTACATTTTAAAAACAAAAACAATGTGTTCTTTACGGATGTGTGCACACGTAGTAGAAGTATTTAAACATGCATGGGAAAGATACACACCATCTTTGAGGAAGGGGAAGAAAAGAACAGGGACAGGGCTAAGGAACTATGATGTTCAATTTCTTAGCGAGAGATCTCAATTGGAAAAAAATTTAGAAAACTACTAATACATTAATTATTTATCATGAGTCCCTGGGTGATTGTTAAATGATTTTTTATACTTTTATTTATGCTCAAAATATTTGTGTGTGTATGTGTACACATACATACATATGCATATATTTTGTGGATTTCATATATATGAATCTATCTACTTGATAAAATTTATTTGTAACCCCCCAAGATCAATCCTTGTGGTACTTTTGCAATTATTCACTGATATGCACAGAGCAGAGAATATTTTCGTCGTCTAACACACATATTCCCAGCAGAAGGCGCATGAGGTGAAACTTTGCCTTTTTGTTTCAACTCTTGTACTGTAAATAAGTGTCCTTTTT
>NW_011888915.1:1541929-1554136 GCF_000151845.1 Pteropus vampyrus
TCATATTGCATTTGTCTTCCTCTGACTTACTCCACTTAGCACAGTACCCTCTAGTTTCATCTAGTTTGCAGAATGCAAAATTTCATTTTTTTTTTTTTTTTGTAGCTAAGTAATATTCCATTGTATTTATGCACCACCTCTTCATTATCCATTCATCCATTGATGGACACCCAGGTTGTTTCCATATTTTGGCTATAGTAAATAATGCCATTTTATTATCCATATTTTTTAATCATTTTCATCTTCTTTTTCTTCTTCTTCTTGTTTTCTTTCCCCCCTCTTTCCCCTTTCCACTCCCTCCTCCCTCTAACATTTTTTATAATACTGGTTTGGTGTTGATGAACTCCTTTAGCTTTTTCTTGTCCGGAAGTTCTGCCCTTTGACTCTAAATGCTAGTTTTGCCGAGTATTTTTGGTTGTAGGTCCTTGCTTTTCATCACTTTGAACGTCTCATGCTAATCTCTTTTTGCTTGCAAAGTTTCTATTGAAATATAAGCTGACAGTCTTATGGGAGCTCTCTCGTAGATAAGTAATTGCTTTTCTCTTGCTGCTTTTAAGATTTTCTCTTTGTCTTTAATCTTTGGCATTTTAATTATGATATGTCTTGGTGTGGGCCTCTTTGGGTTCATCTTGTTTGGGAGTTACTATGCTTCTTGGGCTTGTATATCTATTTCCCACACCAGGTTAGGGACGTTGTCAGTTATTATTTTTTCAAATAGGTTTTCAATTCCTTTCTCTCTTCTCTTTCTGGTACCCCTATGGTATGAATATTGGTATGCTTGATGTCCCAGAGGCCCCTTAAACTATCCATATTTTTTGTGGATTCTTTTTTCTTGTTGCTGTTCTGATTGGTGTTTTCTGCTACCTTATCTTTTAAATCCTCTGCTTTGTAATCAACTGTTGATTCCCTCTAATTTATTCATTTCAGTTATTGTATTCTTTAATTCTTCATTTCGGTTATCGTATTCTTCTTTTCTGACTGGTTAATTTATATGTGTTCTGTCTCCATTTTTATGTTTTCTCTCTCTTCATTAAAGTTTTCATTGAGTTCATCTACTCTTCCCTTGAGTTCATTGAGCATCCTTATAACCAGTGTTTTGAACTCTGTATCTGGTAGATTGCTTGTCTCTGTTTTGTTTAGTTCTTTTTCTGGAGCTTTGTTCTGTTCTTTCATTTGGGACATGTTTATTTGTCTCCCTATTTTGGCTGCCTCCCTGTATTTGTTTTTCTATATTAGGTAGGGCAGCTACATCTCTCAGGCTTAGTAGAGTGGCCTCATGTAGTAGGTGTCTTATGGGGCCCAGTGGCACAGTCTCACTGGTCACCTGAGCCTCCTGCTCCAGGTGTGTCCTTTGTATGCATTGTATACTCTCCTTTTGTAGTCGACCCTTGGTTGCTGTTTGCATATCAATGAGAAGGATTGACCCTTGGGCCTGTTGGTTGTGAGGACTGGCCAGTGACAAGAGTGGAGGAGCTGTTGTGCAGGGGCTGACCCTATGGAGCAGGATTCACTTTATCAGGGCTCTGGTGCCTGCCTAATCTGCCCCTTGGATGTGTTGTCCTCATGTGCAGCTTTGGGTGGTATTATGAAGTCAGCTGGACCCTGGGAGGGGCCCTGCCACAGACCAAGTTCAGCTGCAGCCTGTGCACTGCCCGGGGCCACCCAAAATGAGCCGTCAAGCCATCTGCTGATGGCTGCCATCCATGCTGGGCTTGGAGGTGCCTCAAAAGGCCAAACCACAAACTAAGCCTGGCTGCTGCTAGCTCCAGAGTTGGTAGCCCCTCTTTAGATGGACTAGGAAATTAAGATCCAGAGAGGGAGAGGCTTGATCAGAAGAAGTCGGTGTCTGGTTAAGACCACTATACATGTCAGCTTCCAGGCTTCCCTGCTCATTCAGGTAATAGCTTATAGGTAGCCATGTAGTTAGCTGTGTACCCTGAAAATTAACCCTGAGCATATATATAAAGCTCAGCATATTTAGCCCCTTTCCTGTCAGCTGAGTGGATAGGGAGCAGATATCAGTTTTGTTAATATTGCGAGGACCCCCAAAGGTTATATAGATCAATTCCATGTGATACCTTTATAGGGGGTTGGGAAGTGGTGGCGGAAGGAGAGCAAAGTATGGTAGTTCTGCTTGTGCCTATTCTCTTCCTTGGAGGTTGTAGGAAAATAGAGGTTCCTCAGGTTGCAGACTCAGAGAATCCCTCCCCACCAGCTCAGAGCAAGGAAGTCAGAGGGACTATTCCCAGACCCCTTGTTGCATATGCACAGGTTGGCATCGGGCTATTCCTAGATTTAGGTAGGACCTGTATCTGAGGAAACTCAGCTTTGAGTCATCTATCTAAAAGAGCAGTGCTCTGACCTCACTTGTGTTAGTTAAATTCACCTCCTGCCTCTCCAAGTGGCATTTTGGGGATTTCATGAGATCTATATAAATGCCACTTGCTTTGAGTCTTCTGGAGGAAGTGCGGACTGGAAGTTGAAAGGAGTAGGTTTTGTGCAGTGACTCACCTCTGGCCGTCCTCTCCTAGGCAGGACCCTGCTTGAGCAGCAGAACCTTGCGAACTCCTATTTGGGGTCATGTATACTATACAGAGGAATTTCTTATTTGCGGTTTCTAGAGCACAAAAGAACAAGGTTCTCTTGTGCTGATGGAGCTGGGTCACTATTTCCAAAGACATGGGGGCAGAGAGAGAGAGGGAGGAAAGGAGGGAGGAAGAGAGGGAGGGAGGGGGCTGGGTGGGGGGGAGAGAGAGAGAGAGAGAGAGAGAGAGAGAGAGAAAGAAAGAGAGAGTGAGTCTATTTAAGACTTCAGTTTTTGTCTGGGGATGGGGAGGTGGTCCCTCTTTTCCCCGTGGAAACCACATGCTGATGTGCTATTAGGTTCACACCCACTTTTTAATATTACATCAGTCTGAGGCCGGAAATGTGAAAGCCAGCAGGCTGCTCACAATGTGAGCTGGCCACATCCTACATACATGTCAGCTCAGATGCTGTCTATTTAACTGTCGTGCATTTGATTAAAAACCAGCTTGTGTCCTTTCTGTTGCCTTTAAAAGTTTTCTGAAATACTTTTCTGAGTTGCATATTACTTAGAGATATTTTCTCCTCTTTTGCATCCAGTGTTTGTTTACATTGGCTGTGATTCTGATCTTGGGTTGAAAGCTAGGGAAGTTGCTTATAGGGGTTTTCAGGATTTCTGACTATGAAATGCAAGGAAATTGCATAATGTTGCAGCATTTCCTCTTCTTGTTGCTTGCTTGTTACCCAAAATACAGTAGTTCCTTCTAGAAGCTTGCAGGAATTTGGCAGGTCCTACCCTCTGATGGTCTATTGTGGTCTAGAGAGTCAATGTTATCCTGATTTGAGGTTGAATTTTTCATGAGGTCAAACAACAAAGCTTCCTGAATTATAACTATGGCAACAGTGTTTATATAACGCAAATCGAAGTCCCATGGGGGAGGAGGAGCACCCACAACAACCAGTGTTAGTAACCCCAGAAACATTATGCTCATGCTAAATTCAACAGGACCAAAAACAAGTTAAAATACATGGCCTTACCCTTTCTCTGGATGTGTGTGTAACCTACCACCTGCATGCTCCAGAAAGAGCTGTTTTCACCTTTTCCTTTGATATTATATCAGCTTAATTTGAGATTTGTCACAGGAAAGTACAGTAAGTGCCAGCAACACTCAAAATGTGAACCTATCACTGTAAGGATAATTTACTCATCAAGATCATTATGACTCGTTTCTGACCCACTGAGAAAGACCGAGACAAAAGAATGTGTAGCTTTTGTCTTAAGCTCCTTGTCCCTCAACAGGAGCGATTTTTTGGACACTGACTATATGTCCAGCACTGTTAAGTGCCCCATAGAAGTATAAGACAGAACTAGCCACCAGGGATTTATTTGGAGATTAGAAATAATAGAAAATGAAAAATTGTGTTTGGAAGTATTAAATTTTATAGACTAGACTGTTAGAGCCTTGAGCAGTCAAAGAAGGGAAATATTAGGGTAGCCTGCAGCCATCAAGTACGTAGGAAATTTTTGTGGACGTAGAAGGAATGGAAGCAACATTTTTTAGCACTTTTAGGCGCTGCAAGACTATTTATAATTCTCCTAATACCCTCACAAGATATTGTTACTTAGCCCTACTTTGCAATGAGAAAATAGATTCAGAAATGTTAAATAATCATGTGAAGGCACATAGCAAAAAAGTAATTGAACCAAGGCCCAACTGCCAGATCTTCAGAGGCCACTGCACAATCTGCACCACCCTGCTTCACCTCACCCAAATCCATTATCCCCTCTTCTGGAATCCACTAGTGCCGGTGAAAGGACAGGTTAATAATAATTAAACCTCAAATGAAGTTGAATTTATCAGCCCAGCAATGCTCAGGGCTGCCTTCTAGATGAAATGGTGCTTAGTCCTGTGTGTCAGAACGACATTCAGCCATCCTCCCTGCTTTAGTGGACCGTGAAGAGCTCTTCGTTGTCGTTATTTATATCCAGTGGAAATTGCCTTCCTTGGACTCCACCTTCACTTTCATCTCCATTCAGAATAGTGTCTTCCCTTTCTTTCACATGACAGCCCTATGAGCATTTGAAGACTGGTATTGTGATGTCTTGTAGGCTTCTCTTCTCTAGCTAGAGCTGTGGTTTAGGAAAATATATCCTGTAGGACCAATGTGTATGACAGATTGGAGCCGAGAGAGAGACGGTGGAGTCAGCAAGACCAGGGAAAAGACCAGTGTCAAAGTCCAGATGAGAAGACAAAACCTGACCTAGCTTAGTAGAAAAAGAAATGGGGATGAGGAATAGATTCAAGATATTTAATGATGAAATCGATCAATCTTGGAGCCAACTGGCTATGTGAGACGGAAGGGAGAACTCAAGGATAACATGAATATACTGTTTTCTTTCCCATTCTACTTTGTTGCATAATTTTCTTTGTTTCTCATTTTAGAGTTCCCTGTGAAGCTTAACTAGGCTTTTCACTCATGAGCTTTTTTGTATTTGGTGTGACTCTTGGCTATAAGCAACAGAAACAACTAAAAGAAGGATGTTGTTGGTTCATTCTTGGAAAGAGCAAGGATGACCTTCAGATGCATTTAGATTAAAGGACTCGAACAATGCCATTGAAATCTAGTCTCCGTTATCCTGGCTCTACTTTCCTTTGACCTGTTTTACTCAGACTTTGCCTATATGGTGACAGAGTTGGCCACAAAAGTTTTAGGTGTGTTTTTGTGTTTTCTATTCTCCGAGCAGCACAGTAAGGTCTCATTTCCAGTAGTCATTATAAAAAGTATTAGAAACAAGTATTGTTAACTGTTTCTGACCTGGGGCAACAAAGTCTGAATCACATGGCCAAACCTGAAGATGGAATTGGGATTACCCCTAACTTCCCCACCCCCACCCCCCCAAAATAGAGAAAACTCAGCATGGACTTGGCAAGAAGGGCTCCCCAAGGAAAATGAGGGTGGTATCCTTAGGAAAGGGGAAACATGGATGCCGAGCAGAGTAGCAGCACGTGTCCAGAACACTGTGTCTCCCCACTCCCGAGGAATTATACAAGAGGTAAGCCCTTTATATTCTTAGGTACAAAGCAGCAGGCAGTGCCTGAACTCATGAAAAAGAAAGTTTATTTTTCTGTCTATGCTCATCATCATAAACATATTGAACAGCAAGCAGTCATTTACCTGCATGCTGGTGCGTTGGTATGCAAGAGGTCAGGCTTTAGGGGCCGTCAAAAACACTCTATCCAGTTGGCTTTAGGAAAACAGCCATTTGGTCACTTTTTGCTGGGCCATTTTCCAAGAGATTCTCTGATCCCTAAGATGCCTATTGTGCATAGGGGAGGGGAAACTCAGTACCTTGAGGTCCAATAACTCCTTCCTTAGCTTTCATTTCAGAACTCCCTGGTGACATCTGGACTCAAACTGTTAGCTTTTGTTGTCACCTGTTGGGTGTAGGGCTAACTTTCAGCATAATGACTACTATGTGAGGGATTTTGATAGCCTTGAGTTAAGCCAAAAAAGATAAATCTGCTTTATATTGTGTCATAATTAAGCCAGAGATATATATATATTTCTATTATTTTCTAAGGTAAAGATTCCAAGAGAATTTGCTTGATGCTTGGAAGAATGAAATATAATCACCAAGAAATAATAGATCTGGCTTACCTTTTCTGTCTGGTCAGTGTACCAATGCACTGTCCCCCATCAACTCCAACATGGGTTTTGTTTTGTTTTAAATTTCAGTCTCTCTTTTATTTCTCTACTCAAAAACAATAGGTCATTGGGAAGAGCCATCAGATATATTTTTATTGGCTTCACTTTCCAGAGCTCCTCCCTCAGACAGCAAATGCAATACGAGTAGCAGTAGAAAGGGCAAGCCAAAGGGAGTGTTGCTAGGTGAGAAATGGAAAAGCAACAACAGCCATTTCATTTCCATTCTCTCGAGCATGTTTTGTCACTCAGGCTTGGTGATGAGAGGCATGTCTCTCTTGAGAGGAGGAGGACCAATACCTAGTTCCCAAGCTCTGGCCCGGCCCCTCCGGTTAAGACACATCCTTATTTACTCCAAGCTGTTCAAATTGGTTTTATCCCCACATGCTTAAGATTCAAAAGTTCCTTCTTGAAAGCTTTTCCAAGTGTGGCTAGTGGCCCACCATGAGAAGAGAGGATATCTGTGATCCAAAAATTCATGTGCATTGCTGGACGATGTTCCACAGACCAAGAATGTCTCATTAGTAACTTCTCAGGGGCGTTACTAAAAGTTCCTAAGTTCAGTTTGCTGAGTAGTTGAATGTGGTGCTCTACTGAGAAATCCGTCTGCCACACAATCCCTGACAACATTGGCCAGCTTGTCCTGTATGTGCTCAGTTTTCAGGAATGATATTTTTTAGGCATCCCAAAGTCTCTCAAGCTGGTTGTGGTGATTTTCAATTACTACTAAATTTATTAATTGAAAGTTTGTAGAATAACTTTTTTTTTTTAAATTAGGTGGAAATTTTATTCTTACATAATGACTACATTGTTGCCATTTTAATTACTGCTTAGCTTTGTTTGAGTTTGTTAATCACCAAGCCATTTTTTTCCCTGGGGAGCAGGACTGGATAGGAAAGTTGTATGAAGTGATTGAGTACAGACGCTAATCTAAAGAGCTCGGCCACTTGCTAGATTTGTAACCGCTGGAAAGTTATTTCACCTACATGATGCTATGAAGTACAAGCAGTGGTAGTGCCCTATAGTCCTGCAGATGAAATAAAATAATGTAAATGATTAACATGGTGCCTGGCACATAATTACTGGTAAAAAAGTAGTTGGCGGTGGGTAGTTACTTTTATGTTTGATTTCTGTTTGAAAACAAAACAAAATTGAGAATCCACTGCTCTAAAACTTGACTTTATCTTATTGCCTTTAGTCCTTAATTAGTTTCGGTTGGTTAAATTACAGTGCTAATGAGACCAGTGTCACTGAATCCCTCAAGGTACTTTCCCATGCTTAACTATTTATCCCATAGGGAATAAGCATGAAGAGAAGGAAGGAGGAGGGTGATGGTGATGGTGATGGTGATGGTGATGGTGAGGTGATGAAAGTTAATCTTTATGAATGCTCTGTGGGCCATAGAATTTGCTTTGTGTTAAATTTTTTATATCTATTTTATCTATTACGCTTTCTTTTTCATTTAATTTCTACAACAGCCTCAACAGGTAGGGAATATTAGTATCCCTATTTTACAGCTGGCAAGACCAAGGTTTAGAGATGTTAAGAGATTGGACTGATAGAGCTGGACTTTGAACCTAAGCAACAGATTAGTATAAATAGAGAAACAATTCAAAAGAGCAAGTCCGAGTGTTGGTGGGTCCATTGTATTACACAGAGAAGAGGCAGAATGATATCTGATGGTGTAGTAATTTAAGTTGTGGGTATGTAGTTCTGTTTTGTATGTCTCCACATTGGCATGTTAGGAGAACAGCCAAGTGGAAGGGGTTTAGATATTCCAGGCTACTTGGAAGAGACCACAGAGATACAGAGCTTAGGTGTGAGTTCAAGTGCAATTTAGATAGGAGCAGTAGTTTTAAATAAATTTGCCTATGAATTTATTTCTCCAACACCTTCATTTTGTGCAGATTTGGATCCAAAGTGTGGTGTGGCCAAGTACTAATGCAGCTGAGAGAAAGTGAGATTGCTTTGTCTAATTATTGCTTTACTTATGCTTTTAATTTACAAGTTAAGAAATTCCTCTCTGTATTTTCTTATTAAGGCCTGGATAATGGTAATAAAGGTTACCGTTAGAAAAATTCTAGGAATTTAAATGATTCTGTAGTCTCTCTTAATTCTCTAGGGACATATAAATTGAGTTGGCTCAACAGTGAACAGAATTTATTGCAAAATCACATTTTAGTGCAGAGGAAGCATATGAAGGCTTTCCTCACCCTCCTTTGATTTATTAAATTGCACTCCCACTGTAGCTTCTGGGTGAGGACTCATAGAATTACTGTGCTCTATGATCTCTATCAAAGACCCACTTTCCTGCCCAGTGTTTATCTTCAGGTTCAAGCCCTGTGATTCAGAGAGAATATGGAGCGTTACTTCTTTGTTAGATGCCAGTTTGTTGCATAGGTTAGTGATAAACGCTTCAGGTTGGAATCAGAAGGCCGTTCCCAGTTTTATTTTCTCTCTGACTCGTGACAAATTCTTTCCTCCAGTGACTTACCTTAGCTGCCCAGGACAGCTCATTACCTTTATCACCATCATCACCATCATCGTCGTCGTCGTCGTCGTCATCATCATCATCATCATCATCATCATCATGTCTTTCTTATTATGTGGTTAGTGGTTGAGAGCTTAGGCTCTGGAGACAGACTGTAGGAAGGAGTTCATGTCTGGATTCTGACCAATTCTAGCTACCTGACCTTGGGCAAGTGACCTGACTTCCTTAAGGCTTCAGTTTTCTCATCTGTATGATGGGAATAATTAGGTTTAACTAAACAAGATGGTGCATATTCAGTGCTTGGCATGGTCTCTGACGCATAACTAGGCTTTTGTCATCATCGTTTTCATTATTATTGCTCTTGTAATTATTCCATAATGACTCTCAGATGGACCCTGATAAGATAAACACGTGTAATTCCTATTCTCTAGAAGCATACACTTGAAAACAAACATTTATTGGCATGGATATTTAATAAAACTTCACATACAGTGTTCAGCAGAACCTAGAGCATACCTATATCAAAGTTTATAAAGCCAGAAGACTAAGAAACTTTAGCGCGGCCAGGTCTTCGAGTACCCTGGCTAAGCAGGATGAACTATGGCTTAAGTTGGGTTGTAGAGAAGGTATGTTAACTGATTCAGTCTTCCTGGGAACCATAATTCAGGCATTGTTTAGTGACTCATGTCCCCTTGAATTGATCCTGGAGAGTTGTGTCCTGTCCTTCCAAGACAAATGCTCTGGAGGCACTTATTGGAAAGCAAGTAAATGTAAGATAACTCTGCCGATCATAAGACAGAAGTCACGGCCAGAGACCTTTCATTTCAGGAAATTACCCTTACCTCTGAACTTCATTCTGACACAAGTGGGCAACCATGATTTCTGTAGAAGAAGGTTTCCCCAGAAAAACTGACTCTTTGCCTCTGCCAGTATGTAAGGTATTTATGAACCACAGACGACTGGAGTGGCTCGGTGTTGTGTGCATTTGCCACTGCCTGGAAATGTAAAAGAGGATTGTAACATTCCTGTAAAGGCAAGATTGAATAGTAGTATGCAGTTCTACCAGTTCTCTGTCCTTGGACAAACTGTGTAACCTCTTTGGGCTTCAGGTTCCACATCTGTAGAATGAGAATAACACTAGTATCTAAACCATAAGGTAATTTCAAGGATTAGATGATATCATGTATGGTACTGGTAAATGTTCCATAAAGAAAGCCATTCCTTCTTAGTGCTGTTGTCCTCGCCTAATTCATGATAAGAGGGTTCCACCTTCTTCCCATGTACCATCTGGCCTTTGTGAAGCTGCTCCCAGACCCTGAGCCTTCCCAGTTGGGCCTTGTACTCACACACTGCTGTTGGGCATGGTTTATTAGCTTCATTTCAAAACTCATTCTCTTTGGCTCATTTACCCAAACCAGGCAGAGATTAATGGCCTGGCCTCAGAGGATCGGGTGACACATGTGTCTGGTGCCTTTGGCTCATTGATCACACCTTTCCAATTTGGAGAATGCTTGGGTGTTCCAGGCAGGGACCTCCTGAGACCCAGGAAGCCTAGAAGGAAAATAATTTGGTTCAAACTCACTTTCTATTAAAGAAGGGCTGAACGCCCTGCATTTTGCCATTCCTTCCAGATTTTGCCATTTATAAATAAGAGCAAGTTTCTCTGGGATGGGATGTTTGAATTTAATGGGAAGAATGAAGTGATCAGGGATGGCTGAAAAAACTACTTGCCAAAATGCAGTCTCTTCCCCTGCACTTTCCTTACCCAGCTTTCCAAGGTTTGTAAATACTAGTCACCGTGGATCACTGGTTTTAGCTATTATGTTCGAGGCTACTCATTTCTCTCACAGGTCACAAGAATGACATCTCTGCCCCTCTGCCCCGTCCTCATCTCCTGCCTTGCACCAATGCCAACCGCACTGGCCTTCCTCCTTCCGAAAGGCCATGGCTTTTTCATCTCAAAAAAGTGCACTCGTGGTTGGCATTGGCCCTAAGTCTTCCCAAGGAGGTCCTCTTTGATCATTCAGGTCTCATGCAAATGTCACCTCTTCAGGGAAGCTTTTCCCCACATTATGTCCACAGTAGCTTCTTTTATTTTCTCCACTGTACTTATCAATATTTGAATATCATATTTATATATCTGTTTATTTCTGTTCTCTTCTGTAGTAGGCAGATTCAGGAAAGCAGAGATCATAGCCATTGTGTTTATCCATATTCCCAGCACCTAGAACATTGCCTGGTCATTATAAGCACACAGTAAATACTTGTGAAATGCATAAATGAATAAACAAATTAGTGAATTGCAAGTAACTTCAGAAGTTACCCATTTAAGAGGTCTTTAAACTTGCAAAGCTAGTATGCCCTTATTTGATAGTCATATGGATAAAGCCAGTACAAACGAAGGGAAGGAGGACATTTAGATACTCAGAGTCTTAGCTTCTCTCCCAGCCTCTTTGGCATCCTTGTACAAGTGCTGTGAGGTTCAATTAGAAAACCATTGTCTACTTAAAATTCTCCACTTATATCCATGTTGGAGGTACTGCCAGGGGAGAGTGGGCATCTGTGTTCCCTCTGATACAGAGAGAATACCTTTTCCAAGGAATATAAGTTTTTGAAATACAGATCTACTAATGAGGAAATTGATTTTTTTTAGAGGGGGAGTAACATTTAGCTTAATTAGGGTACAAAGCTAGTATTTCCTATCATCAAATCTATTGCAGATATTCATTCATCTACAGTTACCGGGTTTAGCTCAAAGGCTATACAAAAGCAGGTAATGAGGTGGATTTGGCTTGTGGACCATACTTTGCCAATTCCTGATATGCTGACACTATTAAAATAAAGCCTTTACTTTAGAAAAAAATCAGTGCCTGAATCTTTCTTTGGCAGTTATGATTCTATAGGTATGAAAAGGCCTAATAGGGTGAAGCAGGTCATTATAACTTAAAAAAAAAAAAGGATACAGCACATGATTCTGATGACCACTCTTGGTTGAGAACCACTTATTTAATCTTTAGGGAAACTGAGCCAAGAATCTCTGAAAAGAGAGCCATGAAACCCTAAAAGGGATTTTCTCCTGCTAGGGATATTATACCTGTATTTTGAGAAGTTATTGCATTTTGAATTTTATCAGCAAATAATTTGTAGAAAGTTTTTTTTTACTCTTGTTATACAAGTACCTACATAATATCATTGATTTTTGCCTCCTGGCCCACAAAGCCTTAAAATATTTACTGTCTGACCCTTTATAGGAAAAGCTTGCCAACTCTTGCAATATGTCAATATCTGTTTTTAATATAGGACACTTTCCCTTTTTCTGGATGGGGGCACTTTTTCTTTTATGATTTCTGTAAGTCATTTAAGGAGTTTCTATTGTAAAAGTAATATATTCTTATAAAATTAAAAATTTCAAAAGTCTGTAAGGTAAAGAATGACTGGTCCCAATCCCCAGTGTTAACACTTAACAGTTTGTAATGTTTCTTTGTCCT
>NW_011888915.1:1554186-1628371 GCF_000151845.1 Pteropus vampyrus
TTATGTTCGAGGCTACTCATTTCTCTCACAGGTCACAAGAATGACATCTCTGCCCCTCTGCCCCGTCCTCATCTCCTGCCTTGCACCAATGCCAACCGCACTGGCCTTCCTCCTTCCGAAAGGCCATGGCTTTTTCATCTCAAAAAAGTGCACTCGTGGTTGGCATTGGCCCTAAGTCTTCCCAAGGAGGTCCTCTTTGATCATTCAGGTCTCATGCAAATGTCACCTCTTCAGGGAAGCTTTTCCCCACATTATGTCCACAGTAGCCTCTTTTATTTTCTCCACTGTACTTATCAATATTTGAATATCATATTTATATATCTGTTTATTTCTGTTCTCTTCTGTAGTAGGCAGATTCAGGAAAGCAGAGATCATAGCCATTGTGTTTATCCATATTCCCAGCACCTAGAACATTGCCTGGTCATTATAAGCACACAGTAAATACTTGTGAAATGCATAAATGAATAAACAAATTAGTGAATTGCAAGTAACTTCAGAAGTTACCCATTTAAGAGGTCTTTAAACTTGCAAAGCTAGTATGCCCTTATTTGATAGTCATATGGATAAAGCCAGTACAAACGAAGGGAAGGAGGACATTTAGATACTCAGAGTCTTAGCTTCTCTCCCAGCCTCTTTGGCATCCTTGTACAAGTGCTGTGAGGTTCAATTAGAAAACCATTGTCTACTTAAAATTCTCCACTTATATCCATGTTGGAGGTACTGCCAGGGGAGAGTGGGCATCTGTGTTCCCTCTGATACAGAGAGAATACCTTTTCCAAGGAATATAAGTTTTTGAAATACAGATCTACTAATGAGGAAATTGATTTTTTTTAGAGGGGGAGTAACATTTAGCTTAATTAGGGTACAAAGCTAGTATTTCCTATCATCAAATCTATTGCAGATATTCATTCATCTACAGTTACCGGGTTTAGCTCAAAGGCTATACAAAAGCAGGTAATGAGGTGGATTTGGCTTGTGGACCATACTTTGCCAATTCCTGATATGCTGACACTATTAAAATAAAGCCTTTACTTTAGAAAAAAATCAGTGCCTGAATCTTTCTTTGGCAGTTATGATTCTATAGGTATGAAAAGGCCTAATAGGGTGAAGCAGGTCATTATAACTTAAAAAAAAAAAAGGATACAGCACATGATTCTGATGACCACTCTTGGTTGAGAACCACTTATTTAATCTTTAGGGAAACTGAGCCAAGAATCTCTGAAAAGAGAGCCATGAAACCCTAAAAGGGATTTTCTCCTGCTAGGGATATTATACCTGTATTTTGAGAAGTTATTGCATTTTGAATTTTATCAGCAAATAATTTGTAGAAAGTTTTTTTTTACTCTTGTTATACAAGTACCTACATAATATCATTGATTTTTGCCTCCTGGCCCACAAAGCCTTAAAATATTTACTGTCTGACCCTTTATAGGAAAAGCTTGCCAACTCTTGCAATATGTCAATATCTGTTTTTAATATAGGACACTTTCCCTTTTTCTGGATGGGGGCACTTTTTCTTTTATGATTTCTGTAAGTCATTTAAGGAGTTTCTATTGTAAAAGTAATATATTCTTATAAAATTAAAAATTTCAAAAGTCTGTAAGGTAAAGAATGACTGGTCCCAATCCCCAGTGTTAACACTTAACAGTTTGTAATGTTTCTTTGTCCTCAATTTGCCGCTTACTAGCTATGAGGCCTTAGTTAACGTTTCTAAATCTCAAACTTTCCATTTGTCAAACAATGATAATAACAGTTCCTACCCACCAGAACTGTTGTGTGGATAATTTGAGATAATTCATGTGAATTGCTTAGCACATTGCCTGGTACACAGTTAATGCTTAATGATTTATAACTAATGTAAAATATTTTCTCCTTTTTAACTTTACATACACACATAGTTTGTTTTTATTAAAAGAAGGAATATGATATTTTTATAATAAAGTTCCATACATGATTTTAATGTACATACACTTAAGAACAGCTGAGAAGTAGAGGATTATAGAAGGGATTCATATTTGGCGGCTAGAAATTGCCTTTCATCTTATAGTGCAAACTAGGAGAAATGGGAAGATAATGATTTTCTTCACTGAACCTGTAGGGTGGTGTAAAGTACACACAAGTAAATGTTTATTTCTATTTTCTAGGTCTACAACTCGAACAAAGACAATCAGAGCGAAGGGAGTAAGTATGGGGCTTGTGTAATTGTCTACTGCTGGGGTTGGGATTGGGCTTTGAGAAGTTGCTACTCAGGGGAAGAGCCACCAGGAGGTGCTGTGGGCATGTTGGGTCTGCCCCCATTTTCCCCAGCAGCCTGAGACACTTCCACCCTGACTTACCACATCAGTGACTCCAGGACATTCAGTGAGCCTGACTGCAGGGCTATAATGACACTTAGCATTATGTAACTCTTAACACTTTACAAAACATTTTTATGTACATTATCTCAGTTAATCCTAGGTCATCTTAAGAATGTAGCTCCAATCATCACTTAAAAGTCACTTAATCCATTAATACCCTGCTCCCCAAGAGCCCAGTCCCGTGATAAAGCCAGAGTTGACTTTGCTTCCGACACAGTCTTGCTCAAAGGACTGGAGAGGCAGTAACTGTCTTAGTGATCACTTAGTAACTGTGTGCTGTTGCCTCTTTAGAGAGGACCGAGTAAAGATGGTGAGCTCTGTAATAATCTTCTTTGAGGGCAGTGACCGTGGGCAGCCTCTGTAGAATATACAGGACGTTTTCCCTGCTGCTGGCTCTGAGCACTCTGGTTAATCATGATTTCCAAGGGCACCTTCAACCTTGTAGAGATGAGGAGATTAAAATAAAACTGCTACTGCTAGAGCGTTTGGGCTGATTATCTCCTTGGTGCATAGGAGAAAAAACAAATTCCTTCTAGATTGCTACAGGAGTACAAAGGAAATCCTGTCCCCTTGACTTAGATTTGCTTTGTAAAATCTGCTTGGAAAAAAATGCAAAGATAGCCCTACTATGAGTTCCAGTCATGTCAGAAAAATTAGTTAAACAGTGCTTCTCTGTGTGGACAAAAGGATAAGCTATTTTGTGTGTGTGTGTGTCTGTGTGTGTGTGTGTGTCTGTGTGTGTCTGTGTGTGTGTGTGTGTGTCTGTCTGTCTGTGAAATCCATTATAAGACACAGATTTTTCTTCTTGCATTCTTTCAGAAATAGAAATTTACCAGGAGTTTTACATGAGATATTGAAAAATTTGGAATGGTTGCTTTCATAAGTTAAGAGTCCTTTAGGAGAAGGAAAAAAATGTTTCTTCGTTTTTTTCCTCCCTCTCAAGAATTGAACAGGGAAAATTTTTTAAAGTAAATATTCAGAGAAGCAAAGAAATCATTACCCTCCCACTGTGTATCAGTGGTACAGTTTTAGAATATCTGAAATCAACTCCTACTAACTCGGGCTAAAATAACAATAGCAAAAACAATAGTATTAATTATGAAGGAATATGGAAGGTGGTAGGGTAACTCACAGTAAGGCAGGAAGAACTAAAGAACCAGGCCTGAAAATATACTAGCTCTAGAGACCCAGGAACCAATGAGAAAGAGTCTTTTTGATATTTGCAGGATGATAAAACTCTAAACTGTTTTTAGTCTTTGCCTCACTCTTCTGAAAATTCAGATTTCCAGAAAAGAGCATCAAGTTGGTGTAGCTTTGACCCACCAAGGGGAAAACAAGACACCTCGATTGACAGTTTCAAGCATACTGCATAAAATGGGATCAGAGTAGTTTGCCAGAGGGAAATCAGAGAACTCACCAGGATTAGAGAGGCTAGATGCCAAGCAGGCTAAAGTAACAGATGCCCATACTATGCCCCAACCTGGGACACACTACTTCTGAGGACCCAAGACCTATGGGGGGTGAGAAGCATATGAATGGAGACCTGACCTGAAATTTTCTTATAACCGTGATCTTATGAACCAGCTTTTCTCTCCTTGAGATAAGTGCCAATAAATTTGAAAGATGACCCTGATTCTATTGGTGGGCATGCCAACTAGTTCTATCATTCTGTAAGGCCTTTTGGGAATATGTGAAAAGTGAATATCCTTTAACCCAATAATTTATCCTAAAGGAATAGACTAGAGCACAAAGATGTTTGTGCAACAAAGTTCACCGAAGTATTGGTAATAATGGTAAAGAATTGGAGACAATGTAAATGCCCAATAGGAAACTGATTTAAAATGTCGTAGAGTACTATGTAGCCTTTAAAAAGAATAAGAGAGATCTAGGTGTATTTGTAGAAATGATGCCCACAGTATATTGTTGAGTTTTTAAAAAATCAGTTTAGAGAACAGTGCATTTAATAAAATAACTTAATTCATCTAGATATATTGATAGAAAAAAAGTCTGGAAATACATTTTTTATCAAACTGTTTATCAGGGTAGAACGTGGATTATTGGGATGAACTGACCTTATACTTTAAATACTTCTCTATGCTTTGCATTGCCTACAGTGAGGATATATTTTACAATGATAGCTACAAATAGGTGGGATTTATTGACCACTTAACTCTGTTTTGGAATGTTTTATGCACATTAGTTCATTTAATGCTTGCAACACTGTGAGATAAGTGTTTTTGACCTATTTTGTAGACTAGGAAGTTGAGAATAGTAGACTCAGGGGACACAATTTAATCTGAGTTCTAACTCTAAAGGTTCTACTGTTAACCACAAGGATATTCTACCTCCCTAAGAAAAGAACAATACAAAAAGTTCCATTTTGGAAAACAGACATTTATACCATTTTGCTTAGGCATCCTGTTATTCAGAGTACAGAGAGTTGGCTGCCCTGAGTCTGTAGTGATTCTTCAATTGCTTACACTTTCAGTTAGCAAGCAGGAGAGAAAAAGATGAGTTAAAACATAGGGGCCACTTTTCCAGGAGTAGTTTAGATAGAAATTATGTTTCCAGGTTTTTAAGATAGCCTGACCACTGATTTCCAAGCTGGCAAACCCAGGGTGGTGTTCTGGGTTGGTGCTTCCTCACCTCCTCTGGCATCAGGACCGTTTTTCATGCCATACAGTGCCTTAGCTGCCCTTCCCCTCCAAAGTGGTGGTATTTTTAGTATCTCTTGGTCACAGTAATTTGCAGTCTCACCCCACACCCACCCGCAGGGCTTAACTGCCACAGGTGGCACTCTTGCTCAGGCTCTGAATTGTTCTGCAACTCTATTTATACCACAATCAAAACTCTTTTAAAGTTAAGAAATCAATCTGATATGAATTTAAGAGTGGGGTACTGCTTTCTTCACCTTTAATATCTAAATACCAAATGTCTAGCATTCTCTTTCTGGAAAATGTTTTGGTGGGAATCTGAATGCCAGCATTTTATCAGAGCCAGAATGAACAGGTAGCAGAAGGAAGTTCCTCTGGGGGCATTTCTGAATTTGTTGCTTTCATCTTGAAATTTCTCTCAGGATGTATAGTGCCTGTGGGGTATAAGACAGGGTCATAATTAAGGTCTATCAGTTGCTGGTATTTTCCTAATGGCTCTGTTGCCAGAGAGAGGATGGCAGCAGATTAATTCATGCTCATTTCATTGCAGAGACTTTTTCCTCTCCTCCTCTATTCTCTATTTCGATCTCAGCTATAGAGGGATTGAATTAATCATACTCCTCCATCGGTGGCATATTATCATCACAGGCCTCTCCATTCATTCATTTTCATTCGTTTCCTGACTCCCTTTCCTCCTCTATAGGCCACTATTTTAATGTGTACTTCTAAACTATCTTCTCGGACAATGTGTATCTTTTATCTCATTCTGTTTCTTACTTTGCTCCCTCAGTATTGTGTTAGGAGCCATGTAATTTCTTCTGTCTGCTTCTAGACTGTGGTTTCTGTTTGCCACATACTCCATGGTATTGAACAATGTGTCTCAGTTTTTGCAAAGATGCGCTCCACCGCCTCATCACTACTAATGACACCACAATGAGTATCTCCATATGTGCCCCTGAATGAGCAGTTCTTAAGGTTCTACCTATGAGGAGACTTGCTGGTCAACCAAAGGCTGTGCATATACTGAGTTTGAGGGAGGGCTCCATGTTCTTCTCCTGAGTGTTCTGTCCACAGTCTCACCAGCCCTACGTGAGGATTTCTCTATTCCTGCCAGCTCTTGCCATTATCAAGCTTTCTAATTTTTTTGTAAGTCTTATAAAATGATAGCTTGTTTTAATTTATATTTCTCTAATGATGAGTTTGAGCATATTTTCATATGCCTGTTTATTAGGTTTTCTCTTCTGTTTCTTTTTTTTTTTTTGCCAGTTTATGTCCTTTGCCCATTTTTATCTTGCAATTGCCATCTTTTCCTTGTTTATTTGTAAAGTTCCTTCTGTAGTCTAGATATTAATCCCTTGTTAGTTGTAGATTTTTAAAATGTGTCTTTCCATCTTGTCATCTGTCTGTTAATATTATGTATGATATCCTTCCTTTGAGTATAAGGCCTTACTTTTTATATATTTAAATTCGTCTTTTCTTTTTTGCATTCTAGTTTATGATTTTCAAGTAATGTTGTAAAGAATGCCTTTCTGACCCATGTCACAGAGATGTGCACCTACATTTTCTTTTATTGGCTTCATGATTTGTCTAGCAAATATCTACCATTGTATATGGTGTTTCATGAAGATCCATTTTATTTTTATCCATATGAAGAGTCATTTTTCCTACCAACATCTACTGAACTGTCCATTCTCTCTCCCTTCGACTTCTGCTGCCAGCTTTATTGTACATTAGGTTTGTATATATGTGCTCTGTCTCTCAGCTATTTATCTCCTTGGTCTGTCTGTTCTTGTGCTCATTCTTTTCTGGTTTTAATATGATGACTTTGAAGCAAGTCTTAATATCTGCTACTTTAAGTCTCCTCTCTTTACCTTCCTTTTATAAGGTTGACTCAGCTGCTGTGGACCTTTATCTTTCTATATAAATTCTAGAATATGTTTGATAAGTTCCTCAAAACTTAAATTTTCATTTTGGATTACTTTGGATGGTATTGATTAATTTAGGGAAAATCAACACTTTTATAATATTAACCTATCTCCTCTAAGAGCTTTGAATGTCTTTCCATTTATTCAAACTGTCTGTGTCCTTTAATAGAGTTTTAGTTTTCTACCTATAGATCTTGTGTATTCTTGGTTGTTAATTCCTAAATACTGTATTTAAAAACCAGTTTGCTTTTTTAGTCAATTCTACGGGCCTTTCACCCCGGGGATCCTGTTGCCATCAGGATCCTTCCCTGAATGTGTTCCTGGAATGTCAGGAATATACATCAGTGACACCTAGTTTTCTCTTGGTCAAATTCTTACCTGGTAGAGAAGAGAAGGGAAAAGATGGGAGTAGGGATAGTAGAGAGAAAGGAAGTATGGTTCGTTGTTCCCTAAATTTCTTTACTGAGGGAGTGATCTCATCAGTGTCAAGAACCTAGACAGCTGACACCTGTCACTGATTTGTCCACTTTATTATTACAAAGTACAGGACTTTGCCGTGGGCAAGGACCCTTCCTCCCATTCCACCCTCTCTGGTCCCCTTTGCCATCTTAATGCATATCTCTCAGGTCTCCATGTCCTGTTGCTTGCCCTACCTTTGGCTACAGTTGTGAGAATTCCTCCCCAAAGTCTCCATGAGAATTTGTTTATTCTCCTCTGAAATGAGCCTGGATCAGAAGCAGGAGGAGAAGTCAGGAAGTGGCCTCTTCTCAGCTGCTGTTGTCCTGTAGTCCCACCTGAGGGAAAATGAGAAAGCCAAGAACTTGTCAGAGAGGTATCTGATAGACCAGTCCAGTGCAAATCTAAGGGAAAGGCAGACTTTTCTAGTGTGAGTGGGTATTTTTCAAGTTTGACGTTTTAAATAATGTTACTGCCTGTTAGCTCTAAAAAGATTAGCTTGTTTATAGACACGCTGCTCTCCCATTGCTTCTCCAGCTGTCTGAAGACTGAAGGCTGACAGATGAGACAGAGAGGGCTCAATCTCCTAATCATGATTTCCTAGTACCACTTTCCTTACTGTTTGTATTCCCTTGAATTCCATAGGTTAGTCAGATTATATTCAAAAGAATATGGCTGAGTTGCTGCGGACATACCTTCTCATGCACCTCAGAACCCAGCTCAACACTGACCATGTGGCTTTTCAAGAGAACATTGCAATCACTTACTCTGCTTCCCACTTTTGTTTAATATGCTTTTGTTTGCTCCTGCCTGAGCCTTTACTAGATTTGACTGCAAGAGTTCTTCCTGTAGCTCTTCATTTGATCAAAACCCCTCAGAGTTCTTAAGGGCCTGCGGCCCTGGGCGACCTGAGTACTGAGGGATAAGGACATCCACAAGTAGAATATGTGCCTCTGCCTTTAAGGAATATATGGTCTGCTGTTGAGATTCGAGCAACTAGGGGACTTTCAATGGACAGTTGTGTGTGTCTGTGTGTATGTGTAATATTTATGCTATCTACAGAGGTACCCAGTGTGAAGACAGAATGCCCAAGGCCATTTGAGAGTAAGCTTAGAACGGGCTTCCATCTCAGCTAGAAAGACCTAAAAAATGGAAACTTCCTACTTTCCCTCCTCCCAGAAGAAGGAAATGTAACTACTTTTTTTGCTTCCAAGTCTTAATTCCTTTATTCTTTCCAGTTTGTTTTTAATCTAGTACTTTTGCAAGAAGCCTTTGCCTAATGTTCAAGAACCCACTGTAGTTTGCCATCTTGTCATTCATGCTGGATTATGGGGGGAAGAGCAGTGATTGGAGGAAGAATGCAAAGTTGGAATTAGGATTTAGTCATCTATAGGGTGTCGACATTGAATCTCAGAATCTCACTTCTAAACAGGTTGAAAAACATGTATTTTCACTTCTTATAAAAATAATATGAACTCATTGTTAGAATATGAAGGCAATAAAACAATGATTTTCAAAAATTTAATGAAAATTACCTATAATACCACCCTCAGAGATATTTTCTTACTGCCTTTTTTATGATTTTTTATATGTATTTGTCAATGTCAATAAGTATTTTGACTTAATTGACATTATACTGAATAAAATTGTTTAAATCTGTTTTAAAAATTCACAAGCATTTTCCCATGTCATGAAAATTATTTGTAAATACCATTCGTATTGGTGGTTTAATATTCTGTCACAGGATTATATCCTAATTTGTTGAACCATTTCCTGTCACTGGACTTGCATGTCCTATGAGTAACATCAGCCTGAGCATCCTTGTACCTCAGTTTTTATAAATACCTCAGATATTTCCTGTGGGTAGGTCCTGCCATGTGGATTGGAGAGAGCCGTTTCCTTGGAGGGTACTAAGTGAATGGTATAGATTAGCATGCTGACACATTGGCTGTGGAACTGTGGATTAGAGCTGGACCTCTCTATGCTTCCTTTTTTTTTTTTTTTTCTGTAAAATAGGAATAATAGCGCCTACCTCAGAAAGTTGCTGTAAGGATTAAGATTCAGCACAGTATCTGGCATATTAGCTTGTAAGTGCTTAATTACTGTTTGTTCTTATCCTTCTCATTATCTGGTCATGCCTGTTACTCTCTCAGATGAGGAGGAAGAGCTCATGGTATTGACAGGACTGCTCCTGAGGGGAGCAGGGAGGAGAAGGAAGGGTGACAGCCAATACTCCTGCTGTTTTCAGGCTTGGCGCCTTATGAGAGTTAGTTCATGTGATCCTCATGAGTGTATTTCTCAGAGTGGGGTATGGACATGACTGGTGGTATCTAAGATCATTTTAGATGTACTCAACAAACATTTTAAATTACCATTTAGCTTGGGGAGGGGCACAAGTACACGTAAACCTCCTGGTTTTCTTAATGTTATTGCCTAGCACAGAGGTTGGCTTTTTTAGTAAAGGGCCAGATAATAAATGTTTTTGGTTTTGCGATACCACTGAATTCTACTGTTGTAGTGTGAAAGCAGCCATAGACAATAGAGAAAAGAATGGGTGCGGGTGTTAACTGGTAAGGCTTTGTTTACAAAACAGGCAATGGTGAATTTGGCCTATGGACTATAGTTTGTTAACCCTTAGCTTAATAAAAGGATGAATTTTTAAAAATTAGTCTAAGATAGCAGGAAATAATGGCAGGGAGCATGAAAGTGGTATGTGATTGGTTGCATTTTGCAGAAATGCTATTCATGGCCAAGTTTACAATTGAGCAAACAGGCTTAAAGAGGTTCAGGTAGCACAGCTGAGAAGTAGTGGAGCTGATATTCAAACCAGAGTCTGCCTGATTGCCAGAGTCATCCCCCTACCACCTCTTCTTGATACACTTGAAATCTTTGCTCTGTTCTGCCATCCTGTCATTATATGGTCAACTCACTGGGGCTGAAAGAGTTTTTATCATCAACCTCCAACACCTAACCCACCCAGCTCTTTGTGGTTGAGGGGCCATTACATATTTCTTCTTAGGGAGTCTTCCTCTAATGAGTGGCCCCTCACACACCACGCATGACACTGGGAGGGCCAGAGTAATACGTTTCAATGACTTTGGAGCTTCCCAGGTGCAGAACCGTAACATAGCCCGCTACCCTCCTACAGGCATTTGGCAGCACAACCAAAGCTGCTTTTTATGTTCTTCTGTTACATGTACTCGTCACTCTTTAGGCCATCATTCAGCTCAAACTCCCTGACAGCATTTCACCAGGGCTTTTCTTGTCTCATGAAGATGGGATTGAGGACTGGGAGAGGAGATGAGGAGGGTATCATTACCTTTGCTCTGTGTGCCTGTTGCCCTCGCTCTGATTGGTACATTGCCTTTATCTCTGTGCCTCAGCTTTCCTTGATCTGTAAAACAATAAAAGAGATTTAGTCTTGAAAATTATAGGAAAAGGCTCGATGGGATGGCATGGATCACTGGGTTTTTTGTTTGTTTGTTTGTTTTTAAGGTTTTATAGCCTTGAACCATTACTAAGACTCTAACAGTCTCATGAAAGCAGCAGAGGACAGAAAAGAGGATTTCTTTTCCTTTTGTTTCTAGTCACCTTCAGCCTTTTGCTGTGAGAACGCCTACAGTGAGAGACAGGAGAAGGCAGACACCTGTAACCAGGATCCCTATGGGGTCAGAGTCATCCAGTGGCTGCCAGGTCTCCACTGTCAGTGGCTTATAAATAGAACATTTCCCCTCTTAAACTTGAGAAGGATGGACGGCAATAATGGGCATGGCGACCTGGCCTCCTGTGCGCTGGCCCACGAGGCAGTCAGCTGAGTACACCTTCCCCTCCAGCTTTCCGTCCACGCCTGCCAGGCCTGGGCTGATAGAAGACAGGTGCTCGCTCGCTCGTGCACTCCTTTGCCTACATTCCCTTCCAGCTGCCCCCGCTCCTCCTTTGGCCCTTTTTCTTTCCTCTTTCCCCTCCCTCCTGTGCCTTGGCAGGTTTCTGCGGCTACCACTTTCATTTCTTGAGCTGCAATCAGGAAATACTGGCTCACTTAAGTGCTGACTTTCTGTACCTCTTTTCATTGTGACTCGTACAATTGCTGCAGCCTGTGTAGAGTTCAAATTATATTTAGTTGAACAGTAACACCCCCACTTTGAGAATATTCCTGGCTGAGGTGGTGGTTAGGGCCAGCAAGAGAAGAAGGAATAGGTTGTTTTTTCACAGATTTTATTATTGGGGTTTCCAGCCGTTTTGTTTGGTGAGACCCCATGCCTCAGAAATATGACAGGCATTGGTGCTCCTCGGACTCACCTAGACAATTAGAAGCCTTTTTGCTTGTCATAAATGACACTTAACAAATCCATTCCCTTTCTCAGCCAACCTTAGACTGACAGATGCAGTGTGCAACTTCACTGTGGCCTAATATTCCCCTTTTCCTTGGCGGTGTGGGCTCTGTAGTGACAGCAAGCCATGGTCTGGCAGGTGTGAGCCACCCCTTGGCATCCCAGTTTGGGCTTCAGGCCAGCAACAGTGAGAAGATCCTTGGCTGCGACTTTAACTCCTAAAACCCAATGCAAGAGGTTCTTGAGGCAGAGACTGAGAGTTCCCCTTCTGCCACCAAGCGCAGGCTCTTGATAATGTTTACCAGGAGCGGACTCTGTATAGAGCAGTGTGCTCGGTGTTCGACATGCATTATGTCATTTCATCCTTATAAGAACCCTATAAGGTAGATAGTGTCGTTGACCCATTTACAGATGAGAAAACTGAGGCTTCATTCTCAGTGCAAACTTGTAGTTAATTGAAATCATTCCTTCCCACCCTAATCAGAGTGTTCAGAGCATGCAACTCGAATCTAGCATTTAAGATTTAGCAGGAGCTATCATGCTCTGCTGCCCGCAGTGCGGATAGTATTGAGCAGTGGTTGGGAGCATGGGCTCTAGCGTGTTATTACACACATGGACCAGAATCCCAGACTCACAACTTACTGTGCGACCTTGGGAAATTCATTTCTCCAGGCCTTAGTTTCTTAGTACTTAAGATGAGGATAGCTTTAGTACCTATATTATTTTTGTTTGTTGGATTAAATGGGATTAGGATAGAAATCTTTAGTTAAATTGTGCCTGGTATTCTAGGCAATCATTAAATACTGCTCTCTGCTGTTGTTATTATCAATAACTTATCCAAAACCAGAGGCTATTTATATAAAAACATGACACTGGACAGTCTCTTTGGAGTTCTTCAGAGTGCCTCACAGACATTGCCTTATTTGATTTTCACAAGGCCTGACTTTACAGATGAGGAGAAGGGTCAGAGAGGTGAAGTGTGCCCATGTACACAACCACTTAATAGTGGCTCCGAGTGCAAATCATAGGCCTCTGATTCTGAATGTCCTCTCTTTTCCTGCTCTTTGCTGCCTCAGAGTTTGTTGTGACCAAAAAATATCTAAACCATTCCTAGGGCAGATCAAGGTAAGAGCACAGGTGGGTAAAGGCAAGAAAGGGATCTAGATGGGCAGAGGCAATTGGTTCTCTGCATTAAACGCTCCCACTTTCAGAAAGCTAGAGATGATCTCTTTTGGTTGAGAAATCAGTACACAACCACCTAGGCCTCAAGGCAGAAAGGAATTGAGGCCACTGGACTGTAATTCATTCTCAAGATGTCCAGATCCCTGTGTAGGAGACAAATGGTCCTGATTAATGTAGTGCGCATTAAGCATTGCTCTTTCATGGCTGTCTTGATTTGGAATTTTAAGGTGGACTGGGAGACTGCAGATGTAAAAACCCACAAGAAAACACTCAATCCTCCACAAGCTGATCTGTAGCCTTCAGCCTGTACTGAGCAAGAACTCAGACACTGCCACTCTGGCTGCCTGTGTCTTGCCAAGAATCGGAATACTTTACAGCTGTCTTAGAGCCTCCTGTGACTCAGGCTGAGAGCTGGTAGGTTTATTCCTAGCCAAGAAAGGATTTCATCTCTTTTCCTGCTACCTATTTTACTTTCTCTATGTCCCTCTCAGCTTATTTGTCTCTGTGTGTATCCGTGGAAACCATGAAAAAGAAGATGGATGCTAGTGTTTGTGGTAGGCTAGGGAGGAAAATTCTGATTGGCAGTATTCATGCTGAGAGGTCAGGGGATGAATGAGATCCCTATCAGTCCTGTTTGACTTGTGCTTTCCACCGCAGAGCCCCTGAGCTCTAGAAGGTACCACTGTGTCCAGCCAGCTGCTCACCATTTGAGGCTCTTGGAATGTGGAGACTTCCTTACCTATTGGTTTCTGTTTCTTAGTGAAAATGTAGATTATATTTGTTTCTTCATTCAGGAAATATTTATTGAAGCTACAGTAATGAATAAATCAGATAAAGTCCATGTTCTCGTGGAGTTATACTATTGAGAGAAACTGACAACAAACAGTAAGTAAGTAGACAAAGGTATACTTTCAGGTGGAAAGAAGTTCTATGAAGAAATAAGAGCAACGGGATAGAGAGTAACAGGGGACGAGTAGCTTATTTTAGATACCTGGAACAGAGAATGCCTCTCTGAAGAGGTAACATTTGAGGAGAAAACCAAACAAAGGGAGTGGGGGTAGGACATGTCCAGAGCTGGGAGATGAACATTGCTGGCAGAGGGACCAGTACATGCAAAGGCCCTGAAGTGGTGGGAATGAACTAGCTGTGTTCTGGGAATATCAGGAAGGACCATGTGACTGGATTGGAGGAGGCCAAAGAGAAAGTAGTCAAGTAGGCTGGGAGCAGACCACGTGAGGCCATGGTCAGGAGGTAAGATTGTGTTCTGCGTGTCGTGAGAAGTCCCTGAAGCTTGGTGATTAGGCGAGTGACATGAGCCAATGTATATTTGTAAAAGATGATTCTGGCTACTAGGTGGAGAATAAACTGTAGGGGGCAAAAGTAGAAACAGTTGAGAGGCTACTATAGCAATCCATGCAAAAGATGATTGTGGCTTGGATCAAGGTATTAGCAATGGAGGTGCTGAGAAGTAGTGGGTTCTAGATATATTTTTAAGTTGTTACTGATGGGACTGGTTAATGAGTTGGATATGGGCTGTTGAGAAAGCAAGGAATCAAGGATGACTTTAAAATAGGACATCTTGCTGGTAGAATATGGTACCCTTCCACCTTGTCTTTTCAGCCGGGTTGATTGTAGTGCCTGGTCTGGGACAAGTTAGGACAATATCTCCCAAGTGTATTCTTCGTGTATCATCTCTATGATTTTTTTTTTTTGCATGTACATATACCACTTGGATTACTACTTACTTTTTAAAAAATCCAGTCACTCTTTTTAACCTAAATTTATTTTAAAAAGAAATATATCATGGTATGTGTGATAAGCCAAAGAATTTCCAATATTCATTAAAATAAGTATACAACTATTACAAATATTTATTTGTGAACCACTTAGAATTATTTATTTCATATACCACCAGTGGCACAAGATAACAGTACTTATTAGGACGTAAAGCACTGGTGAATTGTTATTATCAGTTGGGTAACATGGTATAGATATTGACAAATAATTAATAGTCAACAATCATTTCTGTTTGTCTTTAGTGATAATAATTTTAATTGCTTGTGATAAAGTGTCATCCCATATTTCAAGTGTGATTCTCACACCTCCTGAAGCATAACATCTGGGAGGGCACTGAGAATCTGCATTGCAATAAGTATGCCTCCTACTTCACTGGTTCACTAGATTTGAGCACTGCCAGTGGAATGGAAAGGGCAGAATTCAGAAAATGTGATTTTTGGCCCCTGGTCCATTACTGACTAGTCGTGAACTTCAGCAGAAGAGTAGGGAATAGAAGAATAAGAGCTCGAATCCTGGTTCCATTGCTCACTAACACCATCATCTTCCAGAAGTTCCTTAACCTGGGCTGAGCTGAGGTTTCCTGCCTACAAAATAAGGACGATGATGACGATGATAGGGTGCTTTTAAGTGCTTAGCCCAGAGCAACACAGTCTGTGCAGTGACTGTTAGCTACTGTTATCATCGTTGTTTTTACCACTTAACCTCATGGGCCTGGCTTTTTTCATCATCAGTACCTAACAGATATATTGGGAAAATCAAATAAGGTATAATTTATTAATTTAGTCTATAAACAGTAATATATTATCCTTTATTATACTCATTAGTGTGGAAACACAGCAAGAAGTTATTAGAACAGTAACAATATTTACCCCATGGGATTACTGTAAGGATAACATGAACTTGGGTATAAAAAGTATTTCATCAACTGGAAACTTTTGTTCAGATGTTAGATGTTATTACATCCTAATACTGGTAATACTGGTAATGACCATTTATTGAATACCAAATAAGTCACTATTACTGTATATTTCATTTGATCTTTGCAACACCTAAATGGGTTATTGCCACTATATAGGTAAGACAGGTGAGTCTCAGAGAGGTGAAGAACCTTGCCTAAGATCATATCCAGCCAGAGATGGCAGAGACAGGATTCCAATCCAGGTCTGTCTAGCTTTAAAGCTCATTGTTCTCTTCCTGGTACATACCACTTCTGTCTGTGTGATTTCAGTTAATATTAAAGTTAGTTCAGACCTCCTGAATAATACCAGCTAGGGAGCAGAGTATAGGGCAGAGTAGGCAGTAGCGTGGGATGGAGCACAGGGTCTTGGGGAGCTGATCTAGGATTAGAAATTGTCTGTGGGTAATCCCCAAAGTAGAAAATTCATACCTGGACAATTAAGAACCAATTGTCGAACTTTCCTGAGCTCGATTGGAAACTTCTAAGAGCTGCTACCATGAGTACAGTTTCCCAGGGGCCATGGCCAGAAAGCCCTGGCAGTTCTGGGGCTTCACATAAGTAGGAGAAAAGATGTGAGCCCCTCTGAATGTGTGAGTCAATTGTAAATCTATTGTCCAGGTGGATTTCATATTCAATTCAATGTGGGTGTTTTTCTTCATGGCTTTTAATGGTGCTGAAATTGATTAAATTCAGAAGGAGCGAGGCTTGCCAGACTCTAAAGAGCAAATCACATTGGGAAATTGAGCAAATTTCTGTGGTGAGAACATGCCCCTGGAGCTGTCCATAAAACGTCCATAAAATGGTGGCCTGCTCACAATAACTCTAGACAATTGCCTGTATCTATCCATGTTAAAAGCAGGGCAGCAACTTCCTTTACTTCTCAGTTCTTTTGTTTTTATCCAGCACGTCCAGCGAATTCTGTTTCTTCCATAAGATATTTGAAAGTTGTTTTTTTATTTTTGGTTTTGGTTTTTTTGTTGTTGTTCAAAGGGAAATCGAGTTTTTTGGGGAAAGAATTTCAGGCTAGGAAACACCTGTTGAATACCAGCTTTAGGAAAGTGGTAATCCATTCTGCGGTGTGTTGAGACTAATCCAGTAGATCAGCACCTCTCCTTTGAAAAAGGATTTGTCTCCTGGAGATCTGTTAGAATTCCCAGGATGGGTGTATGGGGTAACTTTAGAGTGTGTCCCAGAGCATTGTTTTCACAGACTAACGTCTGCCAGTCAGCCTACGGTATGGAAAGGTCTCCTCTGTTCAACATTGGTGATTTGGCCACTTGCCCAATTTTTTGGTGTTCTGAGAATTGGAATAGGGCAACAATAGCAAGTCAGTGCTTTTCAGAAAGGGGGCTCCTGGGCCAGAAGAGTGAGGTCTGTTGGGTAGGCACTAAGCTCTAGGGGAGAATTTTCTTTGTCTTCTAGGGCCTTCCTCAACCTTTATCTGTTTAGATGGCCCAGTTAACATGACATCCAGGAACCAACCCTCCTATCGCCATTCCCAGGTTCATGCCACATACGCTAGGTGATGACAATGCCTCAATGAACAAAGAGAGGATTTCTAAAAGTGTCCAGGGAAACCTAAACTTGATTTTGTCTTCTCTGCTTCATGTGTTGGCATGTACAGCTTTTGCTTTTCCTTTCTCTTGGACTTATTCTTAGCACTGTACTGTTAGGTGGTAATATCTCTTTGTATTGATACAGGAAGGAAGGAAGTGGTTAGATCAGGCCATTCATTTCTTTATTTAACCATTGTTTCCTCACAAAAGATGAAAAAGCTGAGGGTCATAATCTTAAATAACTCACCTACTGTCATAGGGTTTTTATCAGTTGGAACTTGAAAGGTCATTTTGACTATACCACACTGTCCCTCAGCAGTTCTTTCCACCATTCAGGCACCAATTTGCTAGCCATGCATCCAAAATGAAAAACTACACAAATTGAAAAATTGCATGCTTCTACTTTCTGTCCAACACTGTAGTAGACAGTGAAAGACAGTGATATAATACTGAATAAAATAAATAAGTAAAGATATGCATAGACCATTGCCTTCATGGATACATATCTAGTTTGGTAGACACATTTTTTAATAGGATCACACAAATAAATGTAAGCTTGCAGATATGCTGCATACTTTGAAGGCAAAGCTGTTGGTGCTCTATATCCTAGTGCAGGGTGGGGCATTGACCTAGGCAGAGAGGCCGGGAAGGCGTTTTTGAGGAATTGATACTTTAAGGGAGACCTGAGGATTCGGAATTGCATTGGCCAAGGGGCTTCCAGGTGAAATCCACAGCTTCTGTAAAGACTGAGGAAGAAAGTGTGGTCAGTTTAATGCTTTGAAAGAAAGCCAGATGCTGAGATCTAGAGGAGTAGCATGAGACGAGGCTGGAGAGATAGACTGGGACCAGACCACGCAGGGTCTGGTCCAGGCATGCTAAGGATTCGGGTTACCCTCCTGAGAGCACTGAGAGATTTTAAACAGAGAAGTGGCATGGTTTGATTTTGTCAAGATCACAGGGGCTACAATGTGGAAGACAGATTGAAGGGAGCCAGAGCAGGTGTGAGAAGACCAGCTAGGAGATCATGGCAGTAGTCCAAGTAACAGATGATCAAAGCCAGGATCAGGATGGTAGTGGTGAAGATGGAGAGAACCAGACAAAATTGAGAGATATTAGGAGATAAAATTGAGAGACTTGGCGATAATTTGAATGGGGGGGCGGGTAAGATAGAGAGGGAATGCTAGTGTTATGGTTTTATTATAGTTCTCACCCTCTACGACCACCTATACACCTTATTTTTTTAAGGGGCAAAAAGCCAGGAAAAGCATCTCAAGGAGGGCACTGTGAGATACTAGAAGCTGCAGAGCATGGCAGTGACTATTATGCTAAAATCCATGTTTGTCTACCTGGCCCACCAACCTCCTTCTTTTAGACAATAAAATAATTCGATTGAATCTTATAGTATGTTGTTTCTTAAACAGTAAAACAGTCAGTTTCTGGATTTAATCTGCCTCCTTAGTCTCAGAGTTCACACCCTGGGCATGATAGCGCAAACCCCATTGGTCTGCCAGGCCCTCCCGCTTCTGCCCTAAGACTGTCCAAGTTGACTGAGCATCTGCCTACTCTCCAGCATTCTCATGTTCTCCACAGAACTTTGAGAAAATAGGTTTGTGTGACCTTGGCTCTTTCCTTTCTCTAAAAGGAGCCAGAGAAACAAGGCTTCAGAAGTTGAAATGAAAGTTAAGAGGATGACACATTTCTAACTTGGCGGGTCAACCTGGGTATTTGGTGCAAGCTCTGTGAATATTCATTATATGACAACTGTTTAGGCTGCTCTGTGTGTATACCTGGGCAGAGCTGAACTCGAGACTGGGGAAGAAAGATAAGCCATAACTTTAAGATAGAGGATGTCGGCCCTAGAGCCACCGGTCATGCAACCACTCATCGCAAGTCAAATTAAGGGAATAATGCAAGCCTAGTAGATATTTAATGAGAGATTATTTCTGGAGATTATAAGGATACAGAAATTGCAAATAAATCCCTGACCTTTTCTGAGCCTTGGCTCAGTGAAAGAGCTGAATCACCTGCTTGAGGGGATTAAGGACAGCCGCTTCCATCTGGCGGGCCACTCAGACTTTTTCTGTCATTAGCAACTGCTCAGTGGTGATGGTGTTTTAAACCTTTTAGTGGGAACTTGATTTTCAGAGTAGGAGATCTCAATTAACTTAGATTATGTACCTGCTGGGCAGAGAGCAGGACTAATGATCTGCTCGTGTATGCACTATAGTCCATATCACATTAGTGGTACTTGGTGCCTGTTAAATAATAAAGCAGTTGTTAATCATTAGTAACCTAATTATGACGTCAGCAGGAAACTCAAGTTGATGAGAGTAGAAGTCAGACGTACGTGTGTGTGTGTGTGTGTGTGTGTGTGTGTGTGTGTGTGTGTGTGTGTTTGTAAGTGTAACAAACAGAGATGGAGAGAGAGAGACAAAGAGATACAAGGAAGGATGGGGGCAGTGGACAGTGATATAACTTATACCAGTTCCAGCTTAGAGATTTAGAGGAATGATAATTAAATTATATTTCATGAGTTTCTTGTTAGGCATTGTAGTTTAATATGTATTCCATTCCTTAAAACAGTTTTATCTCTTTGTAAAACTAATAATTATCATCACTGTGCAACTTGGACACATTAGAGGCTAATAGTTAACTTGACCTCTTAATGTTTGACTTTGAAATATGTGTTATACATATTTAAACTTAGACAACTAATGTATACTAATAAATACTGTGTTACATGTGTAAGACCTTTATGTATAAAATCTATGTAAGATTTATTTAAAGAAAAAGGGTTTGCTGGTTTAAAACAAATTAGAGAACTTATAATGTTGGGGAAATCAAAGGAGGAACGTTTACTCAGAGTGTTTTTTCTTGAAAGTGTTGTTTGCCATTTTTCAAAAGAAGTGATTATAGTTAATGCAGGTTAGTAGAATTTAAGTTTTTCTGGATATATTTAGAAGTTCTATTATATTCTTTTCCATTACCCATTACTTACCTAGAAAAGGATCTGGCTTTTCACAGTTCCATAGGAAAAGTTTCAAGAACTGATTTGCCTCTGCAGAGTTATGTCTAGCTCTGTCCTTCCTTCTGCTAGTTGTGCTTACGGCTTTATAAACACATATCTTCCTGCAACTGGGACTATCACTGTTAGTTGCCAGGTTATTTCCAATTTTCCAAACTTTAAATTTCTAAAACTTCTCAAACTTCATGGGGGTAATGAAGCAAAAGAGTCTTTGTTCAGGACAGAAGAAAGCCATGCTTACAAACTTCCTCTTAAAACATTCAAGTTCAGAATCAGCTTCAACTGCTTTCAAGAGCACTGTGCAAAATGGCAGTTCTTTCTCTCCCAGACTTCTTTGACTATCAGCCTATGCAAAGATTCTCTTAAGCATTTCTCAAAAGAAGAACTACAAGGCTTCAAATGACTGTGAACTGTGATTATGACCATTTTTAGGAATCTCCTTAATTATAATAAGTAATTTCCCTTCTGACAAATACATTCCAGTAGGCTTTATTCTAACTACTGTATAAAGGAAAGAAAACCCTCCTGGCACACAAAAAGATGCTCAAGATTCTTAATCATCAGGGAAATGCAAATCAAAACCACAGTGAGATACCACATTACACCCACTAGAATGGCTATAATAAAAAAGACAATAACAAATGTTGGCAAGGATGTGGAGAAATTGGAAACCTCCTCTGTAGCTGGTGAGAATGTGAAATGGGCACTACTTTACAATGCAGTTTGGCAGGTCCTTGAAGAGTTAAGCATGGAGTTACCATATAACCCAGCAATTCCATTCTTAGACATATACTGAAGAGAAATAAAAATATATTTCTAAAGACTTGTACACAGATATTCCTAGCAACATTTATTTTTAATAGCCAAAAGTGGAAGTAACAACTGACGAAGGGATAAGTGAAATGTGGCATATCTAGACAATGGAATAGTATTTAGTCATAGAAAAGAATGAAGTATTGGCATCACAACAGAAATGAATCTTGAAAACATATTAAAAGAAATAAGCTAGATGCGAAAGACTGTATATAGTATGATTCCAGTTATATAGAATGTCAAGAATAGGCAAACCCATAGAGCAGAAAGTAGATTAGTAGTTTCTAAGGCCTGGAATACGGAATACGGGGAGAAATAGGGGCTGACTACTAATGTGTATGAGGTTTTTTGTGGGGGTAATGAAAATGTTATAGAGTTAGATAGTGGTGATCGATTCATAACTTTGTTAATAAACTAATTAATGGCTTATAAGCTTTAAATGGGTGAACTCTATGATGTATGAATTATATCTCAATAAAGCTGTTATTTTAAAAAATCTTCCCTTAGATTCCAAAAAAATTTTTTCCCTTAGATTTCAATAGGAATTTGACCCGTATATTATAATTTGTTATTAAGTTTGAGAAATGTCTATGGCATGAGTTAATTGAGTTTCATTTGGAAAAATAATTTTAATCTGGCTTATACTTTCACTCAGAAAGCTCGATACAACAAAATTTGCAAAGTAAATACTTGGTTCATAGTAGAAAAAACAAAGGATTGAGTTATTGGGTTCCTTACAGCTTTTAAGGAATGAGAACAATGATTTGTATAGCAATTGGTCTCCAGGGAGAAAAAGATGGTTTTCTTCCTTTTCCGGTACTTTACTTACTATCCCAGAGGCCAAATGTGTTTATAATAATTACCACTAAGCACTAAATGTGCATATGAGAACAAGAGCTGTTTCCTTTTTAGAAGAGAAGTTTTGGGAAATTATTCCTTTTTAGTTTGATTTGGGGAATTGTCAGTGATTTTTTTTTTCCCCCAAAGGATTTTTATCTTCATTGGATCTAAATTTACCCATATACAATAAGTATTGGAGAAAGATTCCATTTGGATTAGATCCAAGATGAGTTCAAGTTCTGCTCAGTTTATTTCTTTCCCTGGGATGATGACAAATCACTTATAAATACTCACCTTCCTACTTTCTACCATTCTCTTCTCCATTCTGAACGTTAGTTTGCAGAATATTTCCTCCTGGTGTCTAAAGGAGATCAAGGATGAACCCATTCCTAAAGGTTGCCACACAAATCTTTATCTTTGGGTAAAGAGAGTGTGGGGATGAATTTTGGTGGGTTTCCAGCATTGTCGCTAGAGTGGAAATTGGTTCAGTGCTGTGGAAAAGATTGCTGCTGTTGATAATTTATTGTCCCAGTGACATTAATGGGTTTTGGAGCAGATGAAAAACTCAGTCACCACCTACTGATTACCACATAGAAGATGACTCTACTGCCTTAGTTCTTCTTCTTCTTGTAGTGTCTCTGTTCCTGACTACTTTAATTTTCCTCAAGGTCACTTTTCCTTTTTTCTAGTCACCTAAGCAGGATTTTACTTCTTTCTTTAACTCGGGTCACATTTAAAGCAGTTAGGTGGTGTAGATTCTGGTGTCAGCCTCCCACATATTATTCCTGCAACTTTGGTTAAGATAGCTAACTGGCTTTGTGAAATCTCAGTTTATTCATCCATAATACAGGGCTAATGATAGTATCAGCCTAGAAGACTTGCTAGGATAAAACAAGATAATCTATGTCAACCACTTACCCAACATTTATTGAGCACTTGATTTATGTTTTTTGAAGGCAACCAGTAAGCAATTAGTCCAACTCCTGATAATAACAAAACGATGTAAAGGATGCCTAGTTACTCTGGTAGGTGCTCATCACTTTATGCTGCCGTTTCTTTAGCTATAAATTGAGGATAACCTTGCAGAATTACTGTAAGAATTAAATGAGATAATATACACAAAGCACTTAGAACTATTCCTGGCATATGGTAAGTTTTCAGTGAATACCAGCTAATTTTGTTTTGTCATTCCTATACCTTTAGTGGGAAACTTTAAAGGATACACCATGGAACTGAATCATACTGGGTTGGTCAAGCCTTGTCCCAAGGTTGATTTGTGTGGCCAGTAACTTGACTCTCCTTCTCTTCCTCTTGCAGCTGCACAGTTGGACAGCGTTGGCTTCAGCATAATCAGGAAATGCATCCACGCTGTGGAAACCAGAGGTAAAGTAGTTCAACAGATGGCATCATTCTTAGTGAAGGTCACACATCTGGAGAGGAGGCAGACCTGCTACCTGCTGTTTTCCGATTTTAAGTGACTCATTAACTCTCCAAATGCCATTGCTGGTGTGTTTCCACGAGTCATTTTGCTCCGAAGTTGGAGCTCTCAACCCATTTGGTGTCATCAGCCTCTTTCACTGATCTGAAGAAAGTTTTATTTAAATGCATACACATCAAATATATGGGATTATAAGGAAATCAGTTACTGAAGTTCAGTTATTAAAATATTAAGAAACATAGTTGTAATGTAATAATATGTGTTTCTTTGTTAACACTTTAAATAACAAGTTATAGTGGTGGATTGATAACTAGCATAGTTTGGAAATAGTGATATTCTAAAGTGTCTGTAACAGTTTTAATACCTTATGAAAATATCTGTGACTTCTGACCAAGTTGCAGGTACTGCTAATACTACTATGATTTGTTGCTTATATCATAATGGAAGGAAATGATTAATTTTCAATTATAGGTTAGAAAAAATAAAGGTATAATTGTTTTCCTGTCTAAGTTCATAGACACCCTGAATTCTCTGGTGGACCTCTTAGTGTCTGTTGCCCCAGGTTAAGGACCCTGCTCTGGGAGGTTGTCTCTGGGGCCTATCCTGATAGGAAGAACCGGCCAAGCTCCTAGTTCCTGCAGTGGCGCTGAAGTCAGGCTCTGCCTGTCACACATTGACCTTTCTCCTGGGTACATAGGAACAGGACTTTGAGGAAAGGGAAGTTGGTTCATCTCAATGGTCTTTGCCTCCTCCTCCAGGTTTGCCACAAAGGCAATTTCTCAGCTCTGACAATTTGAAACTTTGAGTGCACTCGTCTGTTATACCCCTGAGAAACACTGATAACTGTCTGTCCACTGGATTTGATTTGAACCATTGTCAAAAATGTGAATCTTGTTTATTATATAGCCTCTCAACCCACCAGGCCTTTTGATTTGTTTGGAAGAAGTTCTGTCTTTTAAAGCAAGATCCATAACTCTTACTAGTTGAGAAATATAAGCATCTTTATAAAGTCTAAAAAGCATCAAGTAGAGAAGGAAAAAAACTTAACCTTATAAGCCTCTATTCCTATGTTTTCAGTCAAAAAATATTCTTTCCAAGGTAGTTATTTAATGAGTGCTAACCCTTTGTAAATGTCTGCTTATTCTGCTGTACCTTCCTTCACTAAGGAGTTAAGACAGCTTACAAAGATATGTAAAATATAATCAGAACATAAAGTCGAAGTAAACGAAGTTTCTGAAATTGATCTTGAGGAAATAAGGGCATGGACCAGGTTGAGTCATAAGGTTGTTTACCTGAAGGTGGTGTTAAAGTGAAAACATTAGAAATTGGCCAAACGTCTCAGAAATTAGTTAAATCAGCAGTGCTACATTCATGCAGTTAAAACTCAGAATCACTAAAAATGTAATGGAAATACATTTATTGACATTAAAGATTTTTATTATATATAGTAAGTGAAAAATGGAAGTAACCCATCCTGGGGGTGGCAGAGAGAGGGGAGACGTGTACCTGCACAGGTATCATTGTATTGTCAGTAGGTCTCCCTGCTGTTTTTATTGTCTTCCTTTGATTTATCTATTTTCCATAACTGCCGTTTCTAAAATTTTTAAAGTAGGCATAACAAAGGTAATTTTTCAACAGGCGTTTTGAAATGCTTTTCATTTTAAAAGAAAAGAATGAGAGATATAAGATATACAGGGTTAACAAGAGTAGAGGCGTAAAAATGGAGCCATAAGTGAGTTCAAAACAAAACTCCCCTCCCCTCCACTGTGAAGTTCACATACTTGGCTGAAGGGGCCACCTGATTGTTGTTCAGTTTTCAGCAGCCAGAACTAGGAGAGAAACATAATCATTTAAAACCCTTCTTAGAGTCTGTATGGTAAATGCAAACCAATAGCTCTGGACACAACTTTTTCTGGTGTAAAGGCGGAAATATACATGATAAGTAGTGGTGAAGAACAGAGTCTCCAGCTGGTTTGGTCTCTTAACTTCTGCCTCCAAAAATGCTGTTTTAACTTCTAGGAAAGTTTTCATTTAGCACAAAGAGGAAATAAGGGCAGTGTGAGTTAAATGCCATTTTAACATAAATACATGAAGGAAGTGGCTATTTCTCTACTGCAGTGCATGTATGTACATACATATTTGTGGTGACCAGAGGTGAACAGACCTCCCATACTTTATGGGGTTCATTAATCATTGTCAAATGGGAGCTGGGATTGTGTCAAGTTCCAGGAAAGCACAAGGACAAAAGAATGAGATATACTTCAGAAAGGACAAGCTCTAGAAACCACCATGTTGCTGAATAATGGTTCTGCTACTGAGTAACTTGGGGCCTATCGCTTAGTTTTTGACCAGGGTCTCCTAGCTCATGAACCATACAAGATGATGTGCATGCTTTTACAGATCTGTTTTAGCTATAAAACTCCATCATTCCAAACCACTTCCTTTTTATTCATTAGTTCCATTTTTATATAGTGTAGAAGACACTGCAGAATCAGCCTTTTCCCAAATTTCTTCCAGGAAATTTTATTTTGACCCTAAAGTAGTAGCTCTGATGGAGGTAACTCCTGTTTTATTTATTCTATCATGTATCATATGCTGATCTTGGTGCTGGGGATATAATGGTGAGGAAGATAGAATCACTGTACTTAGAGTTTACATTGTATTTGTAGAGAGAAAGACAGGAAACCGAATAAGAAAATTTTAGGTATTATTAACTGCTGTAAAGAAAACAAACTAGCCAATAGTGTAGGTCATGGGATGCATTATACTGAAGAGACTGCATGTAAGGTGAGACCTGAACATGAAAAGATCTGGGAGAGGTATGTTCCAGGTGGAAGAAATCTTGTGCAGAGGCTGGGATTGGGGGGCCTGAGCGTGATATGGAGGAGACACAGGAAGGCCAGTGTGGCAGCGCAGAGTGAGGGCGGTTGATGATATGGTCAGAGGTAGGCTGGTGCTCAACTGTGTAGGGCCTTGTCGGCACGGTAAATTTTGATTGTGATCTAAATGCAATAGGAAACCACTGGAAGGTATTAAGAAAAGAGATGGTTTGAACAGATTTACTCTTTGAAAAGTTCACTTTGGCTATCGGTTAGAGAATGGGCATCAGGAGAATAAGATAGGAAGCAGGAGATCAGTTAGTTGAGAGGTATCAGATACGATGAGCCTAGGACTAACAGGAGAAAAGTCATTTCTTGTCATTTGGTCTAAATATCCCTTTTTGTAAATCATACAGTGGTGATCTAATTCTTGCACTTAAATGAACAAAGTACTGAGGTCATTAGTTTTTGGTTCTTTGTTTGGGTATTTGAAGGTAAACCCCTTCTGGTCCAGTTGTACATTTCCTTGGGTTGAATGAAGGTGGTCCTTCTTTTTCTTTGTAATGAATATTTACCTTACAAATAAATAGATTTTCTGATTTCTCAGTCTTGGCTAACATTCTCCAAAATTAAAAATGTCCTTACACTCATTATTTTTATTCTATATGTAGAAATAGATTGTGAGGTATTTTTTCTTTTCTGTAATATGAATTTTTTGTCATGTCATTTTTGGCTTTTTAAATTAGCAAACTGGTTAAATATGACCTATTTAAAAGTATATATTTTGCATCTTTCAAAACTCTTCAGATGCTGCCTTTGACAAGAGAAGAGCAAGATTTCTTTCCCCTCTAATGACTGAACTAACACGAGGGCTGCAGTGTGCAGCACATCCGTGAAATCCTAGACAGCTGTACCAAATCCCACTGCTTCGCTAAGACCAGAGCTGAGTGACAGGGGACTTTAATTAGAGCAGCTTTTAGAACGACCAAGAAAATGAAAATAGTGCCTTTGGCTGGGATGGCTTGACTTGTGTTTTGACATGCCTCTAATTAAATCATCACTGTTTCTCTTCTCAGGGATCAATGAGCAAGGGCTCTACCGAATCGTGGGGGTCAATTCCAGAGTGCAGAAGTTGCTGAGTGTCCTGATGGGTGAGTGCAGCAGAGACTCTGCCAGGCAGGCCCCAGGGGGGTGGGGAGGGCACAAGGTGTCATGTGACTCTCAGACAAAATGTATATAAGCAGATAATTCTTTTGATTCTCTTTGTTTCTGTCACCAAGTCCATAAATATGGACAGCCCCTTGGGAAGGAATCAGGGTATTCCAAGAGGTAACTCCCAGAAATAAGCTGCCTCACTCACCCGTTGTCATGGCTGCGGGAATTACTGGAAGAGGTACGAAGTGAGACTGGACAAAACAAAAAATGGCAGGTCCAAATCACCACACCCTCTGTGTCGGCCACTGCCAGTCCCAGTGATGTTGGTCGCTCATGTGACCACCACACCCTAATCTGTCTTTATTAGCTCATGACTCCCTCTGTCTTCTTAGTGAGGCCCATCCGATGCCTGCAGAACCTCAGATCTTGTGTTCCCTATTATGGAGAAGCTGTCATGTGACTCAGACAAAATGTATATAAGCAGATAATTCTTTTGATTCTCTTTGTTTCTGTCATTTGAGCAGCAGAACATCTTTGCAGTTGGCTGATATAAATATAAAACTACTATCTCTGAATGTGCAACGTTCAACGCAAAAACCCATGAGCCAATAAGCCAAATTTGCCTAGGCTGCAGATTTCCTGTATTTTCAGATATGAATGCAGCCAGTCTCAATGAGTCACATGGATCTAAATGGCAAACAGATCAGATTTCACCCATCAGTGGCTATTATTCATCCCCATGGAAGCCTGGCCACGTACTTGTAGAGAAGGACTATTATTACTCAGGGTCCCTGGTCAGTTTTCTGTGCAGGGACATTTCTCTTGTTAGTATTTGTCATTTATTTTGCTATCCCACTTTCTGATAATAGTTTTCATATGAAAGAAATCTCCTTTCTCATGTTGATGAGAATAACTCTCTACCTCTTTTTGAGAGCACTCCTTGCCTCTTGTAGGCAAAATTCTATTGTATTGCTAGTCATAATGAAATATTTAGTTTGAAACTATGATTATTTATAAGGTACATTTGCACTGAGTATCTGTTCTTTGATTCAGGGTTGATTCAGATTCAGATGTAGTTCTTTGAAAAATTAAACTTTTTATTTTGAGATAATTATAGATGCACATGCAGTTATAAGAAATAATATAGAGAAATCCTGTGTACCTTTACTAGCTTTCCTCCAATAGTAACATCTTGCTAGACTTTAGAAACTGTATCGCAACCAGGTATTGATACAATCAAGATGCAGAACAGTTCCATCACTGCAAGAATCCCCTGTGATGCCGTTTTATGGCTACATCCATCTTCCTCGCCCCTCACCTCATCCCCATGCTTAACCCCTGGCAACCACTAATCTGTTCTCCATTTCTGTAACTGTGTAATTTCAAGGTTATTATATAAATGGAATCATACAATTTTTGGATTGGCTTTTTTTTCAGTTAGCATAATTCTCTTGAGATTTATTCAAGTAGTTTTATGTGTCAATAGTTTGTTCTTTTATTGCTGAGTAGTATCACATTGTACAGATGCACCACAGTTTAGCCATTCACCTGATGAAGGACATCTGGGTAGGTTCCAGTTTGGGGAAATGACAAATAAAGCTGTTATAAACATTTGTGCACAAGTTTTTATCTGAACATCGATTTATTTCTGTGGGATAAATGTCCAAGAGGGCGATTGCTGGGCTGTATGTTGATATGGTTACTTTTTTGAAAATTCTAATGTAGGTAACGGTTAAGAGTCCAACAGGTATCAATCCTCAGTGTTTTATTTCCAGTCGGAGCTGCAAATATTTGTGGAGCATATGCTCTCTGAAACAGATTGTTAGGTGCTAGAAATGAAACTTTAGGAAGAGTTATTCCTTGTCTGCAGAGTGTTCAGTAGTGGGGATATATGCATGCATATGAAAGGTGTAATGTAAAATATACTAGTATATAATATAAGTTGAATCTAGAAGATTAAGTAGTGAAGGAGAGAATAGAAGAATAATTCTGATTCAGGAAGTATTATGAACAACAGCATGGGGAGAGAAATTGGGATCTGTGGTGGCAATAGCAGAGAGTATTGATATTATTATTATTATTATTTATTTTAGTATTTGAAAATACTTGAAACTGGGACAGGAGAGTTAAAGCCGAAAAGCTGAGATGGCCCCCTTTTTTTGAGGAATTTGAATGTCATGCTATGTAGTAGAGTTGTGTGTTAAGACTTTTGCACACAAAAGTGTCAAGAAGACAATTTAAAATAGTTTAAAATAAAAATAAAGGCATTTAATTGTTTATGTAACTGCTAAGTTCAAGGTGGCAGAAGAGCCTGGTCGCTCCAGTAACATCTTTACATTCGTTTGAGGCTTTCCCACTCCTTTCTCTGGTTCCTCATGATCCGTGACCTTTGCTTGCCTTTGCATTGACTGTATTCTTTGTGGGAATGTCCCAGATAGTCCAGCCTCAGTGGTCCTTGGAGCTTGTATCACTGAGAGGAGAGTACCTTTCTTGACATTTTTGGCAGAAAGTCTCAGGGTGGACTTTGATTGTATAGGGCCATTCACATGGTTTATTTCATAATCTCAGACTAGACACATGACCTACAGCAGATGGATCCAGACAGCCTGGATCCTGTGCCTGTCTCTGGTGATCCTGTGCCACCTCTGTGAGTGTGGCGGAGAGGTAGGGTTGGGGGCGGGGGTTAGTCTGTAGAACTCTGTGGACTAAGTAGGATTATTAAAAGAATGATGGAGGAATGTTTTCCTGAAATAATGGCCACTGGGTAATAACAAAAGTATGTCCAACACAGGTGTAACTAAATCAGGTTCTAGTTTGAGGAAGACAACGCTGGCAGCAATGTGGAGCATGTATTTGATCATGGAAATACATGGAGGAAGAAGACGGTTGCAACAGATTAGGCAGATGACCCTATCGAGGGTTGAACCAAATAGCTGCTCTGAGGTCAGGAATAAAGAACAGGCTCAAAATGATTGGAGAGAGAATCAACAGGACTTTGTAACCAGTTGGATATGGGGGAGTAGAGGGGTCAGAGAGATTTCAAAGATGACAGATTTTTATGTAAGATGACACTAGTGAAAAGAAATATGACATTTTAGAAGGGTTTGCTAATCTAAAAGAAAAGCACCTTAGCTCAGTTGTGCTAAGCAACGTGGTATGAAAAGATCTCGTTTTTATTGCTTCTCTTAGTGGCCCTCAAATAAGATATTTGTCCTGTTTTCTTCAGTTTTCCTAGGGTTAGACAAAATGATGATGAACATCTGAGAAATGTCATGAAAAACTAATAACTAGCAGCCGAAAGTCACGAGGCTGGCTGCCTTTGCCATGGGGACATTACAGATAGACTAGAATCCAAACTGAAATTCAACCAGAGCTGAAAAATGCCCACAGTGAAAGATCTAATCAAAAGTAGAGAATGGTATCTGTGATTCTCACTACCAATTAAGTTCAACAGTGTAGATCTTGGAATTGAAGAATCACCCATTAGTCCAGAGACTCCAGACCTGAAGGCAGAGAGCCCTGCCTCACTTCTGTTTTGTGAACATGCTCACATCTTCATCAGTTCTTGATACTGGTACTAGACTGAGTTAGCCAAGAGTATAAAATTAACATGACTCCTATACCCCTAAACCTCTCCCTGCCATGACTGGGCTGATAGTCAACCATTCATTCACTATTTTTTTTTTCTATACTCATTGGATGCCCTCTTATGTGCCAGACACTGTGGGATTATTTGTCAGAGTCTCTCAAAAGTGGAATGGTGTGTTTTTATTATGGGTTAGAATTAAGTAAAACCAGATACTTTTTTTTTTTTACAATTCAATGAGTTTTTTCTGATTATAGTTGGCATACAATAATATATTAGTTTCAGTTGTACAGCAGAGTGATTAGAGATCTATATAACTCACCAGGTGATCACCCCACTAAATCTAGTATCGCCTCTTCCCCTTATATATTTATTATAACATTGTTAACTATTTTCCATATGCTACACTTTATGTCTCCATGTGTCTATTTTGTAACTATCCATTTGTATTTCTTAATCCCTTTGCCCTTTTTCACTATTCCCCCAAACCCTTTCTCATCTAGTAGCCCTCAAAATATTCGCTGTATCTATGAGTTTGTTGCCATTTTTGTTATTTATTTTGTTCTTTAGATTCCACATGTACATGAAATCATGCGATATTTGTCTTTATCTGACTTATTCATTGCAATACCCTCTAGGTCCATCAAGGCAATATTTTTTTCTATCCCTTTCCTTTTAGTCTGTGTGTGTCTTTTAATCTGAAGTGAGTCTCCTGTAGGCAGCATATGTAGGAGTCTTGTTTTCTTACCTATTCAGCCACCCTACCTTTTGGTTGGAGCATTTACTTCTTTTCCATTTGAGGTACTTAATAGAAATGTAGTTATTACCATTCTTTATTCATGTTTTTGATACATATTTTTTTCTTCTTAAAAGAGTCCCTCCAATATTTCCTATAATACTGGCTTGGTGTTGATAAATTCCTTTAGCTTATTTTTGTCTGGGAATCTCTTTATCTGTCCTTCGACTCTAAATGATACCTTTGCTGGATAAAGTTGTAAATCCTGGATTTTCATCACGTTAAATATTTTGTGCCTAGCCCCTTTGTCCTGTGTAGTTTCTTTTGAGAAATCAGCTGCCAATCTTATGGGTGTTCCCTTGTAGGTAACTAACTGCTTTTCTCTTGCTGCTGTTAAGATTCTCTCTTTTTATTTATCCTTTGGCATTTTAATTATGATGTGTCTTGATGTGGGCCTCTTTAGGTTCATCTTTTTGAGACTCTCTGAGCTTCCTGGGGTTGTATGTCTATTTCCTTCACCAGACGAGGAAAGTTTTCATCATTATTTCTTCAAATAGCTCTTCAACTTCTTGTTCTCCTTCAGGTACCCCTGTGATGCCGATGTTTTTACATTCAATTTTGTCCTTAAAATTATTATTATAGTCTTGGCTTTTTTTTCTTGCCATTTTGATTGGATGTCCTTGGCTTCCCCATCCTCTGTACCAGTGATTGGATCCTCTTCTTTATCCACTATGTTGATTCCCTCTAATATACAGAGTCTGCACACTGGGAGAGGGAAGGGCTCAACAGAGGAACAATGGACACCACCAGTACTTCTACCAGGGAGAAAGCCTCGCCTCCCGTCCTTGCTCTGACAACTCAGTGTCCCCCTGTAAGTTCCTGGTGACCCCTGAGCAGCCAACTCGGTGCTGGTGCTCAGAGCGAGCAAGCCCATCACCATCAAAGTCTGATCACAGTCATGGCCCCTTTAAGAGACATCTGCAGCTGCCATACCCTCTGCCCTACTCAGGTGCTCGTGACTGGACAGCCTCCTGTCTTCTCCCCCTCCTGCCTTCTACCGTTGCAGGTTGATTTCTTATTTCTCTCTCTAGTTGTAGTGCTTCTGTTCTTCGAGATCCCAGGCAACTCTGCTTGCCGTTTGCTCCATGTTTGTCTCAACTTTGATGTGGTTGCAAGAGAGATGAACAAAGCCTCTATCATCTACGCCATTTTTAGGTGCCTCAACCGGAGAATTCTTTTGATCACTTTGAGTTTACCATGTGTATGCCTAATATATTGGGGGACTTTAGGTGGGAAGAGGAGGATAAGAGCCAGTGCTTTGAGAACATCTTCTTTTTATTGATTAGGATTCCTTAAGAAAGCTTGCCAGAATTTCTCATAGTAAATGTGGTAGAGCCTTGTGCTGGTGTCATATCAAGAGCTACACTTGACACCTTCTTCTTAGCAATAGGTATTATTAGTCTTTGAAAAGTGAAAAAGGACTCAGGAAGACATGCAGATTCCTAGAAATAGAGTGTCTTCCATGTTTGTTCTGTTCGGTGTTTTTCTCCCTCTGAATGTTAAGTGAAGATAAACTTTTCCAAGTTTTAGCTCAACATTTTAAAAATATAAATCAGCTATATGCTTGTTCAGTACATTTGTCTCTCTTCCTGTATATATTTTAAATAACTTGTTTTTTCTGATTAGAAATTATAAGTGGTCATAGCAAATTTGGAGAAATACGAAAATTAGAAAAAAGAAAATAAATCTAGTAGACCAGAGATAACCTTAATTGACCACTTTATCATATCACTCTCACCTTTTAAATATAATATTCTATAATATAATAAAAAGTTTATAAAATTGGAATTACACTGTGCATGTATACTGCTTTTTAATAGACTTTTTTCATGTCTATTTTCTGATGTTTTTCAAGTTCGTCAGGAATGCGATTTCTTTTGGCCATGTATTTGGTAGATATACTATAACTTCAATCAGTCTTCTATGCTCAGATATGTAGACTGACTGCAATTCTAGAAAATACTCAGGTGAACATCCCATAGGGATAGGATAGTGCTGGTTAAGAGCATGCATTTTTTGGAGTTAGACAAGTTGCAGTTCTACCGCTTATCTGATTGACTCTACGCAAGTTATTTAAACCTGTCTAGTCTTCTATCTCATATGTCCCTGCCACTATAACAATGTGAGGATTAAATAAAAAGAAGCATGTGAGTTACTGAGTCCAGAGCCTCCATGTGGTAGTCAATAAATGTGAGCTGTTGTTATTTTTAATGTTTATATTATTTCCTTGAGCTTTATTTTAAGATGTTGAATTGCTGGGCCAAGGTATGCACATATTTTCAAGGCCCTTAATTGATATTCCTAAATTTGCTATCAGCAAAGTCTCAGGAGAGTGCCCTATACTTCACATCCTTGCCATCTCTATTACTTTTTTGCATACGAATTATAAATATATTTTAAAATGTATCGCATTTTGATTTAACTTTGCATTTCTGTAAACCTGAGTGAGTTTGGATGTTTTTCCTGTTTTTCTTGCTGATTTATGTTTCTCCTTTCATGAATTACCTATTTGTGTTCTTAGCCTGTTTTTTGATTGGTGTAGTAATCTTTGGATTGTAAAACCTTTTTAGATATGGAGGCTTTGTTACCAGTATTTTTTTCCAGATTATCATTTATCTTGAACTTAATTTATGGTACTTTTGTTTTTGTTTTGTCTTATGAATATTTAAAATTTTTATGAAGTCTAATCTTTTATGAAATCAGTCTTTTTCCTATATGGATTATGCCTTAAAAGACCTTCCCCATTCCAGGATTATAAAACCTTTTTGTTTTCCTTAAAATCCAAATGTAACTTATTCATGCAAAATGGGAACTAACTCTTCTTTTCCTCAAATAGTTATCCAATTGACCAATAACTGTATAATGAGAAAATTTCCACCTTTCCATTACTTTTAAATATCACCAGATAAGTCACTCTTTTGTACATATTGGGGTCTGATGAAGGAGTTTTTACATATGTTTTTTTGGAGGAAAAAACATTTTTTTTCATTATTATGCAATTCTCAATTTAAAAAATACATTATCATCATTCTTCACTATTTTCATGTTTGTTTTTCTCCTGATTTTTTGCATTTTAGTAAAAATTCTCAAACTTGTGACCCATATCCATATCATTCATTTAAATTTCTTTTGGGTTGATTTGTTGTTGTTGTTGTTTATAATGCAGATTTTAATTTTGTAATTGAATTTTTGATGTCTTCACTAACTTACTTAGCTGTTTCCTACCTTTTAGCTATCATCTTTATTATTTCAGTCTATTTCTCTTTTTATTTGGTGTCTTATTTCGCAGCATCCATAATTTTCTGAATTTTATTTAGCATACAGAACAGGTACTTCCTGAAAATTTTGTAGAGGCTTTTATCTCCATATTTTATGCTAACAAGTATTTTATCAGCTTTTAAAAATCTTCTGTTTAATCAAATCTGAACACAGAGAAGTTTATAAATCTTTGCAATTAAATTCACTGTGGATAGATCATCCTTATTCTGCTGCAGTTTTCCTGAAATCTGTTGGAATCCTCCGCTCATATGAAATTGGAGGACCATTATACATGATTCCATCCACCTTTCTGACATTTTCTTAAATCTTTCATTTAGTGTAGACCTATACCCCTGAACTGATTTCTCCTGATTCTGTTATTTGGTTATGATTCTGGGAGAAGTGGAGTTTTTTCTTGTTTAATATGAGGTGCTGAGGTTCTTCCTTTGTCACCCTCACGTTTCCTCTAAGACTTTCCCTTATCGGAATTTATTTCCCTTAATATAAAGGGATGCCTCTCCACCTCTGTCCCCAGTCTAATTTCACTGTCCGTATTGTAATCTTAGGATGATTCTGTCCACTCCAGAAAGCAGCTTCCCCCCAGTGTGTGTGCTGGGGTGGAGGCCATGCATGTGGCATCCCTTCCTGGCATGGCTTTGGCTGTACTGTAGGGTGGGTGAAGGGCTGTGACCTATATCATTGTTCCCCCAACTGGGTTTTCCTCATTCCTTCGTCTGAGCTTTGCCTAGTTGGTATTCCTTTGGTGACAGGCAGAATGTTGCAGTGAACCCATTTTTCTGTGCTGTTGAAACTTTGTGTTCCTTTTTTTGCATGTCTTTATTAGAATTTTACCTTGATGGTAAAGGAATGCAAATTCGGTGTTATTTTTCTCATCTTATTCCATAACTTTTTCCTTTTTTAAAACTAATGTTTAAAGCCAGGTCGGTGCTACAGAGAACACATGGAAGGTATTAAATTGCAATGTTTTAAAGCACTAAATTATAGTAACATGCCTCACCCACTGATCTCTGATCTAGCCATGAACTATTCTTCCTTACAAATCTTGGACCTTGAATGTCTGTATTCTTTTTTTCTGTGCCTTTCATTCCAACACCCTTTCACAGAATAGCATAAGTAAAAGCAAGTGAGGACTTCCTTCGGAAGAAATCCTAAAGTAATAGACATTCTTCATGACAACTCTCAAGACTTGAAGGCTTATTTAGTAAAGGGTAGAAACAGCCTCAGACTTTGAAGACCATCGCCTTGTAGAAGCAGCAGAGCTATGCAAAAAGTGAATTTCTGGTTTTATTCATCTGTAAAGGGGAGCAGACAAATGATGATGACTTCGAAATAGTAGATTGTTAGGATGGGGATTGATCCTTCCGGAAGCTAGTAAGATCATGTCTAACCACAATTCTGAGTTCTTAGAGGATGGAGACCTCAGATAGAAACTCACCTTCCTCTCTGCTCTTTCCACCATCACTTTTGCTTATTGGGAGGTTTCAGGTAGGTTCTCCTAAGACAGGGACTTGAGACAGTAAGAGGTTTTAGATGTCAGAACAGAAGTGGCTAGAGATACTCTGGATTTTTGGATACTGGATATAGGAAGTGATTAAAGTTTTTTAAAGATGTATGACTTTCATAATGAGAAAATAATTTGCTGGAGTAAATTATTCTTATATTGCTAAGTTTTAAATCTAGTCTCGAAAGCCTTAACTGTAGGATAAATGAAAAGAGGTCTTGTTTATGTAGAGCATAGCATACTTACATAAACCTCTTCCTCAAAGACATAATGGAGATATAAAAGGTTCAAGAAGATTTTAGAAAGAGACAGAAAACAAAATACAACTGTTTAAATGCAGGAAAGCACGGCCATATGGTATTTTAAGCAAGACTATAAGGAATGGCATATAGGTCAATGGAACAGACAAGAGAAACCAGAAATAGAACCCATACGAATTAACTGGAAATGCATTATAGTTTTAAACCTAAGAGCTAAAACTATAAAACTTCATGAAGAAAACAGGAGAAAATCTTTGTGACCTTGGTTTAGAAAAGATTTCTTGGATGAAACACAAAAGCAGGAACCATAATCGAAAAATCTGATAAACTGAACATTATTCAAATAAAAAACTTCTGCTCTTTAAAAGATATTAAGAAAAAGAAAAAAACAAACTACAGATCAGGAGAAAATATTTGCAAAATATGTCTAATAAATGATTTGTATCCAGAATATATTAAAAATAACTCTTGCAACTTAGTAATAAGAACACAACAGCCCAGTTTTTAAAATGGACAAGAGATTTTAACAAACAGCTCGCCAAAGAAAATATACAAATGGCCAAAAAGCCCATGCAAAGATGACCAACATCATTAGTCATTAAGGAAAAGCAAATTTAAAAAATGCGTTATCACTACATGCCTACTAGAATAGCTAAAATTTCAATTTTAAGCATATGACTATATCATGTGTTGATGAAGATGTGAAGCAATTCTCACATTGCTAGTGGGAATGCAAAATGGCTCAGCTGTTTTAGAAAATAATTTGGCAGTCTCTGCTAAAGTTAAATGTACTCACTATATGACCCACTCTTATTTATTTTTACCCAGTTCCACTGCTAGGTATATACCGAAGAGATGAAAATGTCCATATAAAGACCTGTATTCAAATATTTATAGCAACTTTATTCATAACAGCCCAAAATTGGAAACAGTGTAAATGCCCATCAGCTAGTGAAGGGATAAATAAATTGTGGTGCATCCATAAAATTGAATACTACTCAGTAATAAAAAGATTGAACTACTGGTACGTAAACAATTTGAATGAATTTCAAAAGTACTCTATGTGAAAGTGGTTCCAGAGGGCTGGAGGTGAAGGGAGAGGGATTGACTATAAAGGGGCACAGTCTAATTTTTGGAGGTGATGGAAATTATTTATATCTTGATTGTGGTGATAGTTACATGATTATTTATATTTGTCAAAAATTATGGAACTGTGTACACCTTAAACTGTATAATGTATGCCAACTGTAATTGAAAAGTAAAATATTTTTAAAAATTATGGAAATAGTGTGACTGTACCTCAGTAGACTTGAAGTGTGACTGTACCTCAGTAGACTTGAATCCAGACACAGGAGGTAATTCTCAATCTTCCTTCTTATTAAAGTACAAATTAAAACAGTCAGATAACCTTTTCTTAAACCCATCAGATTGGCTAGGATCAGCGTTCAATCATATGATGTCAAGGATCTAGTGAAGGAGTCACTCTCATACTTAAATATAGTGGTACATCCTTTGAAGGGCAGTTGAGCAATGTATTTCAAAATTTAAAATGCACATAGTTTAGACCCAGAAATTCCATTTTGAGGAATTTTTTTCTACAGGTAAGACATGTAAAAATATTGTTTATTATAGCAAAAGCAGGGAACCATCTTAATTTCCATAAATGAGACATTTAACTATGGCACAACAAAGTACTGTGAAGTAGATATATTTGTGTACTGATATGGAACAATTTCTTAAGCTATTGTTAAATGAAAATAACACTGAACAGAATGACATGTATAGTGTGCTTCTGTTTGTGTTTTTACAAAGATGTGTGTATTCATATTTTGCTTGTTCATGCATATACTGTTGGAGATGGTATACAACTGATATTAGCAGTTGCCCCAAGCGGAGGAAAGGCGAACCTTTTTAATGTATATCTATTTGTTTTGCTTCAATTATTTTTTTATTTTGTGCTTATATTACCTTCTCAGTTAAAGAAAAAATTATAATGTGTTATTAGGAAATTTAGAATACACAGGTGACTTTCCTAATCATTTCCTCCAGAAGGTCCTTAGTGTTTTTGTCAGCAACACAACAGTGTACGAGATGGATCTTTGGACTGATCCAGGGTGACAGTTCTAAGACCACCTCCCCTTGTCACCACTGCTTCTAGTCTGTCTCCTGTTTTTCCAAATTTGTGTTCGAGTAGGTAGAGGAGGAAATACACTCATTTCGCTCTACCCACAGAATGCTTTTTTGTTTGTTGGATTGCTCCTCTAGTTTATGTCAGTTTTACTAAGCACTGCAATGGTCAAATGACATGGTAGGCAGAAAAGTACGGAGTTCTGAAGAAAATTTTACATTACAGCTTTGCATCTTGTTCAGATGATACCAGGAGGCTTCTCTGTTAGTTAGTGAGGGGAGCACTGACAGAAGGGAGATGTGGACATCGGCAGCACTTTCTGAGAATGGGGTAGCTTGTGAGACTGTCTTCAATTTAGTTTGGATATAAAATGAATTAAAATGGACGTGCTCAAGTTATGAGCCTTGCCTCATCAGTGCTATAAAAAGCCCTTTAGCCTGGCTGTAATTTGACTCTCCTCTCTGTAATGTTACACAATATTCCTATGGTTACAGAGCCTGAATAAGTGGAAGCTAATCATTAGTTTGCTAAATGTGATTCATGGAACAGTTCATAACTCCCAGACCTGCCAACTGCTGCTTGTTTAGTGTCATGTTCACTCTTCTTGGGTAGAAGTTGGTTTGTTCCTCAGAAAAATGTACAGTAACGTTTGTCTTGCATCCAGGAACCATGCAAGATGGCAGCGCTCCATGTGTCTTGGTCCTGGGCGGGGAAAAGGTCAGGTTAAGCAAAGTTTTTTAGTACATATACTTCCGCAGGAAAAAACCGTTAACAGTGTAAGACGACAAAGCAAGAAAAGAATTAAAGCTACCGCAGTTTTAGATATTTGGAAAAATCACACTTTGTTCACTTTTCAGAAATTTGCTGTAATAGAACTCTGTGGAGTTTACTGTTGTGTGGGCCTGGAAATAAAATCATGCTTTTTAGGTTCTTCCTTGTTGGTTTCATGTGACATGACAGAGTTCATTACTGCCCAGAGTTACCTGCAAACACATAGCACCTAAATCCTTAAGCCACTCATGACTATTTGGCCTCCTATATTGAAAGTAGGTTCTTTCTCAGTGTACAGAAAATGTATTGTGCCCACCTGTGACTCATTCTTCTCTCCAAATGGAAGACTGTTAGCCCTGCAGGAAGAACTCTTCACAGAGACTATACAGAAAGAGACAGTCTGGTGGCCATCTCTGTTTACCTGCTATATCATTTAGGTCTCTTTGGATTATAGAAAACAAAATCTGACCTCAACTGGTTTATGGAAAAAAAGCATTTTTTGGCTCACATGATTGAAAAGGCATGGAGAGATAGAAGGGCTCAAACCATGTCATCAAGACCCATTTTTCTGCTTCTACCATCTCGGGCTTTGTTTGTTGGACTCAGTCTCAGGCTCTATGTGATGGCACCTCGCACAGCTGTATAACCTTCCAGGTGCAAACCAACCAGGAAATAGCAGATAGCCTTTCCTTTATCTCCTAGGAAAGTAATGAAGTTCTCTTTGATCCAACTGGCTTAGGTCTTGGGCCATTTCTGAACCAGTCACAGGGTCCAGAGAGATGCGGCACTTTGGTCTGTCTCAAATCTCATTCCCCACCATTGAAAGGAGGGAGCCTCACCTGAGCACTTGGAGTAGGTGTAAGAAAAGGGTAGCAGCCCAACTGTAAATGAGGCTCTGAGCAGAAACAAAAGGGAATGGGAACTGAGAGGTAAATCACTAGTATTTACTATGAGGAAACTGGATTCTCCCTTCAATTTACTGAAAGACTCCATTTTCAACTGCCTTGCCAGCAGTAAAAGTAATGGAATGAAGTCATAATTTAGAAAATATGGAAACCATAATTCTATCACTCTAATACAAGCATTATTTTAATTTTAGAGTATTTCCTTTAAGCCTTTGTTCATATGAGTTTCTCACAAACATTTAAATCTTGAGGGCTTTTTTTTGTTACATGATTTTTTTATTACATGACAATCCAGGCATTTCACATATTGCTAGATAGCCATCATTATCATGTAAAGGCAACATAATATTTTATCAAATAAACGTACCATAATTAATCATTTTTCTATCGTAAGACATGTAAAAATATTGTTTATTATAGCAAAAGCAGGGAACCATCTTAATTTCCATAAATGAGACATTTAACTATGGCACAACAAAGTACTGTGAAGTAGATATATTTGTGTACTGATATGGAACAATTTCTTAAGCTATTGTTAAATGAAATAACACTGAACAGAATGACATGTATAGTGTGCTTCTGTTTGTGTTTTTACAAAGATGTGTGTATTCATATTTTGCTTGTTCATGCATATACTGTTGGAGATGGTATACAACTGATATTAGCAGTTGCCCCAAGCGGAGGAAAGGTGAACCTTTTTAATGTATATCTATTTGTTTTGCTTGAATTATTTTTTTATTTTGTGCTTATATTACCTTCTCAGTTAAAGAAAAAATTATAATGTGTTATTAGGAAATTTAGAATACACAGGTGACTTTCCTAATCATTTCCTCCAGAAGGTCCTTAGTGTTTTTGTCAGCAACACAACAGTGTACGAGATGGATCTTTGGACTGATCCAGGGTGACAGTTCTAAGACCACCTCCCCTTGTCACCACTGCTTCTAGTCTGTCTCCTGTTTTTCCAAATTTGTGTTCGAGTAGGTAGAGGAGGAAATACACTCATTTCGCTCTACCCACAGAATGCTTTTTTGTTTGTTGGATTGCTCCTCTAGTTTATGTCAGTTTTACTAAGCACTGCAATGGTCAAATGACATGGTAGGCAGAAAAGTACGGAGTTCTGAAGAAAATTTTACATTACAGCTTTGCATCTTGTTCAGATGATACCAGGAGGCTTCTCTGTTAGTTAGTGAGGGGAGCACTGACAGAAGGGAGATGTGGACATCGGCAGCACTTTCTGAGAATGGGGTAGCTTGTGAGACTGTCTTCAATTTAGTTTGGATATAAAATGAATTAAAATGGACGTGCTCAAGTTATGAGCCTTGCCTCATCAGTGCTATAAAAAGCCCTTTAGCCTGGCTGTAATTTGACTCTCCTCTCTGTAATGTTACACAATATTCCTATGGTTACAGAGCCTGAATAAGTGGAAGCTAATCATTAGTTTGCTAAATGTGATTCATGGAACAGTTCATAACTCCCAGACCTGCCAACTGCTGCTTGTTTAGTGTCATGTTCACTCTTCTTGGGTAGAAGTTGGTTTGTTCCTCAGAAAAATGTACAGTAACGTTTGTCTTGCATCCAGGAACCATGCAAGATGGCAGCGCTCCATGTGTCTTGGTCCTGGGCGGGGAAAAGGTCAGGTTAAGCAAAGTTTTTTAGTACATATACTTCCGCAGGAAAAAACCGTTAACAGTGTAAGACGACAAAGCAAGAAAAGAATTAAAGCTACCGCAGTTTTAGATATTTGGAAAAATCACACTTTGTTCACTTTTCAGAAATTTGCTGTAATAGAACTCTGTGGAGTTTACTGTTGTGTGGGCCTGGAAATAAAATCATGCTTTTTAGGTTCTTCCTTGTTGGTTTCATGTGACATGACAGAGTTCATTACTGCCCAGAGTTACCTGCAAACACATAGCACCTAAATCCTTAAGCCACTCATGACTATTTGGCCTCCTATATTGAAAGTAGGTTCTTTCTCAGTGTACAGAAAATGTATTGTGCCCACCTGTGACTCATTCTTCTCTCCAAATGGAAGACTGTTAGCCCTGCAGGAAGAACTCTTCACAGAGACTATACAGAAAGAGACAGTCTGGTGGCCATCTCTGTTTACCTGCTATATCATTTAGGTCTCTTTGGATTATAGAAAACAAAATCTGACCTCAACTGGTTTATGGAAAAAAAGCATTTTTTGGCTCACATGATTGAAAAGGCATGGAGAGATAGAAGGGCTCAAACCATGTCATCAAGACCCATTTTTCTGCTTCTACCATCTCGGGCTTTGTTTGTTGGACTCAGTCTCAGGCTCTATGTGATGGCACCTCGCACAGCTGTATAACCTTCCAGGTGCAAACCAACCAGGAAATAGCAGATAGCCTTTCCTTTATCTCCTAGGAAAGTAATGAAGTTCTCTTTGATCCAACTGGCTTAGGTCTTGGGCCATTTCTGAACCAGTCACAGGGTCCAGAGAGATGCGGCACTTTGGTCTGTCTCAAATCTCATTCCCCACCATTGAAAGGAGGGAGCCTCACCTGAGCACTTGGAGTAGGTGTAAGAAAAGGGTAGCAGCCCAACTGTAAATGAGGCTCTGAGCAGAAACAAAAGGGAATGGGAACTGAGAGGTAAATCACTAGTATTTACTATGAGGAAACTGGATTCTCCCTTCAATTTACTGAAAGACTCCATTTTCAACTGCCTTGCCAGCAGTAAAAGTAATGGAATGAAGTCATAATTTAGAAAATATGGAAACCATAATTCTATCACTCTAATACAAGCATTATTTTAATTTTAGAGTATTTCCTTTAAGCCTTTGTTCATATGAGTTTCTCACAAACATTTAAATCTTGAGGGCTTTTTTTTTGTTACATGATTTTTTTATTACATGACAATCCAGGCATTTCACATATTGCTAGATAGCCATCATTATCATGTAAAGGCAACATAATATTTTATCAAATAAACGTACCATAATTAATCATTTTTCTATCATTGGACATTTAGGTGGTCTCTCTTTAAATTTTTTTCCTACTGTTATAGAAAATAGTGTGTGTTGAACATTTTGGGGATATGTAACTTTTCTCATGCTTTATCTTATTTCCTGAGGATAGATTGTGTGAAGTGGGATTATCAGTTCAAAGGGTATAAACATCTTTATGACTTTGATACGTATTGCCAAATCGCTTTTCAAAACTGCTGCATTTATCCCTTTTGCCTCCAGCAGATTACAAAAGGATCAGTTTCACTGCATTTTTGCCAGTAATAGATATGTGGATTTTTATACATTTTTCTAATTTAATAGGCAAAAGATAGGAGTCATTTTTGTTTTAATTTAAATTTCTTTGCTTAGTAGTGAGGCTAAATGCTTTTACGTATGCTTGTTTTTTAGCTGTATTTTCTGCTCTGCTTTACACATTGTCTTTTCTTTTAGACCCCAAAACAGCTTCTGAAACAGAAACTGATATCTGTGCAGAATGGGAGATCAAGACCATCACTAGTGCTTTGAAGACCTACCTAAGGTAGGGACTTTCCATTTGCATGGCGGAGTGCCAGCTCGTAATCAGGCAGTCAGGAAGAAAGCAGTTTTTCTTTTCAGCCTCCAGAGAGCTGTTGGGTGGGCGTTTGAGATATGGAAACAGCTATGTGTGGGTGCACTTAGCTCAGCTGGTCATTCAGATTGTAAATCATCCATAGTTGATGGGTTGCCATTGTGCAGTAGTGCCATGAGTGATTTAGGCAACTTTGGTCTTTAGAAGAAGCTATTATGACAATTAGTCTTTAACAAAACCTAAAATATGGTATTCCCTGAAATCCCTGAATACTGTGTTAAGAAAACAAGGAATCACATATCCCATTCTGTCGCAAATGTGTGATTACATACCCTATATATTTTGATAGTTTTATGCATTGCAGATAGCATACATTGTTGACGTTGGTCCTTAACAATGAGAACTTAATGGAACTCCTTTTTGACTCTGCTTAGATTAGAAAATATCACTTTACTGCAAAAGAGACTATTTTCCTCTAATAATGTATGTGATATTACTGCTGCCTCCCTACCCCTCCTTCTGTCATTAAGGGAGTAGCAAATGACTAGCTGCCCACCTCTCAGTTTCATGAATAGATTGAAATTTATGCTGGACTTGAAGGGTAGGAACATTACAGCTCTTCACTGTGGTTCTTGCACAGGAAAGTGGGGGAGATCTAGTCTTACACAAAGTGGAGAACTATCATCATGAATGGATTAGCTTTTGTACAGATTCTATGAAGGTTCTCTTGGCTCAAAAGCAAAGGAGGAAAAAGAATTGGTGATGCCGGTTTCATTGGCTATTGGGGATGGAAGAGTCTTGAAGTCAAGGATAAGATGTAATGCAAGGGATGACTAAGAGTTGACTTATGGAATCCTGAGAATAAAATAAAACCTAAGCCAAGAATAATGTATAGTCTGTTGAGAAGCCTATTATTTGGACTCTCAGAAAAACCTGAAGTTTAAAGTTTAACGTATTCATTAAATATTCGTAACTCAAATACTATCATTGAACTTTACATAAAACCACATTATAGAGGTTTGCATTTAGCACTTCTTTTCACATGGTGATACTGATTTCCTAAGAAATAGTAGGTATAGAACATATTTTTTATTAAATTTATTGAGGTGACATTGGTTAATAACGTTACGTAATTTTCAAATGTACAGTTCCATAGTACATCATCTGCATATTGCACTGTGTGCTTATCATTAAAAGTCTAGTCTCCCTCCATCACTGTGTATTTGATCCCCTTTACCCTCTTCATCCTCTTCCCAGTCCCCATGTCCTCTGATAACCACCCTTCTGTTGTCTGTGTATATAAATTTGTAAAACCTATTTTTAAAAAATAGCAGGTAAAATTTGGTTGTATCATGCTTAATGTTAGGGGTTCTAGTCCCTTGGCATTCTTGAGCAGCACTCCATAGTGAATTTGCCAGAAAAACACCTACAAAAGTCTTTCAGAGTACTTACAGATGAACTGATTCTAATAACAAGATGCTGGGAAGACAAGAGTTTGCAAATGTTTAGGTAGTTGCTTGTTTTTCAGACATATCTTAGAATGCTCTTGTTGATGGGTGAGTCACTGACTGAGAAGGGAAACTCTTGGTTTGTGCCAGACTGTTGTATTAGTGTTTTTCTAGTTGTGACTATGAAACATAGTTGTATGCATTCCCTTAAAATGGCGGGAGAATGAAAATTTCAGGTGAAATCTCAGGGCCTTTCAAAAGGAAAACTAAGTTGGACTAAGTCAAGTTGCCTTGTTTCCCTCTGATCTTTGCCTTTGAGAAATGTAATACAGTTTGGCCATCTCTAGGCTGCTGCGATTTAGAGAGAATATGATTGTTTTTATTAAGCTGACTAGTGTACATCTTTTTATTCCAGAATGCTTCCAGGACCACTTATGATGTACCAGTTTCAAAGAAGTTTCATCAAAGCAGCAAGTAAATTTTCTTTTTGTCACAGTTTTAAGGGGAGAGAGAATAGATTTTTCTGTTTCAAAGAACAGTCAGTATCCAGAAGTAAATATTATCTAATCCTTCATGTTCTGTTTGTTAACTACCTACATATGCACGCTCATGAGACTGACACAGAATAAGAATGAAACCAAGTCAGGACTGCCTTGCTACCACATTGAATTTACAGTAGAGGAGAGACACTTCAGAAGTGTGTTTCTGCAGATGGGAAGAAGAGAGAAAAGCAAGTTTGCCTTTCTTATTTTGATTATTGCAGTTCTAATTCCTTGCGTTTTTCCCCACCCTTAAGTAGCATTTTGTGGAATGAATCAAATTTTACACATTACCTAAATTGAGCATTGGAAGTGTTTTCCTGAAAGCAACACCATTTATATAACTTCCAGGTCTGCTTTCTATCATGGCTTTCGTTTACAGCCTCTGATCATTCTTTGTCTGTACCATCTAGGTCCTTAGCGTCATATTACAGGTCTTAAAATACATAGGGATTAGGTGCAGGCTACCCTAAGTATACTAGAATCTGTCTACGTGGGGCAGGCCTCCTGTAGGTGCAGTAGATTCTTTATCAGATTTAAATCTGGCATGAAACCCCACAGTGCTATTATGCTAATAGCCTGTGCCTCTCCCTGCTCCCTTTAAGCCTTCAGAGTTTGTTTACCCTGGTAGTTACTACTAGCCTAATTTAGTAACAACTAATATTCTGATGGCCTTATCTACTTATAGTTGTCCTCTTAAAACAAGGAGAAAGACATGGAAGAAACCTAGGGGCGAAGTGTTTATGTGATTCCTTTCTCAGAGAAATTCCAAACCCATAGCAACCATTCTCTAATTAAACCTCACATCAGTCCTATAAATAGGTGTGGTGAGTACCATCATTCTATTTCCCAGACAAACGTAGTCACTCACCCAAGTTCAACCAAGAGAACATGACAGGCCATGATTTAGGTTACAGGTTGGCAGAAAGATTTACATATTTTATGTGCCATTCTTTTCATCTATACCAGGCTGGCTGTCACACATAGTTTGAGAATAACTGGGCATTGCCTTCGATTTCTTTAATACTGTCTTGAGATGTTATTTTGATATTTGAGACCCATGCAATGTTGTTCATATGCGATTTGTTTATCACTCGACGAGTGCATAAAGTTCCTTCTTTCCTTGAAATGAAGCCGTCACTCTAGGGAGCCAGCTGCTCCCAAGTTAGTTCCTGTTTTGGGTATGCAGCCGACTGGCTCCATTTCACCATGTCATCATTTTGGCTTGAGTTTTTGACAGCCTCTTTTTAAAAAATGACCTCTGTTACAGAAAGCAGCATTAAAAAACACTTCTAGATCTAGACATTCTAGTCATGGGTACACAGAACAGGATCTTAAACCTCTGAGAAATCCATCTTGTTAGTGTCCAACCTTTGGTTTCCTTTGGTTTTTGTCTTGTAAACCGATTTAGCTGTGATACTGATCAAATATAACCCCCCTTCTACCTTTGCAGAACTGGAGAACCAGGAGTCTCGGGTCTCTGAAATCCACAGCCTTGTTCATCGGCTCCCAGAGAAAAATAGGCAGATGTTACAGCTGCTCATGAACCACTTGGCAAAGTAGGTTTAAAACTGATTGCTGGCTCTTTTCTCATCTCTGGAAAGTTCTTTTCTTAGCACTAAAGCTGGTCTCAGTTTTGCTTATATTAGCCTCTCCCACTCTTGCATCAGGTATGCTGGAGGCTTAGGAAAGAAATGTGTGAAATGTTAACTGCAGCGGGTAACGGTGACAAATGCCAGTGGTCTGGGGTGAGTGGCCATGTGACCAAGCCACCAGGCAGAGTTTTCAGGGGATTTTTGCACGTGTGGATCAAGGGCAAATAGGAATATATCATCCATGATACCAGGTCACTAAGCAGAGTTTTCAGGAGTTATATGTTCTTGTGACAGTCAAGGGCAAACAGGAGTATGTTGTGGGTATACAGAGCTCAGATTTGTAGCAAAGAGGCCTAGATTCTAGAGTTGATTCTGTTCTTAACAAGCCACTTAACCTGCTCTGGACAAGCCACCAACCTCAATTCTTTGTTTCCTCATCTGTGAAATATGGATAGTAGGCTCTCTTTTATCTACAATACCATTGATTTTTAAAGTTACATGTATTAAAGCCTTTGAAGAAGTATAGAGAAGAAGGAATTACTTTTGGCAAATGCCCACTTGCCCTCTGAGATAATCAAAGCATTCAGTGGGGGTCCGATTTTCCTGCTAGGAATATTTATACCCTTGCAGTGGTTTTGAATTTTTGTGTGTTTACTGCTGCTCGGCTCTTTTCGGAATGGCCTTACTAACTTCCTTAGTTGTATCAGTAACTACATGTGTGTATGTTCTAACATTCGGTCAACTTTGATGAATGTTTTTGATTGGAGACTAGAGCATAAGAAAGGACAAAATATAACAATTAACCTAAATAGACAAGTCCTACATTCTATTGAACTGATGTGTTGTAATTTGTCCCTTTCCCACACTTTGTTCATTCTATTAAGTCATTTCTTTGGGATAAGTTGATGCTCTGCTAAGGACGTTTATGATGGCATCTTTCCATATTTCTACCAACCACTTGATATTACCTTTTGGAGAGAGAGTATGTATGTTGCCATAAAGATTTCCATAGGCCTAATTATGAAGAAACAAGAGTGATTTGCAATTAGGCAGTGTCAAGAGTTGCTTCTTCATTGGTCAGTTTTTTTTTTTTTTCCCTGCCATGCCGTATCAGAAATGCATAATTGTGATTTATAAGAAATATATATTTGGTCATTCAAGTGACCAAAATGCATTTCTCATATTTATTTGGTCATTATCCACAATTCCTGGCTCAGAGCTTCCTGAACTCTTGGAATTTCCTAAGTATTGGAGGGGAGTCTTTTGTTATGTTAAAGCCCCTAAGGATGGGGCCAGTGGAAGCAACCATGTGATTAGAGGGTTGGAACTTTTAGTCATGCATTCCCCATGACCTCTGGGGAAGGAAGAAAGGCCGGAGGTTGAATTAATGGCTAATGGCCAATGATTCAATCAATCATGGCTATGTAACAAAGCCTTCATACAAATCCAAGAGGCTGGGTTTCAGAGAGCTTCCAGGTTAGTGAACATGTGGAGGTGATAGGAGAATGGCCTTTCTGGAAAGACCATGGAAGCTCTGCACCCCTTCTCATATACTTTGTCCACATGTATCTCTTCCATTTGGCTGTTTTGAGTTATCTTTTTACAGTAAACCAGTGATCTAGTAAGTAACATGGTTCCCTGAATTCTATGAGCTGTTCTAGCAAATTAATAGAACCCAAGAAGGATATTTTGGGAACTTCTAATATATAGGTAGAAGTATAGGTGATAGCCTGGATTTGGGATTGGGACTCTGAGTTGTGGGGGAGGATCATTGGAACTTCTAATCTGTGACCAGTTGGTCAAAAGCACAGGTAATGTGGGCTTGCATCTGGTGTCTGAAGTGTGTGTGTGTGTGTGTGGGGGGGCAGTCTTGTAGGACTAAACCTTTAACCTGTGAAATCTAATGCTGTCTCCCAGAAGATAGTGTCAGAACTGAGTTGAATTCTCGAACACCCTGCTGGTGTCCTGAGAATTGTTTGGTGGTGTGGCGGACCCTGCCCCCCATCGTGATATTATGTCTGGGAACCCAACTTATGCATATTCAGAAACAAAGCATAACAGAGAACATGGAAACTTACAAGGAGAGTGCCCCCCAAATGTCAAAGAATCCTGATGAAGTATGTTTAAAATAATGGGAACTGGATTTAAAAAGCAACCCTAGGTATTCAGATGATGGTTTGGTGCCTGTTCCATACAACCCAATCAGGTATTTGTTAAACAGAAAAACTGGTTTAGACCTTAGTTGCAAACCTTTGCCTTCTTGAAGGGCCTGCGCCAAAACAGGAAGTTTCAGATACATACTCCAGCCAGGCATTGCCACTGTGCAGTTGTGATAAAAACTTAATTGCACTGATAGAGTCCCAGAGTGAATGGCGATTCAGCAGAACCATTACTGCGTTTTTCTATTTTTAAAATGCCTTGAGGATTATTAGGAATATTTAAAGAAGAAAAAGATCACCACCCCCCCCCCGAAAAAAAAACAACCCTTAATGTAGATCTTGAATAGTTGAGCCTGTTCATCTCATGGTGGATGGTTCTCTTTCTCCGTCTTGTTCCACTCTCTGCTTTCTCAACCCCAATCCAAGGAGACATACAACTGGAATATGCAAATTACGGCTGTGACTTTGACTTTTTTGCCTTCTAAGGAATTTCAACAGATTTTGTTGCTGGAGTTATTTGTTTTATAGCATTTCTGAAGCATTATACATTATCTTTGATACTTAATGTTGATTTTGGTTCTATGAAGTTATATGGCATTTATTTGTTCATTTAACCATTAAGACATTTACATATAGACCAGCTCTTATGTCTAATGTGGGTCTGTCAGAGCTGATGTTGGAATACATAGACTCAGGTTCTCAGCATACTGTATTCTTGGTCTCTGGAGCCTCTAGATTTAAAATGTCTTAGATGATATAAGTATAAATGAGCACTGCTGAATCCAGTAAGGAGTATTTATTTAGATCTAAAAAATTTTTTTGGTGCCCAGAGGAGTTCTAAAATTTCACTTAAACTCTGTATTCTCATTTTCAGCACTGTCCTATTTTAAAATGAAGCAGTAAGGGAAAGTTAGCTTGGGACAAGGGGTTTGTCTGTTTCATTCTAGTTTTCTCGGGCTCAGACTTACCCTAGGATATGCCTAAGCTATTGTCCCTCTGGTTCCCTTACTTAATGGTCAGCTTCCTTTCTAGGTTTTGGTTTCAGGGCTAGTTCTTCTGGAAAACCCAGTGTTTACTTCTCTCATTACCTACCGTGTTTGCCCTATGCATCACAGTCATCTGGTTCAAAGAGAAAATTTTGTATTGTGTATTTTTTAAAGTAGTCTTTTGAAACACTTTCCAAAATTGATTTCCTTTAGCTGTAGAGGGAGTGTTAAGACATTTTAAACTTAATCCCAAGTAGAAATGTGTTCAGAGGGAAAGAAAGTCTTAAGGGGAAGGGCTAAAAACTTCAAACCTCCAAGCAGATATGATTACCAGGGTACATCCAAATCACAGAGCTCTTGGGTTTGTTTCAGACCTCAGAGGGAACATGAAAATTATAGGCAACTATGCATATATTTTTGTTGTTCCAGCTCAAATCTACTATGATAATTAGAAGTTTTCTACTTGGATCCTGGAATCTAGTATACTCTCTGGAATCATGTGCCTCAGAGCACAGTTAGACTCACCTGGGGGGCTCGTTTACATTGACATTGCTGGTCCACTAAATCGACTCTGCCTGGAAATCTGCACTTCTGGTTTATTTCCCAGGTTATCAGGATACAGGCAGTCTTTTGAGAATGGGCCATATGCAGGGATTTTCTAGGAGAGAGAAATGGTATTGAGAGGAATGGGTTGGGATTTAAGAGGGTATTAGAAATAGGAAGAAGAAGTTCAATGTAGTGAGTTCAAAAAGGAGATTTTATTTTCACAATTAAATTACTTTTTAAAAACCTTGTTTTTGATTTCCCGTGTCTTTATAATCCGACTTTGCTTTAAATTGGGTGCTCAGCAAATGACTCTTTTAAAATCATGCATAAAGCATTTTTATTAGTAGAGAAAATTGTCCCCAGCTAGTTGTGGAACCCTGTGGAAATCATTCAACCTTTTGAACTTCAGTTTTTTTAGTTCTCTTCCAATCGTGTGATTCTGTGTTTTTATCAGGTAGAAGGCAGGTGGGGAGTGGGGAGGGGGGACACTTCCTGATCTTAAAATTATAGAAGGAAATAAGAGTAGATGAGTAATAAAGACTAATTTCATGGTAGTTCCCTAATGTTTATATATTATGATGACTCCAAGTATTATGATGATTCCAAGTGTGTTGTATATTCACACACATACCATTCATAGTAGCTCACTGTAACTTTATTACAGTGTTTATGCTGCTCAGGAGGATTTCAGAAGACTCTCTGTACATCAGGAGTGGCTATTAAAGGTACTTTTTCACAGCTGGTTTTCTCAAAACATGTATTGAGAAATAAATCTTAGTCTCTTTTCTTTTTTGAAGCAGCTATTCCTTTGTTGCTAGGGCGTTGTTGGAGAGGCAGAGCCTTCTTCTTGCTTCTCCAAAGAGGTATTGTATCATTTAGGATGCTTTGGGCTCCAAGAAACAGAAAATTCAATTCAAAGTGGCTTAAATAATAAGGAAATCTATTGTCTCATTACATAAAATCAGTCCTGAGGGCAGGTTAATGTCTCAGTTCATAAATTACTCAGGTTATTTCCATGGTCCTGCTCACAGCCAGCCTCACTGCTTGGCTAGCTCCTCACAGGGTCATACGATGTTGCATTGCATCCTTGCACATTAGTGGTTGCCCAGAGGCAGAAAAGGCATTATTTCTTCTTTGAGACCTATGATGCTACTTTTCCCAGAAGTTCTCCAACAGACTTCCTGTCAACATCTCATTGTTTGAAGCAATCGCCAGCAATTGGAATGGGACCACCGTGATTTTTTACACCAAACAGGATTTACCTGGGCCACTTGTAGAAGGCATGGACACCAATATAAAGGCAGAGCTGTGAGTAGGCAGCCCATAGTGTCTACTGCATGTCTTGGTAAATAACATTTAACAGAGAGCATTAAGTCTATTGAATGATCTTTGCATGGCATGCTAATTCAGTCAAGATATACAGGACCAAAAGTCCAGTTTGGGAGGGAAGATGAATACATCTGCAGTGTGAGCACATATACACTAAAATTCCAAGATTTGGGGAATAGAAAGTGAGAGAGAAACAAAAAGGGCAAAACGAACTTTAGTCTCATTGCCACTTGATTCCTTATTCTTTTCATTACCCAATTGTCTAATGTTTATTTGAATGGTGTGTTACATATTGTGACTTATGTAGGTTATAGGGATCAGGAAAGAATATTGTGGGGCAAATGCTTGGCATACATGTGAAGCCTTATCAAAATATGTAGACTCCATTGTCACAAGTTATCAAGGGTTGAGCACCTAGTGACTAGGCTATTTTCTTCTTTCTGTGACTGGAATATGAAGATATCTAGGTATTCCTGCAAATAAAGCAGGGTGTATTCATATTTCCGTAATGAAAATGAAGAAATATGAATATATCTTCAGAGTGAATTAGGTTCATGTGCAAATGCCTGTGGTTATAAAGAAAGTCATTGCTAGGCCTTGGCACCAAGGAGGATGAGCCCTGGTCATTAACTGGCCTTCCCTGAAGTTCTGAAGAAAGGGTCAAAGTAAAGGAAGTTGGCACGAATCCTTGGCATTAACATATAGATACTCTAATATTTCTTCTTCCTCTATCCCAAGTCTAAAGGATAAGATTTAGCTTAGTGAAGAGCTGTTGAGCACATGAGAAAAGCTAGTTATTTCCTTGCCATCAAGCCTAGTCCAAACTAAATAGCTGTGGAATTTTACAAAGAACATTTAAGAGAAAATAGTACTTTTCAGATACTGGCTTCCTAAGATGGAAAGCTTCTGTGAGCTTCCCTGGCAGCCTTCCCTCAGCCATACACCCTGGCTCCCGAACCTTTCTTCTCTCTAGTAACCACTGGATGCCCACTGCTGCTGGTACAGAATTGCTTGGCTGTTGGGCCACTGGTGGTGTGGCCTCATACCCCCATGGAGCCACGCTGACCACATTCTTCAGCCCCATTTGGCTTCTGCCTCACCAACTCCTACCCTGAACAGATAGTTCTAGTGATTTTAACCCCTAACTATCTCTTGAATCTACCTACTTCTCCATCTCCATCACTACTCGCCTAGTCCAAGCTTGTCATTGTCTCTTTCCCAGACTGCTTACAAAGGCCCCCTCCCAGATTGCTCTGGCTAGTGGAGTCTGGTTCCCTTCCAGTCCACAGAATACATGCTCTGCAGCCGGGGACCTTGGAACAATGCAGATCTCAACATTTGATTCCCCTGCTTGAAAAAACTTCAGAGGGAGCTTTCCTATTGCTCTTAAACTAAAACTTGGGATGTGGCCTCCAAGGCCTGGTCTGGACCGGGCCCCTTCAGACTTTGTAGGCTCATCTTGTATCCCTCGTGATCACCATTGCATCCCTATTGTGTGGCGCACAGTAGACACTCAGGAATATTTATTGGGTAGAAGTATGATAGTCTCTCGACCATTTCTCAAATATCCTCTTCCCCACTCCCTTTTTATTTTTTGCCTTTGTAGCTCATTTTCCTCAATCTGGAATGGTCCCTCTCCAGCCTCTGTTGCCAAAGTTGACCTCATACTTTAGCTTGAGCTCAAATGCCACTGGCATACAAGAATTCTTACTGCTTCGAGTGCCCCCTCACTTTCCTGAACTCCCATAGCCTTTGCTTGTTCCTCTCTTTTAGCGTGTATCACATTCCACCTTGTGGGACAGTTTACTGGATGTGTATCGTCTCACTCCTACTAGGTCATAAACTCCCATGACACAGGTAGTCTGTCTTTTATCTTTGTTTTTTGTTTTTTTTTTATCGAGGTTGCAAACAAGGGCTTCTAGCCAGAGCAGCCCACACACGTGTTCTATTTGGTAGTTGTCCCACACATTGGTTTTTTTAAAATGTGGACAGGTTTCCAACATTTGTAATGAGGGTAATTTTACTTGAAACAATTCAGATCTCCTTGCTAACAATTGAAACGGAATAGAAGCCACACCTTACCCCCCTGGGCATGCCTTCTTCAGTTTGCCTAGCTCCTAAACAGTCCCTTTTCCTCTCGTGACTGGCCCACTTCTTTCATACCCGCTACCTGCTGGGCCATTGTTTAGACATTTGGCTTTTCAGTCCCTAGCCTGACTATCTGCCAATCCCAAAAGATGGGCTTGATATTTGATGATTACATAAATGAATAAGAAGAAACGGGCTGAGAGAATTACTTCTCTGAGCAGCTCATTTTACTCCTGAAAGATTTATTATTTCTGATAGATTGGAGGTCCCGGAAAGAAGTGGGAGCTACTGCTACCAGGCCTGTTTTATGTGTAGGGGGTGGGGAGGAGCGTATTTCTTTTTTAAGACTAAGAATGGGATTCTCAGAGGATCATCTCTAGCTATTTTTGGCAGAACCAAAGGAAAATCTATTTAAAGGGACACTGCAAAGAGGACAACCACATATTTCAGAGCAAATAGGCAACTTAGCACTTTAAATTAATGGAAATGCAGAAGAAATCAGCTCAACCCTTATTTAGCCTAGCTGCCAGATCGTCACTTACTTTCAGCCCAGGAATTTCTTTGTTCTGTGGCCTTCCAATCTTCAGGGTTAGGGGGAGGAAAGATACAAGTTTGGTTTAAATTTTTGCTTAAAGAAAAATCACCAAAATTTCTGAATTCAAGAAACTAAATGTTCCGCACCATAAGAAACGTCCATTCTGAAAGGGGAAGTGCTTGGCTTTGAGCTGTTAATGCTCAGCAGTCGTAGAGGCCCTTCGATTTGAGTCTCTTGTTTTGAATCAGTCCACTTCTGTTTGGGTTAATTTTTTCAATGATTTTTCTGTTTTTTTTATTTTTTATTTTTTTGTATGCATTTGTTTGTTTTCCCAACAGAGTCACCCAGAATTCCCTCTCAATTTCAAGGAGGAATGAAGAGTAGGACGCTATCTTTTCCCTTCTTTGTGGCTGCTCTCATTTATTTCAGGGTATTATAAAAGTGAAAGTATTAACAAACGTGATCACGACTTAGTTTCTTCTATGCTGTGCCTTAGCAGAGCGAGATTTCTCTCTCTCTCTCTCTCGGTCTCTTTAATTTCTGATTTTATTTGGGTCCTCTAGCTCTTTTTTTTTTTTTTTTGGTGAATAGCTAAAGGTTTGTCTATTTTATCTTTCCAAAAAACCAACTCTCAGTTTCATTGATCTTTTTTACTGTCTTTTTAGTCTCTATTTCATTTATTTCTTCTCTGATGAGCCAGATTTCTTATGCATTTTACCCAGGAGTGATTTCATTAAATGTCTCTTTTTGGCTGAGCAGCAGTTTCTAACTCATTCTAACACCCACACTGTTTTGCACACGCTCTTGCTGCATCCTCCTTTCATTGCATGGTGAACATTATCTATGATGCTAATTTTCTTACACTGCCTGATTTCCCAACCAGTTCTTCACAACTATTGTGGCTCAAATGTGGCAGCTGCACTGAGGCAGCTGGCAGACTTCTAGGTAGTTGCAGTTCATCTGTAGGGGCCGAGAGCATAGTGGTTAAGAAACAACATTCTGGAGCCAGACTACCTGGTTTTGTCCTTTTCTCTTCTGAAACCTTGCATGAATTACTTCACTTCTCTTTGCCTGAGTTTCCTCATTTGAAAAAAGGAGATACCATAATTGTGTCCGAAACTTTTAATTTAGCACCTCAGATTTTCCGACCTTCTCCTCTGTGGATTTCAGCTATCACTTCAGTGACCATTTGTGTAACCTCCAACTTGCTTCATGTAGGTGCATCCTGATAGCTTGTAGCCTCGTGCCCATACTATGTGCATCTTGCCTCTACCTCCCTCAAGACACAAAGTAGTATCTACACATGTACAACTTGGAAGCAAAGGGGTATTTAAAAAAAAACCCAAGGGGAAACCTTTGACCAGTGGGAGGTGGGAGCCAGACATCCTAAATAGCAGTCATTAGACAGTCTCTTAGAAGATGGTTCCAAGACACTAAGAAAGTATTTGGTCCTTGAACCAGGCAGTGGCTAGCTTCTCTGCCTCATTCCCTTGAACCTCCTCCCCCACCCCCCAGTAAAGCAGTATCATAGAAATCTTTACGTCATTCTCTTCTTTCTAAAAAAACCTAAAGACAAAAATAACACCTACCCTCTTAGAGTTGTTGTGAGGATTAAATTAGTTAATCCACATAAAGATCTTAGAATTTTATCTAGCATGTAGTGCACCCTCCATAAATGTAAGCTTCTACAGTCTGTTTGAGAAATCAGGAGATGGGGAAAGGAGGATCGGATCCTAGAGCTGTGCCTTAAGGTGAAGGAAGATAGGAATGTTGTTCAAACGATTAAACTGAAACAATCACTCTTACTGATGTGATGGGGCTTTCTTCACAGTTTTGTTATTGGCAAGCAAAACCCTTAGGGCTGGATGCTGAAAACATAGCACACATAGCTCTTATCTTGGGAGAAAGGGAGGGTGAGTGGGGGGAGGAGAGAGAGAGAGAGAGAGAGAGTTAGTTTAATTTTACTTTGCTTTCCTTTTCTTGGCAGTTTATGAGTGTTTGGCCCAAAGAGCTGAGCATCTGTCTCACCCTTCCTAGCAAAAGATTAGCCAGCACAGGGTCAGCTGGGAGAAACATCCACTGGTGTTGGCTTTCAGGTCATACCTTGCACCAAGCCTCACACTTCCCTGTGAGTATTCAGGGCTCTTCATGATTCAGATGCCCTGTATAGAACATCTTTTGAAAGCACAAGCTGTGTGGGGCTGGTCTCCATGGGAAGTTAGCAGCTTCTCACCCTCATCCTCCTGCTTCTTGGTGTCACAAAGCTGATTTCATCTCAGAAGCAGCTGTCTTCGCTGCAATTTAATAACTCTTAATTTCCTGGAGTGGGGAACGACACGTTATATCATGAAGACTCATCTTAGTCTGCACAGTCTGAAAATTTCCACTCATCTTTGTGATATTCAAAATGTTTCTCTTCGTGGGAGAGTCTGGCTTTCCTTTTTTCTTACTCAGTTTGACCGCCCTCACAGATGCCATTCCCAGATAAAACATTTGCATCCACTGTGAAAACGGTCCTCTGTCCCTCAGTTTCCCCCTCAGTGCGATCTCCACGGGGACTTCTCTGAGTTACTGAAATCTGTATTGAAGTATTAGTGTACACTCTAAGGAAAGTGGTATGTGTATTCATCTTCATTCTGTCTCATTAGATACTTTTGTAGTTTAACCCAAAAGAGAATTTGAAAAAATATTCAATTCGAATTTTGGTATCAGTCCTTTCTGCTTTCTCACGTGTCTAGAAGTATTTTTCATTAAGCAGTTTAGCATACTTATTTAGTGTTTCCAATTTGGTATTCTAAGTGTAAATTCTTATTTCTTGGTTCTGTGCAGTAGGTAATAGAGAAACCCAAAATGTTAGCCTTGTTGGTATATTACAAGCAGGTCTTTTCCTCTGCACTTGGAGGTTCATAGGGTTTGATAGAATCGGATCACTATTATATTAAAGTCAGACTTCCAGTGAGGAAGCGAAGTAACCCTAGGCCTCAAGAAAGAGTTGATACATTAGATCTTTGGTTGTAAGCAACAGAAGTCAACCATGCTATTGAAAAAAAGAGGAAGAGAATTTATTAGAAATCTTCTGGGTCAATCACATAATTGAAAGTAGATTTGAACCACTGGAATTCAACTTCAAGGGCCCTTTTGTGCCTAATATCTACTGCATGTCTCTATGCCATTCAGTCTTCTAGATGATTGTCTCAGATCTTGCTTCCTATTTCACTGAGAAAATAGATGCAATCATGAGTACTTCCACAAGCAATATCCATTCCACCATCATATCCACACCTGTGCCTATATTTCTGTAATTGGGGAAGAGTCAGTGCTCTGACCTCAAGGCAATCCCCTCGCTGGGGCACTAGAGCCAGTCTCCGATTGCATCCATACAGACTTGGCTCCAGCGCTTTCCCCGTCTCTCTTCTATCACTAACTTTTCAGTCTCTGCTGAATCTTTCCCATCAACATGGGTTGTAATTTCTGTGGTCCTTTACAAATAAAGAATAGAACCAACAAATTTTTTTTTTCTCAATCTTGAATCCCTTTCCGGATACCATCTCATTTTGTTGAGCTCTTCTCAGCAGAATGTCTCAAATAGTCGCCTGTGTTGCTGTTTCCAAATCCTTCGTTGAACCTGCTGCATTCAGGCTTTTGTACCCTCTGTGCCGCCGAAGTACTGAAATGCCTCATGTTGGTGTTGCTAAATCATTTTCAGACTTCCCTTCCCCGATCATTCTGAAGGATTTAATGCAGTTTCTCACTCCATCCTCCTTGAAACGCTATCTTCACTTGGCTTCCAGGACACTACACTCTCCTGTTTTTCCTCTTCTCTCCTTGGCTGTTCCTTTTCAGTCTCATTTGTGTGCCCCAGGACTCAGTCCTTTTGTCCTTAGACCTGATCTGCCCTCCTTCCCTCCTCTTACCCTTCCCAATGAGGTCTTGCTCTAAGTCTGCATCCTCCAGCCCCTGTGTTCCCTTACCCACTAGCATTGCTTAGTTTTTTTTTTTTCCATAGCACACATCTACTATATTTGACTTATTTGTTTAGTTTTTTTCTCACTGAAATATAAGCTCCATAAGGTGAGAAGTTTCTGTCTGTGTCTACATTGCTATATCTTTAGGCACTTAAAACAGCGCTTTGCACATAGTAGAAGACACTTCATAAATATTAATTCAATAATAAATGAATTAAAGGGTGGAAAGTATCCAGGGAACCCACTAGCCTCTTTGGAGCTCTACCTTTGGAATGTCTCACCTCTGATCATCTTTTTCTCCTTGTGATTCTACTGCAGATTAACATCCCTAGTAAAGAGAGTTGTAATGACCTTTCTTGGGTAGTGTGCCCACTTCTCTGGTAAGGCAGTAGAGGGGTGCCCAACTGACATTCTTGGTAGGACCACATGTCATGCGACGGGGCAGTCCAAAGAAAAATTGGATGACATTATTCAAAGGATGCTAGGCGAGTAAAAATATCAGGTATTCACTAGAGTTGTGTTTGCCGAAACACAATTCTTTGCCTTAGAGAGTCCCTGTTTTATATTGAAAGCTTCATGCCTCAGCACAAATATTAACTCTCTGGTGGATCTTACAAATGCCCAGATGACCTTATTATGCATCATTATATAGAAGATGGGACCATCATAATGATAAATACAAAATGACAAACATAGCATTTAGATATTTCTGTAATACTTAGTTATATAGCTCAATTCCCCCGAATGCTTGATTCTGTTTTTGTTTGAGCTAGCACTTAACAAAAACTCAGGGCCTCCCTTCAGAACATGTCTTCAGACATGCCCTGGGCCCAGAATCATCTCCAGTGGTGTTCGATGGAGCAAAGGTGTCAGCTTGGTTCACCAACCCCCAGAACTGGACATATTTAGACATGTTTCCTTAAGTCACCAGGCAAATGGGGGTTTCCCATGTCTGGCATGTCTCCCAGTCTAGCTGGCTAGTTGGATTTTCTTGTCTCTCTGTTGAAAGATAACCTTGACATTTGCTTCTTTAAGAACTACACTTCCTTTCTTACTATAACTGCCACTTAAACTACTTTGCATGCCACCTAGATATGAATTTCCCTTCCAGAATTGTTGCTTGTTTCGCAGGGTTGTTCTCCGTGGCCCTAGCCAACTGGTTAATGAAGCAGAGAACACTGGCAAAACCGTAGATTATCCTTTCCTTGTCCTGTTATTAATGTATTGTGACTCTTGACATGAATAGCCTCATCAGAAATTGTTTTAGTCATGGTTAAGTCTGGTCTTAATTGAAAATTAAGCATACCTAATGCAAATGTCTTGATGCTTTCAGCTCCTTGTAATCCTCCCCTTAGGGGATGGGGAGACTCCAAAAATGAATTTCTAGTAAACTAATCTGTAAAGGACCCAGAGTAGTGCCTCATTTTAAAATACACCAGAAGAAAATGTTCCAAAGTAAAGCACTTTCAGTAGCAAAGTTCTAAGTTATATACCAGTTACTATTAAAGGAGGTTATGTCCCTGTATCCCTGTGCTCTTTGGGATTTGGCAGCCTGTTAAAAACTATGCAATCTGGTGTTATTGATAATTAGGAGCATCTCTGATGAAGCTGGCTTGGACAGAGCTGGACTGAGATAAAGAAACATGACAGCCCAGTTGGCATCATTCATGCCAGTATACGTTAGTCTATTGAGTACTTGCTATGGCCAAGGCACTAACTAGTCCAAGATGCTATTTATTGATTTCTCTTAGGAGGTAGTAGGAGAGAGCATTGGTCCAATAGGAAAGAAGTTGTAATCCCGAATTTTTACAGACTCATTTTATGCACAATATAGAGCAAATTTACCAGGACTTATTGTTTCTTCATCTGCAGAATAAGGGCAATTATTTTTGTATTAAAAAAAGGCACACACAGACACACAATGCAGTTAAGGAAAACAGAGTCTATAAGGAAAGACACCGATATCTTAACTGTTGTTATCTCTAGATGCTTGGGTTTTCTTCTCTTGGCTTCTTTATTTTTGATTTTTTATAAAATGACTGTGTGCACAATCTAAAAATTGTAATTATTTTTAATGAGTGGAGCAGATCTGTGACTCTGAGCCCCATTTAACTTCGAAGACGTCTATGAGTTTAGGCACGGACTGGGTAGGACAAGACAGGATACTCAGTCCTTGGATATTCTGAGGCAGAATCTTTTTTGTTTGCTTTTGCTCCCCATCTTTCGTCTGCTTCTCTGTTCATTTGCTTTTCTACTCGAGAATAGGCAGCAGAGAGAAAGGAGAATACATTTCAGTAATGCTGAGGATGGTGGTAAAACTTTTAACTGGAAAAGGTTTGGGGTTTTTTTTCCAACTAGTATTATTAATGACTTCATACCAATTTTTTTCTCACTTCCTTAGCCATTAGTTAACCAAATGTGAGCTTTATTGTTATGGTAGAACTGGTTTAACGTAAAAGAAAAATAATTTTAAAAACTGCATTGTTTTTCGTTTCTATGTTGTCTTTGTCCTATTTTCAGGTACTGTGAGAGTCCACTGATCTTTCAACTTTTTATCCACGACAGACCCCTTTCTTCTCTTCTACTTGGCCTATTTCTGCCTGGCTAGTATCCTGAGCTTTTTCCACCTACCCACCCAGATCTGCTCAGAGCAGGGGTTTGGAAAAGCTTGCTGTTGGTTTTTGTATGGCCCTCGAGCTCAGAATGGTTGTTAACATTTTAAAATAGTTGGAAAAGAATCAAAAGAAGAATAATATTTCACAACATACAAAAATTATATGAAATTCAAATTTTAGTGTTTATAAAAGTTTTATTGGAACAGAGCCACATGTATTTACTTATGTGTTATTTATGGCAGCCTTCGAGTTACACTGGCTGGTTGAGAAGTTACAAGAAAAACCATTTGGCTCTCAAAGCCTGAAATATTTACTGTCTGGTTCTTTAGAGAACAGGTTTGCCAACTCTGTGCTAGAGACTCCTTTTTCATTGGCTATCTTTGAGCTTAGACTTGTTCAGATATGCTAATTCATTTTGTATATATATACACACACACACACACACACACACACATATACATATATATATAGAGAAAGAGAAAGAGAGAGAACGCGCCTACAGGATCAATATTTTACAGAGCTATGTAAATAAACATTGTATAGAATAACTTTAGTTTATCATCATCAAAGTACAAATTTTTCTTTTAAGAGTCACTATTAGCTATCCACTTACTTCTGGGCAAAGGGGAATAGACTTTTACATTAAAATTGCAGTTTTCATTTGCTGTAAATTTTATTTTTCTAAATATTTCTCAGTACATTTAAAAAGGCTTAACTCTACTGGGGATGTTTGTTTGTTTGTTTTTGTATAAAAAGGAGATCACTGGGCTCTATTCAAGATCTCTCGAATCATAATGTTGGCAGGGGCTGGGGTAGGGAGGGCAGGGACTTCTAGTTTTGTTTTGTTTTGTTTTTTTAAGTGAATAATTTTTATATTTAGAATTAGTCAGCTGGACTCAGTGTAGATGATCCCAATTTTGTTGGCAACATCCAAAGCGTCAGGAGCCAGTCAAACATATGTCTTCTCCCCATCAAGCCTGATCAGGGTGTTGACTTTGGCCTCATCAATATCACAGAGCTTCTTTACAGACTGATCTGGTACTTTTTTGCCTTCACATCCACATGAACACAAGTGTGTTGTTGTATTCTGTCTTCTTCATGGCTTGGGGGGAACTTGATGATGACATAGTGGTCAAGCCTGTTTCTCCTGGGGGTGCCTTTGGAGCCTCGGTGTCTTGGGCCTTGAGAAGGTAGGAGATGTGCGTATCTTCTTTGTTTTTGTGGCTGTAGACACCTTTCAACACTGCTTTTTTTTTTTTTTTTTGCCTTGAAAGACCACTTTGGCTTGGGCTTTGGGACAGGCAGGAGCTTCCTTCCTTGCTTTCAGTGCCATCTTTGTGAAAAACATGGACTTCTAGTTTTAATAAGCTCCCAACTGATTTCCATCCATGCTAAAGTCTGGAAACTACTACTAAGGATAATATTGATTAAAGATGCATTTCTAAAAGTTGATATTAACTTTATTTTAAAACTGTTTTCTCTTTCCTATCTTCTGTTATTAGCCCCTGAAGTATACGGAGTTTTTTTTTTAAAATCCCGCAGGACAATGGGACGGAATCCATCTCATTTCCCCAAACACGCCTTCTCCTCTCCTCTTTCCTCTTCCTTTCTTCCTCCTCCCCCTCCTCCTCTTCTTCTGAAATAAAAATTAAAGCAAAAGCTATAAAAGTCATTTGAAATATATATTTATATATGGAATACATTTATATGTTTTGTTACAACTTTTCATGTATATATTTACATATATTTGTGTATATATATGACAGTTAACATTTGTCCTATTAGTTCATTCTCTCTCTCTCTCTTCAACATTGAAATCCTCTTTTGGCTCCTCCCCAGTCCCATTCCCTTTGCCCTGCACTGGATAGTTAACATGAATTTTAGTGTTAGTCCTTTTGAACTATGTTTTGACACTTTAAAATTGATTTATGTGTCCAAATATAGAAAGCTGGTATTTGTGTGCATGTGTCCTAATTTCCACACATGATATCAAAATGTACTTTTACTATTCAGCTCGTTTTTTCACTCGGTTTATCTTTTTGAGATAAATGCTAGTTTACCCCCTCTAAATGCTGTGTAAACATGCCACATATCATTTATCCCTTTCCCCTATTGATAGACAGAGTTCTTTCTGATTTTTTAGCATTATAAACAATGCTGCAGTGAACATCCTTGTGGATATTCTTTTGCAAATGTGTGAGTTTTGGCAAGATGTGTACCTCAGTGGAATTGCAGGAATATACGCAGCTTCATTTTTTTTGTAAATATTGCCAAATTATTCACAATGCCTGAATCGGCTTATGTGCCTGCTATACTTTTCATTTGGATATAGATACAGAGTACTTCATGTGGCATGTCTCGTGTCCCAGGCGGTGCTCTAAGTTCTTTGAATGCATTAAGTGTGTGGGAGCTGGTGCAGTACCATCTAATCTAAACTGTTAACGATTTAAGCAGAACTAGGCTGCAGAGGTTGGAGTGGAGGTGGTGGAATAGAGGCCTAGAATATCAGGGAAATAAAAAGAACGGTTTACTGACTTGCTGATGTTGAAACACCCAGAGAGATCTGGCATAGAAAACCCCGGCAGTTGTTTTTTCTCATTGTCGACAGTGGGGCCTTGGCAGGTCCTGTTTATTCTAAAATATTAAGACTTCTGACCTGTGCCACAGTCTCCATAAAATAGCCCTAGCACCCCAGAGGCCGAGCAGCTGCAGAGACAACTCATAAAGGCCTCACTGCAGATGACGGGGCCTCAGGGGCTCCTGGCTTAAACGGGTTGCCATGGCTGTGGGGAACCAGCTTTTCTGGCTTGCAAAGACAATAAGGCCCTGCCTGCCAACCTCTTTGTGGAGTCTCTTTGGAGGATGTGTCTGAAGTTTCTAACTGGTATGAAGAATTTCTAAAAACAAACTCTGCAGAGAGAAGTCTGTCTTTCCGATTTTGGATCAGCATAGTCATCTGGACCACTCAGAGGGGTCTAGGGCCAGGAATACTCACTGCTCTACAGCTTCTAGTAATGGGGAAGGGAGCTTTACCTGTTGGGGCCTGGGCTCTTGCCTTCTGGGGTGCAGACCAATCATAGCTTTCCCTAACCCTGATTGCCAGGAATATCCTTAAGCCCCCGATTGCCTTTCACCTGCACTGCCAGGCTCTAAAGGCTGGTTAGTGTCTGTATGCCCTCTCACATGAAGTGAGCCAACACATAACTGTTATGTTTCCTATCTTCTATGAATGGATCGGAAGTGGAAGGGGAGGGGAGGGGAGGGGAGGAGTGGGAAGGGGAGGGGAAGGGAAGGAAGGGGAGTAAGGAAGCCTAATGAAGCCAGAAAGTCATAACAAAGACTAGGTTCCTGCATTACCCGGCCAATACCATTATGGTAACCCAATTAAAAATGTTTACCTGTAGGTGAGTAAGCCAGGACGCCAAATTGATTTGTCTAGCAGGGCTAGGACTAAGGAGTCACTTGGGGTACAAAATGTAAGGAGGCAGCAAGCTGCAACAAGCCTCCTTAAACTTTGCACCTCAGGTGTCTTTCCTGCTTTGCTGTAGTCCTGGCCCTGTCTGGGTTTAAGTTTCTGTTTTGAGCTTTTGGTCAGCGCCCAGACCTGAGGCCTGCTCCTCGTTTCCCTCGGCTGCAGACAGTGATTAACAGAGCGAGAGAACAGAATTTGGTTTAGCCCATCTTCAGTTTGTCACCTCAGACTACTACTGGAATTTTGTGGCAGTCAATGGGAAAAGGTTTCAGATACAGAATGTTGGTTTAGAAAGAACTTTTCAGGAATGTGTCTGTTGCAGCATAGCCTGGATAATTGAAAATTGGCCCTCTCCCATTAACATCAATAATTGAAAGTTGGCTCTCTGCACTACTGTGGCGAAATAGGAACAGGTGGGTTTGATTTGCTTAGGAACTTGTAAAGTAACTTTAGAGACTTTTGCAGCATCTGAGCTTTTGGCGTAAGAACTTTTCCATGGCTGGCTGGTGAAACAGGTGGTTGTGGTGGAGCCATGTAAGTGAATCAGTAGTAATAGAATAAATGAAACTTACATAGCATATTTTATTTCAAAGAACCAGCCTTCCAATCACGCACATTACCTCCTCACCATGCTCTGAAAATTTGGACCCCAAAGGTTATTTCCAGCCAAACTAGGCAAGAATAATATTAATCATGGAAAAGGTCCTGCAATTATTAAATTATCTTATCACAGTCTTAACTTTTCCTTTGTTTTCTCATAACCAGTTCTGTAGAAGACCTTTCCCTTCCTCCTGTAACTTGTGCTCCATTAGGAGTACTAAGAAGCTTAGCCATGTTCACGTGCAAAGGCAATTTGGGAAGAGTAAAGGGATAGGAGGACACACGGGATCTATGTGGTTAGACAACACAACAAGTTAGGTGGGGTCAGCCTAACTTCTTTGGAGACTGCTGGAGCGGAAACCCACCTCCCACCTGCACTTGACCCATCTCTGTGTTTATCCCTGCATGCCTATAAGCATCGCTTCTTGCTGGCCTTCACTTGAGCCTTTGCTACCAGGCTAGGGCTGTTCTGTCTTTGCACTTAGCATAGGAGAAAGCCAGATGGGGAGATCACCCAGGAAACTCGTTTCAGGGCTAACCATGCTGTGTGGCTAATTCGATTATCACATTTAACTGAAAACACCAGTAGGGTCTGCCCGACAGAGTATAGCCAGCCTGGTAGTGTGGGCCCCGTACAAACCCTGCTCATTATCAGTCTGGATTAAGTGAAAGTGTTTTTAAACATATGTGCCTTATTCAGGCCTCGGAAAAAGTACTTACATCGTTTAGGTGACTCCTTGGGATAGAACTAGGATGCACAGGGACCTGTTTTTCTTTTGGGGTCATGTTACTGTAGCCTTTAGCATGGTACTGTTTATAGAAATTGATCCAAACAAGTGAACTTGTTTGATGCAGGCTATGCAGGGCGGAATCTAGAAATGGGAGATGGGATACACAATTCTCTTCTTTCCCCAAACCTAGGCTCATATTGCCTCACATTGCCTTCTTCCCTTTTGAATGACCACGCCTGCTGTTACCTAACTTTAAGACATCTGGATGGAACCCCGGGAATGTGACCTAACTCTTGATAATGGGCACTTTGAACTACTCTAACATAAATTCAGATGGCCATTCCCATAAGGGTGTGCTTGTAAGACGGGAGTTGGTCTATTTAGGACTCCTAGGATCCTTCTGCTTATTCAGTCTTCAAATATTGTGGTGCCTATTATATGCCAAATGTTATTCTAGGTATGGGAATATAGCAGTGACCACAACAAAGTCTCTGCTTTCCTGGAACTTAGTTTTAATTAAGGAGAGAAGCAGATATTCACAAATATTCATTGAACACCTACTCAGTATTATGTCTTGTGAATATAGCAGTGAATTTTTTAAAAAATATGGTATAAAATACAGACTTGATCTCTTATAAAAATAATTTCAGGAAGTGTTAAGTGCTCTCAGGGCAGGGTGTGCAGTTAGAATGATGGGAGTAGACAAGGAACTATTAGAGCAGGTAGTGAAAGAAGGTGACATTGTTTAGTCCCTACCTGAATGAAGTGCAAGAGCAAAGCCATGTGAGGAGTTGGAGGAAGATTCTTCTAGGCAGAGGGAATAGTAAGTGTAAAAGCCCTGAGAAAGGAACCTACTTGGCACGGAAACACACACGGCTTATTCAAGGTACGATAGGCAGTATGGCACAGGCTGAATTTGGAGAGCTAAGCAGGGGCCAGACCAGGTGGGGTTTGGGGGGCCCATGGGAAGAAGTTTGAATTTCGTTCTAATTGTAATAGGAAGCCACTGGACCATTCCAAGGGATTGAGTGACATGATCTGTTTTTGTTATTTTCTCCAATATGGTTCTGTTGCTCTCTGGAGAAAGAGTTGAATGGAGGCAGGAGTTTAGTCAGGAAGACCAACTGGAAGGCTGTTTCAGTAGCCCAGACGAAAAACATTGGAGGCCTGAACTAGGGTGGTAGTGGTAGAAGTGGTGAGAAGTAGTCAAATTTGGGATATACTTTGAAGATAGGGCCCAAAGGATTAACTAATGGGCTGCATGTGGCATGTGAGAAGAATCAAGGATGGCTCCTGGGTTTTGGCTTTCTACAGGGAAGAAAAGGAAGTCTAGTTTTGTTGTATTGGTGTGATGGGATGGGCAGGTGTCAGGGATGAATGTATCAAGGGTTCCCTTGAGAGCTTTCAGCTTATAGATGGTTTTTCTTTCGTGTATATCAACATGGGACTGATGAGGACAGGTCTGTGTGTGGAGGAGAGGTCCTATCGCTAAGTCCTGGGCACTGCAGTATTTAGGCGCTGGGCATGTCTTAGTTAGGACTCACGGCCTAGAGAGTGAACCCAGATCAGACTCTGGAAGACTAAGCTTGACATTTGGAGAATAAATTACTTGGCTTAGTTAAGGTAATGACCATTTGACTAGTTTTTCATTGATGTATTTGGAAATGGCACATTGTTTACGAGTAGAAGCCCTAGAGTCAGAAAGACCCAAGTTCAAATTCCAGTTATGCCACTGGGGGGACTCCTGTAATAACCTGACATCTGGGCCTCTGTGTCCTCATTAATAAAATGGGAGAACAGTGCGACCTACTTCAGAGTCATGTTGTGAAGATTAAGGGAATTGATCCATGCAAAGTACATGTCACAGTTTTTGGCATGTAGTTAGGGGCGGGGCTCAAAATGGCAGTTTTGACCTCATTAATTCTTAGGGTTTTGCTGGGAATGTTCAATACTTTGTGGAATACTGCATTTTCTACTTTTATCTTTTGATTTTCATTTGCTATTTATAACTGCCATTTGGTATCTGTTGCTGGCTCTCAGCTTGGTGATAATGCCCCAGATGCTTCAGCCTTGACACTTGTCTCAATCCCCCAAGACAATAATTATGTCACCTGGAAGTGTTTGGAGAAACTCCTTCAGGGTGAATGAACTAACTGAGTATCCTCTCTGGACTGTCACAAGAATATGGAGCTGTGTCTTTCCATCCAAGGAGAAAAGTTCTCATCACTATTTGTCCCTGCCCAGCAGTCTAGGGGGATAAGAATGTATGCTCAAGGATTTATGAACGTAAAGAATTGAATAATACAGTCACTTTGCATGTATCAGATGCTTTCGATATCTAGTATCTATTATTATTGCAAAAATCCCAAAAAGCAGACATTGGGAATTTTAGTTACAGAGGAGAACACTGAGATTCAAAGGGTCACATGACTTGCCCCAAATCTCACTACCACCTAGTTTCAAAGTCAGTATTTGTACCCATGTTCCTGTCTGAGTCCAGAGCCTGTTTTTATTTTTTCTCACCACACTCACCACACATTATAGATCTGAAACCAAAATGATGGGAGTTGGTATATAGTTCACTTTAAGCAGACCCCTCCTACTAATTAATGTATTTCATTTCCTTTTGAATTTCATAAAATAAGATGATTCCTTTTCAATTTCAAAAAGCCTAAGTGATTTTATTTTCCCTAGGGTTGCCATTTAAATGATTTTTCTTTTTCTGCAGAACTTCACAAGTTTTGATGAGTTTTTTTAAATGTAGGGAAAAGGTTGAAATTGCTTACTTTTATTTGGGTATTCATAGCTAAATACTTTATTGCTTTCCTTGAAAATAAATGGTCATTACTGTTGAGTATACAATTTTCTGGACCACACCAATAAGTTATAGTTACCAAGAATCACAATAGAGTATATTCACCTTAATGCATGGTAGGGAAACAAAAGCTAAAGTGTTTTTCTTTTTTCTTCCACCGCCCCCCACCCCCCCCCCACGCCCCATAGCCACAGGCTACTTTGTTTCCTAGATGGGGTCTAGTTTACATTATTAGTAATCTAATCCTCAGGCAATAGCCACCTTACTAAGAGCTGGTTTACCATTTAGAAAAACTTCTAAAATTCTGCTTCATTTTTGCCTCAAGTGCACACTTCCGTAACCACTTTGGTGATCACTTTTACTGTAGCCAAATTTATCTTTGTCTCTCTTTCTCTCTTTCCATTCTAATGTTGTTTGTGGGGTGGGAGATCAAGTCTTCTTTGTCTGAATATCTCCAGCATCTAGTTGGTATCACCGAGACTCAGTAAATATTTTTTGAATGGAGGAGAATCTCCCCTTTATATTCTCCTACTTCTTAACTCAGATTTAGTATATTTTTCTCCTGTCTTGGGACTTATCTCTCTAGAAAGCCTTTGGATTCTTTATTTGCAGAGGACCAATTTTAAGTCATTACATGTGGTAAAATTATAGCATGATTTTAGAGCAAATAATGTTCTCCAAGATGAGACTCTCCAGCTCTTTCCAGGTCCATTTTAATGAAGGTATCTAGGCAGGATCCAGCTATCCATGTCTTTTATATCATGCCACCAACCTTGTCCATCTAAATGCATTCAAAGTATAGTAAAATCTATGATTGAATGGAAATTTAACAGCCTGAAAAAGACAATACCTTTAATGACCTGATTATGGGATATATTAACTTCCAAATAGATTTGAGATTACAACCATGGTCGCAGTATTCCCCGTCACGTAATCCCACTTTTAAAAATTAAAAAATAAGTTTCTTCATCATATACCATTAAAATTTAAAAAAAGAAAAGAAAATGAGAATGAGACCGATTTGGCTGTTTGTGCCCAGCCGTCAGCTCTGGATTCTCAGTTCCCTGTGCTGATTGATTTGTGATGGCTCATAGAGATGAATTTGGAATGTATGGAAAAGTTGCTCACAGCTTTTTGTTCCCTTGAGCAGAATGCATGGAGGGCTTATGGGAAATTTGGCATTCAAGCAGGGGAAGGATGGTGGCCTGAATTTCCCCAGATTTATTTGGAGGGTGGCATGTTTGTAAGCAAAAGGGAGCCAGCCCTGCCCTTTCGCTGCCCTACTTAAAGCCGAGTCTGCACTTTCCAGCGTGGCATACTAAGGCATGCTCAATCTGGAGACTGCTTTCCCTCTGGCCTCGCCTCTCTTTACTCCATGCCAATAACCAGCTGCTTTCAGTACCCACAGACTTGTGCATGTCCCTATCTTTGCTTATGCCCATATCTCCATCTGAAATGCATTCAGATGGAATTTGCTGTCCTCTGTTCCCACCCTGTGCATTGTGCATACTAGTGGTCACAGCCTTCGAAAAGCTTGATTCACCTGTTTTTCTTCCTCTCTGTTATAGGACAAGCTCCTTGATGACAGACCCAGTGTCTGCCTCATCATTGGTCCCACTCTGCCTGGCCTGCCGTAGGTGCTTCACAGTGCATCCTCTGGTGGGAGAGAGTGGGGGAGGCCTTCACCAGATAGTCCCATATATACATGTACTCATAAACTGCCTCAGAGTACAGAGGTTGGCGTGAGCTAAGAGCTAAAAGATTAGTAGAAGTTAGTTGGATAAAGAAAAAAGACACAAGGGAAAAGGCCCCCAGATAGTGGCATGCATGAAGGCGAGTAGTGTAGTTGGAGTACAGAGAGGAAGAGGTGAAGATGAGCTTTGGAGAAATCGTAGGGGGAATAATATAATTACATACAATGAATAATTTCTAAGTGACGTAATTAGTCTGAGTTTCATAACTAGACAGGCAACACTGAAAGCCAGATCCTGTTCAGGCTGTCCTGGTCTCAGACTTTGAGGTTGGTGGTGACAGATGCAGAGTGCTCCAAAGCAATTGTTCAGCTAAATGAAGTGTTTATCCCTTGTAGTTGAATTTGAGTGAGTGCCCAAAGTTAACTGAGGAATTGCAGCCCTGCAGTGGCTTATGGGTACAAGAAAAGAAGCAGACTTCCTTCATCAAAAGAAAGCCTTGCAATCCAAACTCACTGGACACCATCTTCATTGCTGAGATTGTCTTTTACTTTCTTCTTTTTTTTTTTTATGGTTTCTTGTACTATTTAAGTAATTTTGGCTGTACTTGTCCTTATTATGTAAGGAGGCTTTCAACCTCTTAAGGCTGATAGATTGCTCATCAGTGATTTTCACAAAGAAACAAGACAAAGCTCTTGCTTTTATCCTAGCCTTTGATTGTCGGAGTTGGCCATTTGCAGTTTCATATAGTGGCTGCTAAGCAGCTTCTACTGACTGTAAAAGATCAGGTAGTTGATCATATCTTTGTTGGAAAAATGTTATGCTCTCCAGAGTATCTGGAAAAAGAATTATAAATCTGGATATAGCATTCAAAGAACTAGAAAACTTCCAGTCCCCTCTGGCATTGCTAAAATGACACAAACTGATCTCATTTATGTAGAGTTTCGACTGTGGAGGAAATGAATTTGGGCCTCCATCTTTATCTTTTGTTTATCATACAGGCAACTATTGCCAATACACCCAATTCCTAAAGTGATAACGAAGAAGAAATTACTTCAAATAGCTATAAATCCTAACCCTGGATTTTCTTTGCCTTGGACATTGCCCTCAGATTAATTAGCTGGAATCCAGCCAATCTTCCTTATATTAATCAAAGTATTACCTGCGCCTCCTAGAGCTGTAGGCTGCTGCTGAGATGCTTCCAGTGTGGATTCTCTTCTCCAGACCAAGTCCACATTGTGATTCTTCCCCTCACTGGGGTCTTCCTACCACAGACCTCATTTAGTGAATAGAGAGAGGGGGCTGCTGGGCATGACCAGTTCCTTCCATGCCCCAACATCCATCAGTGCCTAGAGCCACAGTAATGTTTTAGATCCTCTCTCCCTCTCTCCCTCTCTCCCTCTCTCCCTCTCTCCCTCTCTCCCTCCCCTCCCCGCCCCCAAATATTTATTGATATGATCTTTTTGGTGCAGCTCCCATGATGCAGCCTGCTGAGTTTTACACACTTGCTGGGTCATGTTTCATTAAGTTCCTGAAGCACTAGATAAACTGTTCACCAGGGTCAGTGGCATTGTGACCCACATTTGTTATCAGGGGGCTCAAATACACTGTGCCTTAAGATTGTGCAGAATCCAGGGTGCAGTGCTACCTTTTTAGAGTTCAGAAATTCCTGATAATGAGGGCCCTCGGAGGCATCAAGATATTAATGTGATTTCTTACACATATTCAAATTAAGTTGTTGTAAGGCTGTTGTTTCACTGTGGGGAATCAGAGCTGTTACCACTTGTGCCTTAAGAACTTGGTTCTTTCAGTGGAATTAAAGGAATTTGCCTTCAGCAACTATAAAAGGATGAGTATCTAACCGTTGTGTTTGTTTTGAAGGCAGTTTAGTGCCAGAAAGGCGTGCCTGATAGAGTTTTAGAAACTACAGTCCCTTCTAACCCCTCTGTTTACTCATGACCAGATATGGAATGTGCCAGTCTCTAACGTCTCCTGCTTTGTGCTCCCCATGCTCTCTTCACTCCAGCCACAGTAGTTTTCTTTGAGTTCAAACCTGCCCCCACTCTGACATTAGGCCATTAGTCCGTTATCTCTTCCTCTAATTAACCCCTTTCCATCTAATTAACCCCTACCCATTCTTGAGAAGTGAGTCATTAGATAGGAATCACCTGGGAAGCTGTTAAAATGGAGATTCTTCAGTAGAGCTGGAAGGAGTCCGGGATTAGGCATTTCTGACATGCTCTCAAGTGCAGCTGGTGCTACTGATTCTCTGGACTTCACTTTAGTCAGAGTCACATTTACGTGCTTCTGACATTGTGCCTTTCCTTCGTAGAGCACTCTTCACAATGGTGAAGTTTCTGTAATTTGTACCATTTTCTGATCAATGTTTATATTTCCACTAAACTGTGAGCCCTATGAGTGCGGGATCCACCGGTGATTTTTGCTCACCCTTTTGTTCTCAGGCCCTGTCATAGGATAGCATATATTTAGGATGGGCAGATCAGTAGTTTTATTGGCTATTGGCCAGTGGTTAAGTTTATTGCTCTGAGAAGTCATGGAGATTATAAAACTCAGAGGTTTGGACCAATTATAAAAATCTGGTCATGGTCATCATTATTTTCAATGAAAGGGCCTCCTGAAATGTTTCAAGTTTCATGTCAAACAGAAAGAACCTAAGGTAATTTTAGACTGAGGTAATCTCATGGTGGGTAGTACATAGCTCTTGGTCTTCATTTTGTGAAATGGGACTATGCCAGATCAGCTGGACTCTTGACTTGCGTTTCCAAAGTACTAAATTCTTTTTTTTAACATTTTTTTTATTGAGGTAAAATTTACATAACATTAATTAGCAATTTTAAAGCATACAATTCATGGCGTTTACTACATTGGTCATCAACTCTATTTCCAAAACGTTTTCATCATCCCCAATGGGAACCCTGTCCAAGGTACTATCTTCTTAGCTCAGCATTTCTAAAACTGTGGTCTCAGCACCGCTTTACC
>NW_011888915.1:1631831-1645555 GCF_000151845.1 Pteropus vampyrus
TGTCAAACAGAAAGAACCTAAGGTAATTTTAGACTGAGGTAATCTCATGGTGGGTAGTACATAGCTCTTGGTCTTCATTTTGTGAAATGGGACTATGCCAGATCAGCTGGACTCTTGACTTGCGTTTCCAAAGTACTAAATTCTTTTTTTTAACATTTTTTTTATTGAGGTAAAATTTACATAACATTAATTAGCAATTTTAAAGCATACAATTCATGGCGTTTACTACATTGATCATCAACTCTATTTCCAAAACGTTTTCATCATCCCCAATGGGAACCCTGTCCAAGGTACTATCTTCTTAGCTCAGCATTTCTAAAACTGTGGTCTCAGCACCGCTTTACCCTCTTAAAAATTATTAAGGACTCCATCAGCTTTTTTAAAAATATGGATTATATCTATCTATCAACAATATTAGAAATTAAAACTGAACAAAAATTTTTGAGATTTATCAATTCCTTAAATGGCATTATTTTACATTTTTATAAATCGCTTTGATATCTGACTTCATAGAAAGTAATCAGATAATGTTGTCTTCATTCAGTCTATTGACATATGTTTTATTGTTGAAGAATATGAAAAAAAAACAGGCCACATATATATGTATTTGGAAAAGGTAGACTATTTTTAATAACCTTTTCAGGTAATTTTAGATATTCTTTTTTTGTTAATACACTAAAACTCAACAAGTGGTAATCTCTTAAAGATTTGTTGCAGTGTGGAAAATGAAATCATATCAGTGAACTTTTCATGCACGGTTGCGTTAAAACTTATTGGCCAATCTTGCACTTTAAATGGATCTTTTACCCACCCATGATTTGTTTAAAATGTACTTTGGTCATTTGGAAAATATTGGTTTAAGGAATTAAACAGATCTTTCAATGTGGATAATTCATCATACAATGTTTTTAAAAATCATATTTGTTATTATCACTACTAATCTCATTTTAAAAAGTCATTAAGAATTGTGAAGCTGTCAAGCTCATGGAGTCAAATTCAGGTTTTCTAAAATTATACTTTTTTGCTTGAAAGAGTGGATTTTATTGTTGCAACAAATACTGTCTGTTTTTTATTTTATTTTTTGAAGTGACAGACTCACTTGGTTCATTTTTGAGAAATGGCTGCCAAATACCAAAATTTGGGTAACCGCAGTTTGTCACTTGATTTTTCAAGTTAAAATGGTTCTCCATGAAAAAAGAGGTTAGTTTAGTTGTGTCTCAAACAATTGTATAACTGCTTTTACACAAGTCAATTTGGGTATACAGCAGAAGTGCTTTATGCATATTTCCTATTTCATTACAATATAAAAAAACATGTACTGAAAGGTGAAGATTTAACTACATTAATAATTTTTAATGTTTTTTCGAGGATATTTTTAAAGAAAACTGGGATTATGTATTTATTTATTTTACAGTAAAACTGGGATTTTTATTTATTTATTTATTTATTTATTTATTTATTTATTTATTTATTTATTTATTTATTCTGCCTGTGAGTTTGTGGTGATGAAGAGTACAATGACTATTGGTACAGCTTGATTCTACCACCTAGATTAATGCTAAGGTATCAGCAATTTTACCAACCCTTGTTTTTGCATTTCATGGAACCCCTGTAAAGGTCCTGGCGGCCTCCTAAGAGTCCATGCACCTTGCTTTGAGAACCACTGTCTTAGCTAGAATAAAAATCACAAAATAGCCTTCTAATAAATATGTTCATTCCAGCCTCTCTTAAGAGGGCTATCTCTGATTACAGTGTAAGAATTAGAAGAAATTTCATTGTGGGTATATTAAAGCAAATTTACCTGATTCTATAGAAGTGGAGTACCTGAAAATTTAACAAATTCTCTCAAAGCAGAACTAACTTCAAAATTGCCCCTATGTTCCCTATTAACATCTAAGATTTTTCTATTCAAATATATCCGACATATTTCGTTTGGTGACACCTTCACTGGGACATATTATTTTATAGATTATAAATATCTGGAGATTTTTGAAAATTGATTTTTGTAGAATTCCAATTTTTAAAAAATTGTAATTCAAACTTGTGTTTCTAACTTCTTAGAATTCTGTACATTTTTTTTAACTGTTCAAAAGAGCTGTTCCTTCATAGCCCTTTCTAAAATTTTTTAAATTTTTTAAATTTGAGGACTCGACTAACTAAATAATTTGGAGTTTAAAGCTTAGAATTCTTATTTTAAGTTCCCTTTAAACTCTTGTTCTAGAAATGTGCTTGGTATATTTGACCATAGCTTATATTGTTAAGGTTCAAACCATATAGGCTTCCTTGATCTTTGCATTTAATAGTATACCTGTTGAGACTTTCTTAATGTTGATTTCTTCCAAGAATACAATTTTCAATCTGATTTTAACAATATAATTAAATGATTTTTTATTTTTTAAATTGTGTTACATTTTTTAAACTAATTATTTTGCTTTAATGGTATATTTAAGTTTACTTAAAAGCAGTTCAAGGGAATAATTAATGGGGGTTTAGTTGACTATAAGGTCAGTGAGAAACAACATTTTTGAATTATATACCTTCAAAAGCTTGTGATTTTAATCTACATTAGTTGGACTATTTTGTCTGGGAAAAGGAACAACTCCTTGTAGTATTAATACCAGTGGGCTGATATTAAAGGAAGAGAATATTCAGCTCATTATATCATGAAAAGAGCATGAGGATTGGATTTGATTCATGGCTCTGTTCCTTCTTAGTGAGGTGACTGAACAAATTACTCGATTTCTCTATGCCTTAGTTTCTTCATCTGTCAACTTGAAATAATAACCCTTCCCTCATGGGAACTGCATTTAATAGTACAACATTTATAAAGAAGTTCACACATTGCCTTAAATTTGATAGTCCCTCCATAAATAGAATTAATATATAATTTTCAAAAAAATTTTAAAGTATGACCTTCATGAAAGTATAGAATAAGCTCATAGCAAAGATATATGAGGCTACCAGCAGAAATATAAAGCTGTTCAAAAGAGGGTAGGAGAGACTTATTTATATAGTCAATGAAAGAAAGAACACTGAAAATAAGGTCACTTAGTTATGTTCAAAACTGGCTAATGTTCTACAGGGCAATACAACATTAAGTTTTGAGTTATTTTTTCTGCTGGACAGAAAGTCTTTGCATCTCTACCAGATAAAAATAATTTGCAAACTTTTCAATTTCAACTCAAGTTGAAATTTATCTTTACAGAGTCTGAGTCCTCATCAGTAACAGTAAGTCATGTAAAATTTACATTTCCATAGAGTTTTAAATAATAAGGGCCTGCTGACAACGTAGCTGTCCTAAGGGTTGCGGGGAGCAGGTAGAGGAATGTAAAGTCATGAGTGTCAGTTAACTTGGGTTTAATATCATGTGGTAATGGAGTTGAGCTCTGGGGACAATTGAGGGTGGAAGGAGTGAGAACTGGGACCCTTTCCTTAATCAGGATCCTCAAAAGGCTCCATTGAAAACATGTTCTTAAATTTAAAAAAAATCTACTTTCTAGAACAGGAATGCAATAGGGAATTTATTGATATAGCCTAGGACCTGTAAGGAAATCTGTAATCAAAGTATATTCTGTATATGATACCCACATCACTCAGTGATACTCCTTGAGTACGGGCTGAAGAATATATACTCAACCGATGATGCGTGGATTTTAATAAATAAAGCTCCTCCGCAGATAAGTTCAAAATTATAAACACAAGGAAACAATCTGCTGTCAGCTAGAGACATTAGAAGTAATGTACAAGAATATCAAAACCCACGAACTTCAATTAAAACAGTAATAGAAAGATCCCACAGAGACCATAAAAGACATGTTTTAAATAATAAACATAAAGAAGGGATTAAACCCAAATGAACAGGCAGAGTTAGAAGAACCAAATAAAATTTATAGAAATAAAAAATAATCATTAAAATTAACAACTCAGTTGATGAAATAAATCAGACTAAACAAAGCTGACGAGAGACTTAATGAACAGGAAGACGGACCTTAGAAATTGCCAGAATGCAGTGCAGAGAAATAATGAAATGGGAAATATTTGAAGAGATATGGAAGACAGAATGAGAAGGCCTAAAATATGTCCATATTTTAGTTCTAGGTGAGACTAAAGAGAATGGGAAGAGGTAATATTTGAAGAGATAATAGCTGAGGAGTTTTTAAAATTGAGAGATAGGAAACATCAGATTGAGGGAGAAATAAAATTAAGTCTGCACAAATACACATCGTAGAGAAGCTGCAGAATGCTGTAGACAAAGAGAAACTCTATAAAGAAGAACTCTTGAATAACAAATAAGAACCAAACAGCCATGGCCCACATTGCATTAATCTATACTGAATGAACTTCTCGTTACTGGCTTTGCCCTTGGCACTATAAGTTCTGATATGACACTAGCAAGTTGAATGATGCAGACTTTCTTTCGTTTTCTTTTTCTTTCTTTTTTTTTTTTTAATTTCTGTGTTGCAAACACAGTTTTAGACTGATATCCATTAGGTGTGGCATTTTCTAGCTGAACATATAAACATCATTTGTTCCACTTCTTATCACCTCTAATTTTAGGCTCAGTCACCTCCAGTGGTGTGAATTTGGGTGGTCAGCCTTTTTCTTTCCAGTTTTAGGTTTGGGGCATAGAACCAGAATAGTCAGTCACCTTAATGACTCCACTCGCTCTTTGGGCAGAAGATGAGATTTCTACATCTTTGGTGTGGGTTTGACTTTCGTAAGCTGCTCCATTGCTTCTCCTTTCTGCATGTGAATCAATGTATCTATCTCCTTCTTCTGGACTTACATAGAGGTCTGAAGCTATGCCTCACTTTGGAAGCAGCCCTGGGAGTGAGTCACATGCCAGGATACCTCACTCATAGACAATCACAGCAGAGTTGTGGAAAATGAGAATGAGTGCTGGCAGGAGGGATGCATTTTTAGAGATAAGGACAATACAGAAAATTGTTCCAATCCTGGTATAACAGTCTTCATTTCTTTCTCATGATTTTTCATTTCGTGTTCCATGCTGGGTACCAGCAAGTACCATGATGTAGGGTTGTGACTTCTATACCTCTGTACAGCCCTCGATTTCTCTACAGGGTAATAGTCCTTAAATGTGTCTTTGACTGGGCCTCCAGACAGTTCTCACTCCTTCCTTTGGTTTCTGTTAACAAAAAGGGATGTTTTTTCAGCGCCTTGGGGGTCTCTTTCTCATCAGCTGTCACCATTACGGATTTTCCTCCCTCCCCTTTTCTCAGCATCTGACTGTACAGTGCTTTGGTGTTTGTCAGACCTAATGTTCTTCAGAAAATGTCTTTCTTTACTTTTTTTTTTCTTTCCCTAACCCGAGCACACACATTGTTGCTTTGAACATTTGTTTCCTACCCCCGCTCTGTCTGGAAACTAGATTATTAATTTTTTTTCTCACTGCTGTAATTTGAAATGCCCACATTTCAATTTCTTCTGTGTGTGTTACCTAGAATTTAACTGGACAAAACAAAGAGAAGCTGGAGGGGAGGTGGTCATGAGACATGAAAGCTTTTTTATTTTCATAATGGTTTGGAGTGCGCCCTTCCTTAGAGGGGGAAAAGCAGCTACCATGGCAACAGGTTCTATTTTCTGGGTGGTGGGGGATCTCCAGTAGCACTGGTAGTACTGGAGTCTGGAAAGTGTTTGCAATAACCAGGAGCAGCAGTAGTTTCCAGCAGGCTTCCTTTTAGTGATTACTGCCATTTTTCATAATTGAGACTAGATGTCACATACAGATGAGTTGGTCAGTGATGGCTTTGCTTCTGAGTAGCATAGAGAGCTGTGAGACAGCAGAACCAGGAGCCAAGGACACAAGCCTCTAAGTTCCTCTCTGTCCCAAGAACCTATCTAGTAAGCGCCTGGGTGGGGAGACTGCTCTGCTGCTGGTGCAGGCGTGGTCCCTTCCAGCCTTTGCCAGCCTTTGTCTACCTTCTCCTCTCCCCTTCCCCATCCCAGGCGTAAACTCCAGTCTGCTTCTTTGGGAATTGCCAGAGATGAATCTCTCCTGTTAGATCTTCCCAGAAATGCCACCTCAGTCACTTTCAGAGGTTCACCTTCACCAAAGATCTCAACATTGGCCCCAAGCATGCAGAAAATGTTTATTTTTAAAAAAAATTATTTTTACTATTTTCTAAAATAAGTTCTATCATAGGATTTTTTTCCCCCCTCTCCCAACTCAGAATGCTGATCCTAATAAACTTTGCACGGCAGCACTTAGTTCTGCGCACCACTGATTTCCTGCTGGACCTTAAATGGAAAGATCTGAAACGTCAGATTCAGTAGTCACAGCAACTTCCAAAAGTAGAAATAAACTAAGTACACATCATAGAGAAGAACACTCTAGACAGAGAAATACCTATAAAGAGGAACTCTCAAACAGTAAATAAGAGCTCAACAGCCATGACCCACAATGAGAAGTTGGTCTTTAGGACTTGGTGGCTCCGTTATACTCTGTGCCTCTGGTGTCACCCATTTTGGGCTCCAGGGAAACAGACTCTTCCAGTGCACAGCTCATCGAATGCCGGAGCAGAAAGCTCGATTTCTTACCAAAGCCTGCTTCCCCGATAACATTCTCTGCACGTATGCGCCAGTCCTGCCTCTTTGAGATTTATGTTCGATTTCCTCCTCCTCCTCCTGCTCCTCCTACTTCTCCTCATCCTACTTTGCACAGCACTAAAGAGTTTTCAGAATTTTTTTCACTTTTCTTCCTCACTTTGTCCTTGTAACCTCCTTGTAAAGTAGATTAGGAAGTCACTACGATCCTTTTTTGGCCTCTGGAGGCTATAAACATTTATGTGATGCCTCTCAAGTGCCACAGTCATTGGAATGGTGGGATATATTGAAATCGGTGGGCTGATATTCTGAAGCTCAGATTCCTTCAATTCCCTTGGCCATCCACCTGAAAATATCCCTAGCAAATATTTATTAAGCACCTGTTCTGCTGGCGACTAGGCATATGCTGGTGAACAAATCAGATGTGGAGTTTACAGACTAGGTGAGGGAGAGATTAGCATCATTTCCCTGTCAGTGGTCTTTATTTGTGGTTCTAAGTAGACACCAGCGTATTGCTACAGCAAATATTGAGTCAAGGAAATTCACCCTTGCCTGGCTTTATAGAGAGGGATTCGATATCTCAGTCGTATTTTTCTTCCTCATTAAATTTTATGAAAGATATATGGATTATAAATATGGAAATACTTCAATAGATGTAGAGCTGTATTTATTTTAAAAAATATAGAAGTAAGATGTCATCCTTGTCTGGCATGTTTTGTTATTTACCTGTTACTTTTGATCTGCTTTGCTGAAGACTAATTGTTATGTTTGGGCCCTTAATAAAGTCACTGGATCAATAAATTGTTGGAAAAACATCAATATCGTTACTAGTCAAAGAAATGTAACTTTAAATGAGAGAGGCACAATATTGTTTACTACTTATTAAAATTTTTAAAATAATAATGCCTTAGGGCTAAGAGAAACAGTCCTGCTAAATTTGTATAAATTGATATAAGTCTCCTAGGTGACAGTTTGATAGTGTATATTAAAAGTATTTATACCCTTTCATTCAGAAACTCCATTTCAGTGAAGTTATTCTAGAGAAAGAAAAATTTACAAAAGCATTCATTGTACATATAGTTTTGCTGCAATATTATTGGAAACAAAATATTGAAAACATCCTAAATATCCAATAATAGGGGATTTCTTTAATAAATTATAGTATATTCATACAATAGAATACTATGTAACCATAAATATTTTGAACAAGACAGTGGATATTTGAAAAATTCATAGTAAAGCAGTAAAAACAGTCTATAAAACTACATGCATGCACTATGATTTCAGGTTTTAAAATATGTCCGTCGATGTGTGTGTATGCCTGGGAAAGCATAGGATATAACATGTATGCCTTAAAACAGTGGATAAATTTTAGTTATTTCTGATTGGTGGAATAATGCATTGGTGGATTTTTACTTTCTACATGCTTTTCTATCTTTTTCGATTATTCCAAAGTGGACACTTCACTTATAATACAAAACAAAAAGAGAGAAAACATATATCATAGTTCTTTTCCCCTAATGATAGCACCAAAAGAAAAATAAAGGGTAACTGTTTAGAAATTGTCACTATCCTAAGGACCAAACTGAAATCTAATGACATTTACTAATTCTGTCTTAAAGAAGGTGGAGCATTTTATTTTATTTCAGCATGTGCCTCTGTGTATGCTGGGGAGGAGTCGTATGTGGATGTATATATATTTAAGGGAATGTGCACTCAGGTGTGTGTATGTATGCAGCCAAGTATATCATAGCCTTGCAGTGTCTTGATCCTTGTGGGAGCTGCATAGATCTGCATGTCCAAAGATGCTGCTCGTGCCTGGCTGACCAGTTTGGTTCTTACCCAAGACTCATGGCCACATGCTCTCTCATCTGATGCCCTAAGTACAACTGCACGCAACCTGTCTTCAGTGGGTCAGGAATCTGAAGAACTTTCAGCTGCACTGGGGCTTTTATGAGACAGTAAAGTGTAGAATTGGTGCACTAACTATTTCTTGAAGGCCACTCGTTATTTGTTTTCTTAAGCATCAATTTTTATCTTTCGATCCCAATTCATGGAGAAGACTCATGTTGGGGAATGCAAGTATAAGTGATTTTTCTGCCATGTTTATAGTGAACTTTTTGAATCCGACCTTTTATAGAGTAGCAAGACTCTCTGAACCTTGCTTCTCTCTCCTGCCAAGTTTTCCAAACACAAGAAATCTTTTAAAGGGTTACTCTTTTGTTTGTTTCCCTCCCTTGTTTAATGATTACTTAGCTTTTTACATAACCCAACCAAATACTGGCACATGTCAACAGGATTGTGGTGTGGTTATCTCCTTCTATGTACATTTCTGGAAGGTAGCCTGTTTGCAAGACTGAACAGTAGATCTGTTGGTGACACATTTTCCGGAGGAGCCACTTCCTAACTGGATCGAGGCCACAGAGATGGATGAGATGAGGGAAACAGCCAGAAGCCACAGGGCGTTCTCTTCATTGTGTGGGAAACCAGAGGGGTGGCAAGGATTCCAGTGCTTCCAATTGTACTAAACAGCTGTTGACACAGACTTCAGAATTCCTGTGGAAAAGGAAGTGAACTCCTCTGGAATATAACTTTTAAAGAGGTCTCAGGCAGGCGTCACTGATGTTTCTGGTTGAAGATACAACCTCTTATTGCCTACGTGTTTGCACGTGTGATTTGCAAGCTTCTCCTGATCTGTAGATTGTTAGCCTGTACTCTTTGATGAATAGGATCAGCTCACATGTCTCCCTCTCAGGGAGGTCTTCCCTGGCCTACGTAAGTTGGTCCTCCTTAACCAGTTTGTATCACATGCTTCTGTTTTATTTATTTATTTATTTTTTTGCCGCTTTCGCAGTCTGACATTCTTACTGATATATATTTGTGCATTACTTATCTGCCCAGTTGGAATATAATGCCAATGTATTGAAAGCAGGGATTTCGTCAGTCTGCTTCACTGCTGCACCCTAGTACCTAGAAGGGGGCATGACATCTTGTAGGTGTTCAGTCAGTGTTGGCTACGAGCAGACATGATAGGAATGTGCACAAGGGCAGGGATGTTGTAGCTGTGAGCTGAGGGCAGATGGAGTGGCAGGAGGGTAGAGATAGGCAGGATCAGGTCCTGTGGGCCACAGCGAGGAGTTTGGAGTTACTTAAGGATCTAATGTTTTATTAAGTTGTTTCATCTCTGCAGATTCATACATTACCCAGATTGGTTTGCTAACATTGGTTACTGATGGCTTTTCTACTGGGAACCAGGCACCGCTGTGCCCTCAAAGTGCTTCTTTAGCCTGCAGTGCATTTCTCTTCTCCTTCTCCACTGCCGTCAGTTTGGCATTCTTCACCTGCCAGGCCTGGTGAGCCCGGCAAAGCAAGATGATCACAGTTGTGGTGTCAGGCTTTGATGCCCACACAATTGAAAGCATTCCAGAACTTTGTCATGAAACGCTTTGATTTCTCCATTGAAAAGTATTGAATCTGGGCTTTGTAAATGACCCTCACTGAGAGCCTGAATGATGGGTGGTTCAGGGGCTCAGACCTTAACTCCATTTTAGAATCATCTGGTGCCTCTCTTACCAGACACTACCTGCTGTTCTCTGCCTAATGATATGTTGGTTTTCTCATATTGGATCTCTAGTTCCTATTAGTTGACACAGTGCTTTGTTTTATAATTTGCTTCCAAGATAGCAGAATTCAGTGAGTTTATAGTTTTGTGTGCTGTCTATGAGGAGGACAAATCAGATTTTGCCTTGCATGCATTAAACCAAGAACTCGGCATAATTCTCTGATAAATCTATTTTTGTGATTAAGGCAATAAGTACCATAACAGAAGGGTTTGTGTGTTTTCCAACATATTGCTATATAGAAATGTAATTATTTTACATGTACCAACAAATAAAATGAGCTGTTGTTTCACTTGGACTTGAATTGACATTGAAATTTTAGGAGATAATTTAGTTCAGCAAGGAACTAGGAGATATTAGCACAGAGTTTCAAAAGCAGGGAGATTTATTAAGATGTAGTCCACTCATATTTTTTTCTAATTTTTATGGGCTGTGACATGTGTATTCTTTTTTAAAGAATTCTGTTCCTTAGCAGCAGACATATAAACATATAGAATGTTGATGTACTATTCAAATAATTCTTCATGGATGTTAGAGATCTGGGATTTCATCTTATACTGTAAGTACTGGTTGATCTACAAAAGTTTTCCATGGGGTGTCAGCTCTTGTACATGAAGAGCCATGAACTTTTCAGGACAGCTTGAGATCATTGTTTTTTCTCTATTAATTGTCCACATGTAATTCAAAATTTCTGTGACAGCACATGTAGGTTTAAAAAGTCCAGTCATTTTGGTACATTGGCCCTTGTAATAAAGCCAGTGTTTTCAATCTCAGCCTCTCAATTTGTTTCAGACTCATGGCAAGGAATGCAATTTTCTCTCTGTACCCTTTCTAGGGTAAAAGTACACAACTTTTCGAAAATATGCCAGTCAGATGGGTTATTTCTCTTATTTGAAAAATCTCCTTGAAAGGAGATAGATTAGCAATGGTATATGTGTATGTGCATGCATGTGTGTTTCTCTTTCTCTTTCATTCTATGAATTTCATTCTTTGCAATTTTCTAGGAAGAAGGGTTCCCCGGGCCAACTTCTCTGCAGGTCTTTTTATATATGAGTTCTGTTCTTCCCCATCTGGGCCTATAGTCTGGGTCCAAGAATATAAGTACAGACTAGAGCCTGAGCTGATTAGGACCAGAGAAGGGAAAGCTAATCAGTTAACTCATTAGATCGAAGGTATGTGCCTGCTATGTGCATAAGACAAATACCAAGTAACTGAGAGAGTGTAGGACAAATAGAATTTCAGTTGGCCTGGTGTTAGTCTCTAAATGGCTGTGACTAATTTAGGAAAACTAGGCGGCTTAGCAGCAAAAGTATAATTCTTGTTGTTAATAAAACCTGGCCTATTCCAGAGAGATTCCAATAATTCCCATGACCCAGATTAGTTTTCTACCAACAGAGAAACTTAGGGACTTTATACTGTTGGTGGGCAGAAATGAATCTAATATCTTTGTTTGCTTTCAAAACATCCTTTTAAAAATAATCAGGTTTCCTTTTACTCATGATCTCTTTAAGGTTAGGCTATGTGGATAAGAAGAGAGGCAAGTGAGATTAAATGGTGGGATATGTACTGTATATTTTATATCTGACGTGTGTGTAAGTACGTGTGCATGTGCAGACACACTGCATTGTACCAGAGCATTTAAGAGCAAAAGCTGTGGAATCAGACTGCAGATTGCATGGCTTCATATTCTAGCTCTACCACTTATTCAGTATTTGACCCTGGACAAATTTCTGAGTTTTCTGAGCCTTAGCTTCTTCATGTGGCATAGTAATGGAACTTACATCATAGGGTTATTATAAAGATCAAATGAGATATTCGATGGAGTGTTTAATGCTTGACTCACAGTAAATGCTTGGTGAATGTCAATTGCTGTTATTAATCGATGACAATCTTAATGATAATCAAAGCCAGGCAGGGAATAAAGGGGTTTCAAAAAGGGATAAGAAAAGAAAAAGTAAGACACAGAAGGCACTATCCTAGAAGGTTTAAGGGTACTGATAGAAGACAGATATTGTGAGCTTAGGCTATATTATATAATGTATATTAGGTAATGCATGTAATAATGGTAAGTATACCCTACAAATATTTTGTGGCTTTCATGCCTTCCAGATTATCAGTGTGGCCAAGGAGAGCTGCCTGGTTTGTTATATGCCATCAGTGGCAGGATGAGCTGCTCTGGCCACTCCCCAACCAGTGTCCCCAGCTTGTCAAGGCTCTAATCTAAGACACCAGTAAGTTATGTGGAAGTTTAAACCAGGCATTTAGTGCAGCTGAGCCTTGATACCCTTAGAGGAAGGTGGCCTCCCAAACTGATGTCACAAAGCATGTGTTCTGATATGGATAAACTCTGTGCTAGGCACTGGAGATGTGGCAGTGAAGGAGGCTAGCACCACCCCTGGCCTCTCGGAACTTCCAGTAAATGAGGGAGACAATGATGATCCCATGAATAATAACATAATTCTCCAAGTGCTAGGAAGGAGAATTGAGGAATTAGAATTACAGCAAGGGACCTGACCTAGTGTCAGTCATCCAGGCTTAAAGAGACTTTTAGCTTAGAGATCAGTGAGCAAAGTGGGGCATGCTGAAGTGGGACCTAGAAAAAGCACAGCTGGATCATGCAGGATCTTGTAGGGCATGCCAAGAGTTTTCAACTTGAAATTAAAATCAGAAGCTTTTGGTGAGTTTTAAACAGGTAGTGGTATTGGATTGTAGGAGACCAGGGTGGAAACATAGCTGGTTGCACACTCAGATTTTAGAACGATCTCCACTTTAGACTGCAGACTTTATGTAGAAAGATTCTTTGACTTTACTGCATTCACACAAATCTTTTTTCCTTTTTTTGAAGAATTTGCAGCACGAAATGGGCCTTCCTAAGAGGGTATTAAAGTTTATGTATATGATACCGGACAATACTTCTTAGCAATGATGTTTATGCATCTGAAATCTATTTTATACATTCCACCAGGGACAGAGAAGACTTTGGTAGTTAATCACAGAGCTCTGAGATCCTCGGGTGAAAGCAGTGCAGGCTGGATGGATGCATGTATGTATGGCCATGATTGTCTTTTTTTGGTCTACAGAAACCATTTTGTCATGGTTTCCATTTGGTCTCTCCTCCTTTTTTTCTTTTAATTCACTCTTCTCTATTGAACTTGTAGTGTTCACTCTTTCATTATTAGGAAGCAGTTCTCTGGCTGTGCCAGCCAACTACAAATGGGATATTTGAGGGGCAGTCCATAAATTTTATGATTTTGTCAAGCTATAAGCAGGAATGGAGAAGACATGGTGTTCAGTCCAGTATCACTCTTGTAGGCATAAAAGCTTTTTCTTCCTTGCTCTCTTTCTTTTTTCCCTTCTTCCAATTTAGCAATTTGGGTGGTGAATAAGGGAGCTTTTTCTTTTTTTTTTTTTTTTTTTAATAACCACTGTTTTTAACCCACATACTCAAGCATGTAACTATTTTTGTATATTCATTTTTGGTTGGGTTTTTTGCGGAAAAAGAATGCCTGTCTCAGCCTAGGCTGAACTGACCCTTAGTGG
>NW_011888915.1:1645605-1767758 GCF_000151845.1 Pteropus vampyrus
GATGAGCTGCTCTGGCCACTCCCCAACCAGTGTCCCCAGCTTGTCAAGGCTCTAATCTAAGACACCAGTAAGTTATGTGGAAGTTTAAACCAGGCATTTAGGGCAGCTGAGCCTTGATACCCTTAGAGGAAGGTGGCCTCCCAAACTGATGTCACAAAGCATATGTTCTGATATGGATAAACTCTGTGCTAGGCACTGGAGATGTGGCAGTGAAGGAGGCTAACACCACCCCTGGCCTCTCGGAACTTCCAGTAAATGAGGGAGACAATGATGATCCCATGAATAATAACATAATTCTCCAAGTGCTAGGAAGGAGAATTGAGGAATTAGAATTACAGCAAGGGACCTGACCTAGTGTCAGTCATCCAGGCTTAAAGAGACTTTTAGCTTAGAGATCAGTGAGCAAAGTGGGGCATGCTGAAGTGGGACCTAGAAAAAGCACAGCTGGATCATGCAGGATCTTGTAGGGCATGCCAAGAGTTTTCAACTTGAAATTAAAATCAGAAGCTTTTGGTGAGTTTTAAACAGGTAGTGGTATTGGATTGTAGGAGACCAGGGTGGAAACATAGCTGGTTGCACACTCAGATTTTAGAACGATCTCCACTTTAGACTGCAGACTTTATGTAGAAAGATTCTTTGACTTTACTGCATTCACACAAATCTTTTTTCCTTTTTTTGAAGAATTTGCAGCACGAAATGGGCCTTCCTAAGAGGGTATTAAAGTTTATGTATATGATACCGGACAATACTTCTTAGCAATGATGTTTATGCATCTGAAATCTATTTTATACATTCCACCAGGGACAGAGAAGACTTTGGTAGTTAATCACAGAGCTCTGAGATCCTCGGGTGAAAGCAGTGCAGGCTGGATGGATGCATGTATGTATGGCCATGATTGTCTTTTTTTGGTCTACAGAAACCATTTTGTCATGGTTTCCATTTGGTCTCTCCTCCTTTTTTTCTTTTAATTCACTCTTCTCTATTGAACTTGTAGTGTTCACTCTTTCATTATTAGGAAGCAGTTCTCTGGCTGTGCCAGCCAACTACAAATGGGATATTTGAGGGGCAGTCCATAAATTTTATGATTTTGTCAAGCTATAAGCAGGAATGGAGAAGACATGGTGTTCAGTCCAGTATCACTCTTGTAGGCATAAAAGCTTTTTCTTCCTTGCTCTCTTTCTTTTTTCCCTTCTTCCAATTTAGCAATTTGGGTGGTGAATAAGGGAGCTTTTTCTTTTTTTTTTTTTTTTTTTAATAACCACTGTTTTTAACCCACATACTCAAGCATGTAACTATTTTTGTATATTCATTTTTGGTTGGGTTTTTTGCGGAAAAAGAATGCCTGTCTCAGCCTAGGCTGAACTGACCCTTAGTGGTGTGAGAGCAGCAAAGTGCAATGGTGGTGAGTCCGGGATCTATAGTCATGCTCAGTTCCTTTCCTTCAGTAGCTGTGTGACCTCAGGCAAATTACTTAACTTCTCAGTGCTTCAGTTTCTTCATCTGTAAAATGGTAGCGATAGTCTTACCTACCCACCTCGGAGTGTTCTCTTAAAGATTCCACTCTGTGGAAATATCCTTCATAAACACTCACTTAATTATTCAGAGCTTCAAGTCTGGCTTCTCACTGGATAACCGTTCCCAGAAGGTCCTTGAATATGGTTGGTGAGTGTGACCCCAGGCAGTACACAGAACAATTTATTTTAAACTCTCATTCTGCTGCCAGCCCCTGGGGCAGCCCAGCAAAGCTATATTTATGACTCTGATGGGTTTCCTTGGCAGAGGCCTCCTCGGTACCATCCGGACTGCTCTCGCGTCACCAGCTCCAGATGGTGTCCAGGCAACAGGCACAGTCCGCTTTAGTAGAAAACACGCAGCAGTGGTGATAGGAGGCCCCCACCACTCCCCACTAGATATACTGAGGATGGATTTGAATTCGATGAAAGGAACCACATTAACAGCCTGGTTAGCTACCAAAAATGTATAGCTCCAGCAGCATCATTTCCAGCTAATCCTTCTCAGCCCCAGAGCCTGGATCTTCTCTACCTTCAAGGAGGTAATAGAGAGCAGGGTGATATTTACTGCAGGTTAGATGCCCACGCACTCAGCTACTTTCAGAATTGGTAACCTGGGGCCTACCTGGTACCAGCCTATGTGCTCAAAAGGATGCTCTACAGGACCATGATCGTGAGAAGGGGAGCAGTTGGGGTAGAAATGTCCCATGCAATTGATTGTGAACATAATCGTTTAGACAAGGAGAGAGCACTGTGTGACTGCCAGTAAACCTGTGTTCGGAGCTGGGATTTTCAGGGAGGTGGGCTTTGGAAGGTAGAGGAGGACTTGCCAGGCAGGCGGGGGCAAGCCAGTGTGCCTGAAAGCAGAGTGGGTGTGGTAGGTTTGCTGTAGCTTCCTGTCAGGCTCTCAGCCTGTTGTGCCAGAGATACTTATAAGGAAATGATGGAAAATAAGTAATATTATGTTTTGAACTCTTCTATAGATTTGGAGTACTTCATAATTTTGGAAAAGGAAGAAAGAATAATAAAAGTACAGATAGGTAGGGTAACAGAAGCCCTTGAAATATAGTTAGAGGAAGAAGGGCTCCTTGCCCCAGGCAGAAGCAGGTCACTAGAGGTTCCTGGACAGGATACCAATGACATCACCAGCTAACAGTGTGGCTTTAAATTGACGCTTGCTGCTACTTCTACCACTGTCATCACCACTACCTTGACCACCACCATGAACAATAACAGGTGTCATTTATTAAGCCATTGTTTCATGCCAAGAGATTTACTCACCTAATCTTACTTAATCAGCCTTAAAACTTTATGAGGTAGGTATTATTGCTCCTGGTTTAGAGGCAAAGAAATAGCTTTTATAGATGCCAAGTGACTTGCCTACTGTTGTCACCTATCTGGGAATATCTATCTCACTTTCACCACCGTGCTGTTCTCTCCCTTGGTCTTTCCCCCTCCATATTTATAAGTTAGAGATAATATTTGTACTCTATACACCTAGAATAGCACTCTTCAAATTATAGCACATTAGTGGGTTGTGAAATCAATTTAGTACGTTTAAAAAACAGGATAGAAAATATCAGAATTCATGACTCTCTTCCTGAAATTTTTTTTCTGGTATGCATTTGTGTGTGTGTGTGTGTATATTGTTACATGGGAAATGTTACATGGGAAAATATAATTTATGAAGAAAAATATATGAGAAAATCCATTACATGGGAAAATATATTTCCTACCGTGGGTCATTGTCAGAAAGTTTGAGAGCTGCTCTTCCAGAGTTACTATGAAGGTCAAAGAAACATATAAAATTGTTGCAGAGCTCCTTGTAAACTCTAAAACACCCTATAAATCTAAGTTAACATTATTTAACACTGGAAGCTGAAGCAAACAGACCAAGGATAGCAGATAAGTGTTGCTATGCTGTTCCTCCACCCATGCCATCCATCTCAGATAGCGCTAATCTGTCAACACATTGTGTCCAGTGGAACCAGAACTCAGCTTTGACACTCCTCGACATAGAACTCCAGGCCTCAAGATGAATTGTATCTGTAAACCCAGCAGTAGGCTTATGCATTGTTGGAGTACATCAGGACCAGACTGTGGCTATAAAGTTGTCTTTAGCACTTACAGAGCTCTGGCGCTCATTTGAGCACCAGGAAAACAGATGCCATCCGTGGGGGTCTCTATATTACAGACTCCAAAAGAGTCGGCTACTGTCAGCTCCCCACATCACACTCCTGTACCACCATCCTCATCTGGAAGTGATTTACCTCCTTCTGCCTCTCAAAGGAAGTCAGACTCATCCAGGATAGCCATCAATTTTCCCTTGAAACAAAGGTAGCAAGAGGCCCTTCCTGCAAAGGCCATTTTCTTTGGAACCTGCTCTTTCCTCATTAATCGCAATTCATGAGGGAACTGCAGGGAACATAGGATGCAAATTCCCCCAACAGCTGTCCTGAAGGCATGCCCCTCAGGGGATGTACTGCTTCTCAGCTGATACAGCAAACTTTAAATTGTCACAAAAGGAACTGGGTCTCCCCCAGGTTAAAATCACATGGGGAACTGTTTCTCTGCATCCTGCAAAGGAAGCCTATAGAATTGGCATTTCTCTCAGAAGGCACCATAAGAGAATCCATGTAGACCTAGGAACCTGAAAGGCATGTCAGAGACTCTTTCAATGGAATGTGCAAGGCACAAAAAACGTTTGTGTATGGATTTTAAGTCAAGACTCAACATGATATTCTGGGCTGTGTGACAAAGTACTTAGGCAGCTCAATTACCAAACCAGAAGTCAGGCTCTTAGTATTTTATAGACCTTGCTAATGAATGAGTCCCGTGGCCTCTGCTGGACTGGGCTTCTCAGTGCTCTGCCAGCTTGCCTCCCACACATCTGTACATTCGTCAAGCTATAATGGATGGCTGGTGCTAGCAGAGGCTGAGGTCTAGGCCTTTCTCTCCAGGATACATAGAGATCTCAAGCCATTAATAATTCATTCTGGAGTAATGAACATAGCCGTACTGAGTTGTGAGCAGTAATAAAGTGACAGATCAATTTATTACTTCACTGTACTAAAAGATAATGGTAGTTAGTAATGAAAGGTGCAGCTTTTTCCCCAAAAAAGTTTCATAAGACTGAGATCAATGTGTTTTTTAAGTTCTAAAATAAAATGGATCATTAAAAAGGAAATGAGTTATCTTGGGTAGCCTCAAGCCTATTTATATTCAGAGTTGCTTATCCAGAATTACTGTACCTTTTTTTCCAAATGCCTTTGGGTGCTTGGGCCTGCAAATCTGAATAATTATTACTCATTAATTAAATTTGAGAAATTGAACACAGCTCCAGACTTTGAAAAGGGAGGTTGGGATAGTTGAAATACATTCCCCCAAAATCATTAATAATAATTTGAGGTTTATGAGTTAGTAGCTGCATTGAGAATAATTTTTTAATGTCTACCGAGAAATTTCCATCATCTTTTAACACCTCAGTGGACATAGTTGTGCTTCTCCTGGGCCAGACACTGTGCTTAGCGCTGGTGGTACCACCTAAAATAAGCACAGTCTATATCCTAAGGCAGCAGAAGAGACATTCATAACATAAATACCAGGGCAAGCCAACATTTCTGCCTTCGTTGAGGGGTGGAGGATTGAGGAGAGACTAGACCAAGATTACCGAAAGGAAAGGAGCCATTGGAGCTGAGCCTTACAAATCAACAGTTTGCCAAGCAAAGAAAGAAGAGTAAGAAAGAAGAGTAAGGCAGAGGAATGACGAAGGCAGATAGCTGTGAAAGTAGAAAGAGAATGGATAGTAAATTATTACAATAATTATTTCCCCATGCATTGTCACATCTAATCTACACAACCTCATGAAATAGATATATTATTCACCCAACCACTCCCACATTTTATAAAATGGGGAATTCAAAGCTTAGACATACTGAGTCACTTGCCCAGACATCGAGAGCTGGGAGGTGGCAGGGGTGAGTTGGGTAAAGGTGTGCTATTTCATTAAGTTTGGACTTTATATTAAAAACAATAGAGCCCACTAAGGGTTTATAATCATCATTAACACTCAAACAATAGAAGCATTGCTAAACAAATTACACATGATATACACTGTGCCATTGTGTTCTCTCCCAACAACCCAGTGAGCTGTGAGTCCAGTGTGGCTTTCAGCAGAGGAATAATGTGATCAGAGCTGAGTTTTCGACAGTAACTGGTGGTGGCAGGAAGGATAAATCTGAATCTAGAGATTCTAGTCATGGAGCCTAGGTAGGAGGCTATTGCTTGAGTCAGAGGTAATGTTGAGAAGCCTGGTGATTAAAAAAAAAAAATCATCCAAACCATACATTTTAATATCGGTCTACAATTTAGAAGTGCTTTTATATCTATATAGCTTGTCGATTCATTTGCACAAGGGACTTTTGTGACAAGAGGGGTAAATCTACTGACTCAGCTCACGGGAGGGGAAATATAAGAGCATGGAATTCACTTCCTGCACACAGGAGCTGATTGATGTTGAAAGTAGTGGTGTTACAAGCAGCTTGTAAATATGCATACTTGCTGATTGACTGAGGCACAGAACTGAAGTATTTCCCCCTTGCCAGGTAAGAACTTCACCGTCTGCATTAAGGCTTTCAGACGAGAAATGTGACAGTGTTCTGGGTGGAATGGAAAACTGCAGGAACACAAAAAATGTTTGTAAAATATTCTTATGTGGACCAGAAAGAGGCCAAGATAGGAGTGGCAACTCTCTTTGCTGCAGGTGTTGCTTAGCAATCACAAAGCAAATTGTCTTCCTAACTGGACTGTTCCACAGTTCAAGTTTCATTGGCACAACCACATGCCCCTTTCACAGGAGGAAGTTTTTATAAAATTACTTCTGGCCCTAAAAATTATAGTAGAGTACACATCTGCTGATAAAATTGGTTGATATAGTATGTCAGTAAAGGCTAGTTTCAAAACCAACACTTAAGTCAGTAGAAGCTCTTTCCCTTCTACGAAATAGAAGTATACAAGAGAAACAGTGTAGGCATTTAAAGAATTGTGTGAAAAAAATACTTAATATAAATAGCACTAAATGCTAGGGAGCTATGTCTGTACAAACTGATATCTCTGCCCAATTTCCTTCTAGTTTCTTGTAATGAATAATTTCCTTCTTCTAACAGGTGATTTAGGGAAGCCCCTAATGTTTCCTTAACAATACTGAATGGACTTAACTTTAACTTATTTGTCATCGATAGATAATTTGTATATTTTTATATGCAGAACCAGCAAATGAACAATTGAGTTTTATGGCTAGGTTATGGTGGTCTGGATGTGGAGTTTAGATATGTGTTTTGAGTAGTTGCTTATCCAAAAATATGCATATATGTTTAGTAAATTAGTCAGACCTAGCTACTGCTGACCCTGTATGTTCCTTAGACTTTAAGTTTGAATGACAATATAAACACAGCCATATACATAAACCTGCAGTAGTGCATTTCTATTTCTGTTTATGCCACATGTTTCCCTTAATGTGAACCACATGTTTGATATGATGGAGCTCTAATACTTTGAGCCTAAAGTGCTGAATTTCCTGACTTCATTTTGATTATCCAGAAATACGCATTTCAAAAATTAGGTCTATTTTGTGCCTATGTTTACAAATGAATTAAAGCCTTCAAGAGTTTTTATATTTGAGCTAGAGAAAAATGCTAATGATCACGGTGGTTTAAGCAGTAGCCTAGAAGTCGTAAGTAACTAAGTGGGTTTAGTAGTTACTTGGATTTGCAAAATAGGGATTGAGATGTGCAAAGGTTCATATTTTGGAAGGCAGCTGTTTTGGTTGTTTGGTCATTTTAGGCCAAATGGAAATGATAAGGAGTGTCAATGGCTAAATATCCTGAACACTGATGGTTTCTGAAGCTTTGATAGATTAAAAATATGAATAGAAAAGTCTCTTTTCGAACTCTAAGGGCATCTATAGGAAGGTGTCCCAAGGTCTGGCTCCTACTAGATGAGGAGTCTAAAGATAGGAAAGGTAGAGGGGAGACAGCTGACTATTTGTACACGATTGCTCTCATTCGTGCCTTTTGCTTTCCTTTCTCCCAGTGTTGCTAACAACCACAAGCAGAATTTGATGACGGTGGCAAATCTCGGCGTGGTGTTTGGACCTACTCTGCTGCGGCCTCAGGAAGAAACAGTAGCAGCCATCATGGATATCAAATTTCAGAACATTGTTATTGAGATCCTGATAGAAAATCATGAAAAGGTAATATATGTATAATTGGTCACCGTGAGTTAAAACTTCGTCTTGGAAAAATTTAGGGTTGACCGGGTTTGCATTGGTAACGCCAACGCTGATGAGGATGAAGTCGCTGATGGTGGTGATGGCAGTGATGATAATCATTTCATGAAGGCAGCGGTGGCAACAATATTGGTTATGGTGGCAATAGTGGTGGGCAACATTTATTGAAAATTTACCAGGAACCGTGCTCAGCACTTAATATATGTTGTATTTTTATCCTCACAAATATCCAGTGGAGAAGGTACTATTATTATAAGCCTAATTTTGAAAATGCCCTTTGCCCATTTTTTTGTTTAACCACTTATGACTTTGTAAGAGTTTTTTAATATATACATATATATATATATTAGGGGTATTAAACTATTTTCATTTTTGTTGCAAATATTTTTCCTAATCTCTAGTTTGTCTTTTAGTTTTATATACACGGTATACTTTTTTCTGTGTGTGTATGTGTGGTCTGTCTTTTCCTTTAGGGCATTGGAGTTTCTGGTCTTTCTTAAGAAAATGTCCCTCACCACACTTAATGAAATAGGTCAACATTGAACTGACCTTACAAAACTGGGGTAGGGAACATGAAGCTTGACCCATTTGTCCTATCCCAGCTCCTACTAGCAAATCTCTATGATGCTTCTCAGAGGCTACAGGGTCGTCCAGGGCACCATTTGACAGCTACAGCTCTGGGATCCAATTAAAAAGGCTGCCCCTCCTGAATGAAACTTTACCTAGAATGGTGAACTAATTGTGCTAAATAACCTGCAAAATAAATCTAGACCACATCTCACCACCTGCATTGAAAACACTAATGTAAGTTACCATCATTTCTCGTCTGGATTTTTACAAGAGCCTTCTAATTTGTTTCCCTGCTCCTACCCTTGGCCTGTCTATTCTGATATCAGCCACCAGAGTGAGATTTTTTTAAATGTTAAGTCAAATTACATCAGCTGACTGCTAAGAACCATGCAACGGTTTCCCATTTCACTGAGTAAAAGTTAGCGCCCTTACAGGAGGCTAGGAGGTCCTTCATGGTCTCTGCTCTCCCATCTGTGACTTACCTCGTCTCATCTCCTATGGCTCTCTCCTTCCTTTCACTCCTGCAGCCACTTTCACTGCCTTGCTGTTTTTCACACATGCACCCACTCCCACCTCAAGGCTTTTGTAGTTGCTGTTGCCTGTGCCTGGAACACTCTCCCTCCATATAACTACGTGGCATGTTTCAACTCACCTCTTTCAAGCCTTCTAAGTGAGGCCCCTCTCTCTCTGTAGCACTTACCATTTTCTAGAATACTATATAATTTACTTACTGATTAGACCTGTTGCCTTTCTGACCTCCACAAGAATGTGTGCTTCTGTCTGTTTTGTTCATTGCCAAAGAAGCTGCAAGGCCTCTTAAGACCTAGGCCTAGCACAGACAAATATCACTTCAGCTGCATTCTGTTAGTCAAAGCAAGTTATAAGTCCAGCCAGATTGAAGGGGCCAGAAATAGACCCCATCTCTGGATGAAAAGAACTGTGGACTGCCACTTTTGCAGGCGAACTACCATCGTGCCGCCCTCACTCTCCAGTGCCGGCAGGTTTGCATGTAGTTCCTGTTGGAGAAGGCTTTGCTTTCTTATTAGTGACTTGTGCTGAACGCAGGCAACACCTCAGTATTTCCTATAGAAAGTACTCTTCTCTTTCTCCTCAGCATTGCCATTTTTTTTACACAACCAGGGAGCATCAGATTAGTGGTAGTGACAAGTTCAGTCCTCCCATACCTTTCGTAAGCCTTACTATGGAGAACTAACATATCAATGTCTGAAACTGGAAAACCATCTTTGTCTTTAAAATTGATATTTAAAAATGAATGTGGGGGGATACTATCTAGCAAGAAAATTTGGTTTCTTTTACCTGATTAAACATCTTTTATTCAAGAGAAGGGAAAAGTCTTAGGTGTTTCAACTGGCTAAAGCATATGGTTTTTCTCTTCCCTCCCTTCTTTCCTCCCTCCCTGTCTTTCCTTTCCACTCCTTATTTACTAAGGATTAATACTAGATATTCAGCCCCAAGGGTTAGAAATGAGAATGTGCCAGTGACGTTGTCATTAGCACACCCTATACACCCTCAAGACAGCACCTGTTTGTCCAGAAACACCCCCTGTTGAGCGTCTCTTTTCACAGTGAACATACCTGTGTCTTCTTCCTCGGAGTCTTAGTGATGTGTTTCACACACACCTTCAGTTTGGTCAGATTAAGCATGCTAACCACATACTTACACTCTCCTTCAGCTTCCCCAACAGACCCGGGAAAGGGAGCAGCAGTGTCTGGAACAGTTTTAGGAAATAAATATCCCATAGCAAGTGGTGGCAGAGAGACAAAGCCAGAAGATATGGCATTATGTTTGGGGGCTCATGGTGATTTTTCTTTTTCTGTGTTGATAATACATACTGATTTATTTACTCTGATGAAGGTAATAGATCTTTTTAATATACATAGTCTAGAAGTAATAATATAATTATATAATAGCTAACTTTTACTTATAGATTATTGTTCTCAAGATATTGTGCTAAGTAGTTTTATATCCATCATATCACTTCATTTTCATAACAATACTATAAGATCAATATTTTTGGCTGTATTTTACAAATTATGAGGCTGAAGTGCAGAGTTTAAGAAACAACTTGTTAGGAGAGGAACGAGGGTTGAACTTAGGTCCACCTTCATAAGCCGAGCTATTAAAATATACTCTAATTAATCTCTATTCAGGACAACAAATGTTTATTGAGCATCTACTATTGGCCCAATATAAATAAGATGGAACCTTTTTTCCCCAAGGCCCTCCTATTTTATCAGGGTATAAGTAACCATAATACAGTGTGTTAAGTGACATTCCATAAGATGAATAAAGTGTATGGCACACTGAGGAGAAATATTTAGTTCTGCTTGCATGGACTCTGACTGATAGACGTTTTCTAGGCAAAGAAAAAGTGGAGACAGGGGCCTTCCTGGGAGACATCAATCAGTTAATCAACATCAGTTCATTTGTGTGTATGAAAATGACATGGCTGTGAAAGAACTGTGTGTTACATGTTAGCAAGTGTTGGGAGATGATGCCAAACAGCTAGATTTAATCCATTTGTCAAGGGCCTGGAAAGCTAGGGAAATGGGAACCTAAACGCCTGAAAAATGGGAGCTCTCAGAGGTTTCCAGGTAGAGGGGTAAAATGGTTATGTCAGCACTTTAGAAAGACATCCTGGGAAGCTGAATCAAATTGTACTCTGATTGTTGATATCAAAATCACTCATTAAATAAATACAAAACAATAGAGTTGACCAAACTATTGTAAACTCGTGACTATATATAAAAAAGTCTTACTCAGAGAATGTAACCTTTGACCCACAGCTTTTACTTATTATGGGGTAGAGATAGATGCAGATGGCTTTTATTTGACTTTTCTGGCCAGACTTCCTGAAGGGAAATGCTAGCTCTGGCATCATTTCCCATCGATGACTCCATAACCTGGACTGTACTTGGATTATATTGATTGCTAAGAAGAATAGACTGAAGAGTGTGGCTCTTTTTACCTGTAGTTAAGTTTTGAAGGTAAAAGTTCATACGGCAAAGTTTTTGGCTCTTTCCATACTGGTTTTAAGGTAATGATCAATTATTTAAAATTTCTCTTTCTTTATGGACAGAATCTTTCCCCAACTCACAGCTTATCACCCCGAGTCTTAAAACATCAAGTAAGCCAATACTTGGGCTTATAGTAGACCTTACCAGTATTTATATGCTTCTAGTTAAGATTGTCCAAGATGCCCCAAATCCCAGAAATTCTGCTATTTCTTACAGGGTTTTCCTTTTGTAAAGGGTAGCTTGCCAGAGACTCTGAAAATTTTAGATGTCTAAGAAGAACAACTATATTAAGAAAACAGACTTCCTTCTTTTCATAGTTTTGGTTAAACATGAAATCTCAGGTTATTAATTGTGTGTGTGTGTGTGTGTGTGTGTGTGTGTGTGTGTGTGTGTCTGTCTGTCTGTCTGTCTTACATCTTCCTGTTAAGGTCCAATATATAGGCTTGGATACACTTGTTCTGTAACAGTCCATGATACTTCTTTGGCTCTGACCCTTGAAAGGGCTTCCACACATGAAGCAGGATTGGATGTCCATGGGTGCCTGTGTATCACATGCTTTTATTGGCATTGCCCCTTTAAATGTCTATTGATGTTTATAAAATAAATTGTCATGGTTCTTTTCCCAGTTCATCAGTTTGTTTGGAAGAGATAAGAGTGTTGATCTTTGAGCTGTTAGTTCTTAGAAATGCCCAAAATCGATGTCCCCCCTTTTTTTAATGTACGTTAACTTTTAACCTTATATATTAAAGGGAAGAGTTAGTAATCATGGATGACCCCACTTAACACCTAGGATAAGCACCAAGTTCTTACATTCTCATTAAAGTGGTAGTGTCTTTCAATGCAGTTGTCATGATTAGAGTTGATTTGGGCTCACCAAACTGCCTGGATCTGCTATTACAAAAATGTTGGTGACATTGAAATCCATTGCTCTAGTGTTGGGTTTATACACAAAATGTACATCAATTAATAAAATATAATTAAGTTGAACAATTTCTGGCAATGATAAGTATTTGGCAGTTATATTTCATTTCCTTGATATTTCAAGCAGCTGTTGATAGGCAAAATTAACAATAGTAATAATAACAATGAATATAATGATGATGATGATGGGGAATGCCTGGATGCTACTACACTGAGATAATCCCCGGTACTGTTGCCTGCTTGGGAAACTAATCTTGTATCTTATGGTCATGGCTACTTTCATTCATTCACTGATTTTTAGTTTTTGTTACTTTTCCTTCCATTGGTTCCTGAGTATACTCTTTTTGGTCCTGTCCATGCTAGGTTTAGAAGTAAGCTAGACTTACTTGTATGCTGGGTTGGAATGCTTCTGTCATAGGCTTATATTCTTTTGTTCGTGCCAAGTGCTTTGCAAATTACTCTTCATTAATTTGATAAGGTTGTGCATCTGAACATGTATATTCTCCTCAATAAGCCCTAGGTAAACCAATCATTGTTTTAATGATGAAGCTCCTCAAATGAGGGTGGAGTTTTGTTATATTTTATACTCTTCTCTGTCAAGAAAGATATCAGGAAATAGAATCTTTCTGGAGATAGGGACAATCGCAGCATCCTAAGCATTATCTAGGCCATTAACCAAATGGCACTGGTTCCTTTTGAGGGATTTTTAATAAAACTCCCCAAACTACTTTCCAAATTGTTGGTCCTTCTGCCAACATGCTGATATCAACAGGACACTGGACTTCCAACTGTCCTTAAAAACCCTCTGTGTAGCTCTGCAGCCTCTGAATTTGGCTTCTTAACTGTTGCAGTAAATGAGCCCTGCTAAAACTTGCTGGCTTTCCAGTGGAAAGGCATTGCGTTTGTGACATCTCAAGCCCTAAACAGTCCTCTTCCACAGTCTGTCACAAGAAAGGGTGGGCAGCGTATGAGCCCTTCTCAGTAGTTCTAGCCCTCCACTCCCAAATCTGATACTCTCCATACTTGTTGTTACTCATTATCACTTGGGACCCCGATGAATTAGTGTCGCAAGAAAATGCCCAGTCTCTTCTCTCATAGAAGTTTTTCTGTTTTGCTTTTGCATCCCCAGGCTTCTGTCTTTGATTTATTGCCTCAGAGCTACTTTGCAGTTATAGACCAGGAACTCTTCATCATGACCTAATTTTCCTCCCATAAAAATCACAGCACATAATAAAGAGTACGCCACACACATTACAGGGAGGCTCCTAATCCTTGTAAATTGTAGGCGCATGTGACGGATGGGATTGGAAGAGGTGTAAAAATGTGTATGTGACATAGCTAAGAGTAAATTCCATAAGTGTCAGTGGTCTACAACGTCAAGATGGGCTGAGGGAGGGGCAGTGAAATTTGAATTTTTTAGACAATGCAAGGGAAAAAGAACAGCAAATTTTAACATTGCTGTAAGCAGTAGGATTGATGTTTTGCAAAGAGCGGTAATTAAATTTGCACTTATAAATTAAATCCTCATGTCCTGACTGCAAATAATTCATTGTTGAGTCTCCAGTTATTTCCCTTCTTATACTTTTTTATTGAATGCGATAATGTCTCTTGAACACTGAGTGTCAAACTGTGTTAGGTGCTTCAGTCCTCACCACAGTCCTGGGGGTTTTTACAGATGAGGCATCTGAAGGTCAGTTATGCACCTTGCTCAAAGAACTAGTAAATGATAAAATCATATCCATCAGACTCTAAAGTTTATGATCTTTTCCTCTGTCTCTCAAATTAATAATAGGTATAAAGACCACAAATCATTAAGACCCAGAGAGTCAATTCATTTTTGTGACCTTGGACTATTCAGTTACTCTCAATGAGTCTTAGTTTCCTCACTCTGGACTCAAGATGACAAAAATAATAGTACCTCCCTTGTAGGGTTGATGTGAGTAAAGTTATGAGACAATCCATGTAAATAACATGGTAAGCACTCAACCAATTTTGGTTGTTTTTATTGTCATTTACACCACCACTACCTCCTCGCTCTTTGCCAGGGTCTGTGCATTATCTTTTCGGTAGCTCTGCAAGGAAGATGTTAGATCTCCATTTGCACAAGGGCAACAGATTCAGAGGGGTTAAGGCTTTTGCCCAAGTTGAACCCAAGTCTGTCTAGCTCCAGAACCTGTTTGCTTTCTACCCATATGACTGTAAATTTCTTATATATATTTTTTGTGGTGACATGACAGTGATGCCAGAGGCAGTGATGGTGGGTCCGTGTAGTTGTAGTAGTTGCCCACCGAGTGAGCAGCACCAGGGCCCAGCCCAGGTCTGTTTGGCTGCAGAGGCCCAGCACCCACACCACCCTGCTATGTGGCTTCCTGGGAAACAGCAGCTTGGTATTTCTGGGTCTCCTAATTCCGTGACTAGGAAGCTTGAAATTGGAGCTACTTGAAAGAGTTATTCAGAGTTATATTTTTATTTTACAGTTTTATTCCCCAGTAGCTTCTAGAAGGCTTATAGTCTTCCTAATAAATTTTATTTCTAGGGCATTCCTGACTAAGAACTAGTTTGTAAGTTTGGGCAGAATTAACAGAGCACGTGGGGCATAGAACAAACCATGCCCCCTCCTTTTGTGTTAATGTGGAAAGTCTCTGTGAAATGAGTAGATTGTTCCAGCCACATGGTAGAGCTCCATAAATCCATTTCTCTTAGATTATATGAGCCCTCCCTTCCATCATTCAGCAGGGTCATTTGTACAGTGCTTCTTCCCAACAGAATGAAGGAAACTTCATTTGATTCTCTTGAAACTATCTCTTTCAACATAGTATTGGAATAACCAAAAAATTGTGAATAATTCAGATTCTCACCAGAATTCCAACTGGAGCTTTTAGTACAGATGCAAGACTCTCGTCCTGGCTAGAAGGTGGCCAGAAAATCAACAGCCTTTAAACAACTTGCATGTGCTCGGGTTCGGAGTTGAATGAACAACAGTCCTTGATGAAAGTTTGTGTCATCTGCTGGTTTGGTCTGATTTACAAAGGTGCCTTTGCACCTCGGAAAAAATGTCATAATAGGAGTGATTATGCCGTGTCTGGCACTTTACATTTTCAGCACACTCACTTGTTTGTACATTGAACAGCCCTATCAAAGCTTTTCAGAAGCCTAGGGCTGGCTCACGGTGAGACCCAGAGTACCGGCCTTCGGGACTGTGACACTCACCCGCTCACCTGTGGCAAAAATCTCCTTCTAGAACTGATTCTAGTATGCTTGAATACCTTTCGTTTTAGAGGAAACAGCCAATGAAATAAAATTTTCATGTGTTATGTCTCTTCCTGTTCAGCTATGTATAAACATTGTTTTGGAAGCAATTTTTCACACATCTATAAACCCACGGTCCTTCCTCACAACTTTTCTTTGTTTCTCCAGCATTTCCTACAATTTTTAGGAAAGAGTAAATGCTCACATTTTTTAAAAAAATAATTTACTTATTTTAATTAGTTTCAAGTTATACATTGGTTAGACATTTATATAGTTCATAAAACGATCTCCCCAATTGCTCCCTCCCTCCCCTGGCCCTCCACCTAGCCAACATATTAATGCTAACCGCATTCCCTATGCCATGCTCCCCATCCCCATGACTATCTATTAACTATTAATTTGTACTTCTTTAACCCTTCACCCCATTCTCCCAGCCCCCAAAACCCCCCTCCCCTCTGTTCGTCACCAAATTGTCCACTATATTTGTGAATTTTTTTTGATTAGTTTGTTCTTTTTGTTCTTAGATTCTGCATATAAGTGAAACATATGGCATTTATCTTTCTCTATCTGACTTATTTCATTCAGCATTATAACTTCTAGGCCCATCCATGTCATTGCAAATGGTAGGATTTCATTTTTTTAATGGCTGAGTAATATTCCATTGTATGTATGAACCATAACTTCTTGATCCAGTCATCTGTTGATGGGCATTTAGGTTGCTTCCATATCTTGGCTATTGTACATTGTGCTGCCATGAATATTGGGGTGCATAGATCTTTACAAATTATTGTTTTGGTTTTCTTTGAATAAATACCTAGAAATGCAATTGCTAGGTCAAAAAGGATCTCCATTTTTAATTTTTTTGAGAAACCTCCATACAGTTTTCCATAGCGGCTGTACCAATTTACAATTCCCCCAACAATGTATAAGGGTTCCCAAATGCAAACATATTTTGGTGACAGTTGAAATTAAACATTATCTTTGTTTTTATGGTAGTTGGGTAAGGATGTCATTCTCAGTAACTCATTAGGAAAAGAGAGACAAAAACTGGAGGGTACTAAGTTTGAATTCATTTTCAAATATTTTTTCAAGGTAGGGATTGCTGAATGTGCTGTACTTGAGGCCAGATGCAGAAGGGTGCTAAGAGACACCATTATTTGTTGAAAATCCATACTTGTGAGTTTGGAGGCACTGACCTCTGTAGTGAAGATTGGCTGGAAGAGATAAGCTGAATGAATGATGACTGTTGAGGAAGTGGAAACTGCAGATATTAGGAACTTTGGCCATAGGGTTCCTGTCCTAGCCTCTCGTGTGTAGCTATATGGCATCAGGAAATCTCTGAATGTAGAGTGGTCACTCTACTTAGTGTGTTGAGTTGACCTCTGGCTTAGAGATAAGTCATGTAAAGTCCTATCACAGTGCCTGGCAGGTGCAAACACTCACCTATAGAAGCAAATGCTTAAATGCCAGTGATAATGAGCACAGTTAGGCCATGCCCTAGGGGCAGCCATGGCTCAGCATTATTTGGGGAACAAAGTAAGTGGGGAGAAAGCTTCTTAGAGGCTGTGGTCCTTGAGCATGATGACAAGTGTAGTTTCTCATTTCTTCCCTTGCAGATACTCACAAGGAGACTGGAGGCATGTGTAGCAGTGGTACTTATTTTTAGTGGTGCCAACTCCTTTAGTGGTGCCAACTCCTTTAGCGGATGCCAGGAGGTTTTTGTTGTTTTTGCTTTAAGTCCCCTTCTCCCCTTACCCCCTTGCCCCAGTTGAACTCAGCTACGTAGTGATTCAGTTTGTTTTGTTGAAAATTCAATCCCCTAGGGAAAATATGATAATGCTGTTTACAGACAGCTGTGTTTAGGAGCGAGACAGACTTAACCAGCTGCCTGGCATCGTTGGAGCCCAAGGACCTGCCAACCCATGGAGAGCAGCTGTTCTGGCTAAAATTCTTATCATTTTTATGACTTTGTTTCCTACATTATCAGCTTTTGAGTTTTGCTTTTAAATGTATATACAAAGGAGAGAGGGCCATGGGAAAGACTCTATATACTGTGTCTGGGGCCACCCATAGTTGAAGAGAGTGGGGTGCTACCACCATCCTCTTGTTATTCATGATTGTTGGGAAAGAGTAAGAGATGATAATGAGTGGATCAATAAATATTGATATCTTAATATAGTGGGGGTGTTTTGCAACCATTAAGAATCATGTTTGAAGATTTCTTAATGACGGGGGGAAATGTTACAATATAATGTTAAATGAAATGTATAGGTAAAAAACTGTATAAAAATATAATCATAATTATGGAAAAGTGTGTTTTAATGTTAAGTGAGATAACTCATACAAAGCACTTAACCCAGTGCCTGAAGTGGCAAGTACTCAGTAAATCACAGCTACTAAATGCAAACTCAAACTATAGAGAACATGTTTGCCTCATGTTCTGTTATGCTCAGAGTGCCTGGTGTAAAGTGATGCTCAAAAGATCTTTCTTGATTGAGTGAATTAGTATTGTTGTTGTTGTTGTTGTTGTTGTTATATCCATTTAAAAAGAAATCTAGGGTCTACGGCCATGCCACCCTGAACAAGCCCAATCCCATCTGATCTGAGAAGCTAAGCAGGGTTGAGCCTGGTTAGTACTTGGATGGGAGACCACCTAGGAAGACCAGGTGCTACAGGCGTAAAAAATAAAAAATAAGGGATTGATTGTAAGCTGACAAGTTCTTTGCAATCTGTGACGCCAACCAAGGGTAATCTTGCCTAAAAAAAAAAAAAAAGATAAAAAAAAATTAAAATTAAAAAGGAAAATAAAAAATAAAAAAATAAAAAGAAATCTAGAAAATCTAGGGACATGGGTTTCTGTGTCATCAGCTATAATTATATCTATGATTGTGGCAGCTTAACCTCGCTGCCTCAGGTCTTCATTATAAATGGTGAGGACAGTAACTATTACTCAAGATCACTGAGAACTGAGTGAGCTACATGCAGTGACTGATTTCTAGGGAGCCAACATTGAACAGTGGCTACCGTAATCGTGGTAAGCACCAGATAAGCGGTAGTAAAATGATAGTCGTCCTCATTGTTGTTTATCATTTTCTGCTGTAGTAAAATGATAGTCGTCCTGATTTTTGTTTATCATTTTCTTCCCATTTTTTACCTTGGACTTTTTTTTTTTTTTTTTTAATAAAAGCTGAAAAGAAAAAAGTTCACAAGAAAATAAAACTCAAATGCTAACAGTGGTTATCTCTAAATACTGGAATTGGGAAACTTTTTCTGTTTTCTTGATGTGTTTTTCAAATTGTGTGTAGTATTTATATGTTATTTTTATCATTAAAGGAATCTCCCCACCCCCTCCCCCAACCCCCTTTTAAATGAGAAAAGAATGCTTAGGCATCAAAGGTAACAGAGCTGCTGAACTAGAAAGGATGCTCTCTTTGAGAATGATTGAGGACTAAGAAATGGTGTTCTGCTCTGGGCTTCTTTTTGCTATATTACTTAAATGCATGTTTACCTTACTGTTAAAATGTACAGCTGAGACTTATCAGATTTCATTAACCAATGTCACCATAAAAAAATAAGTACATTTAAAAAATATTTTTAAAAAATTCGTGTTTCACGTTCTGAGAAAGTTGTGAAGCAATCATTAAAAACTGAGAAATAGAACCAATGAGGAAAAGTAAAGAGGTTTTGAATAATTGGTTCTGGACAAAAGTGGTCAAAAAACTTTAAGTCTTATTAACAGACAATGGCTTATTTAGCACAGCTGCTTTCCATTTCCCCTGGAGAAAGCAACAAAAAGAAGACCAGTAGGAAGTATGGTGGAAGGATTGGAAATGGAAGCAAATGGTTAGCAGGCTCTCCGAAGGAGAATGTTTAATGCCATTTCCTAGAGATATTTAAAATGTGTCCCGAGCAAACGCTGATGGTCTTTGCAGGTCTTTTTCTTACTGATTCTTAGATACCACGAAGCTTGCAGTTATACTTGTTCAGCCTGTGCTTTCTCTCCAATTCATGGCAGCATGTACCCATTTTATGAATTTTACTTACAGATATTCAACACCGTGCCTGATGTGCCTCTCACCAATGCCCAGCTGCACCTGTCTCGGAAGAAGAGCGGTGACTCCAAGCCCCCGTCCTGCAGTGAGAGGCCCCTGACGCTCTTCCATGCCATGCAATCAACAGAGAAACGTGAGTCCCACTGCTCAGGCCAGCCAGGCCCTCAAGGGACATCCCGTGCCGCCTCCCAGTCGCTCAGGGGGCGCACCTCCCCCTTCTCTGTGGGCTGCCACCTTTTGTGTCCTTGAGGACTGTGTAGCATTGTGCCCTCTCAGGTACCATGGCTGTGTAACCCTGATAGGACAGGAAGCAGTACTGCTGAGAATGAAAGCCCGGGGCCACTCGCTGTTCAGGATTCCCTCTCCAGATCTCCCGTGGGCAGACAGCTGAGCGCTCTCCCTCCCACACAGTAAGAGCTCAGCTCAGACATGCTTCTTCCGGCCCTCTTTTGTTCGTAGCTTCCATAGAACTAGTTTCCTTGCCTTTTCTCAGTTTGTAATTAGATGCTTATTAATGCGAGTCACATGTCCCACTAGAATGTGACTCTGTGAGGGCAGGACTTTGTTTTGCTCGTCTTTCTACTACTCCCCCTCTCACAGGGTCTGGTGTGGAGTGGACACTTGATAAATATGTGAAATTAACTAATGAATTAATTACAAAATAATACTGTCCTTGTTCCAAATAGCAGTGTAATTAAATCTTTTTTCATCTCAGAATTTCTGAGATCTTTGCAGTGATCAGGTTACTGCATCCTAAAATATCCAGTCTCGTTTAACATTTGTAATGAGAGTTGAGTATCATAGGATAGGAGTCGAGGGCTCCAGTTCAGCCTCAAGTCCATCAGACCTGGGTTCCTATGCTGGCAGCAGCACATGGGCAAGCAAGCCTTTCACCTTCTCTCAGCCTCAGTTTGCTTATCTATGAAGTAGAGATAATACCTCATAGGGAAGTTGTGATGATTAAATAAAGTTATGCATTTAAGCCTCAGGCACAAAGCCTAGACATGGCAAGGGCTGACAGCTGAGAGCTGCTGCTATTATTATTAGTTGTTTAATCACACACAGATACCACGGTTGGTCCATTTAGGCAGCTGACATTTACATGATGTCTGCCAGGGATGGGAGCATAATATGAGTATGTGTTTAAGGAGCTCACAACTGAGTAAGGGAGGCAGACAAGTGAATAGACAGGTAATGGTAATGCGTGACTGCTCTTGTGGAGCTATGTACCTTCAGAGAGGCAGTAGAACACACTGGTTGAAAGGCACACTGGCACCTGATGTCCCGGGTGAGAGTTCTGCCTCTGCTGCTCACTGGCTTTGTGCGATGGGGAAGGTTCTCAAACACCTCAGGGCTTCAGCTTCCTCTTCTGGAGAATAGGGATGATAACAGTTATTACCTCACAGGGTTGTTGTGTGATTGAAGCACTTCAAATGGAAACTGGGGCTGAGTAAGTGCTCAGTAAATGCTGGGGGTGGTGATAGCATTATTATTATTACCAGTATTATTACTACTACTATTACTACTACTACGACTACTACTACTACTACTACTACTACTACTACTGCCGCCATTATTACTACTACTGCTGACCTCCATGATGTACAGTAAAGTCACAAAGCAGAATAATGACCCACTCTGCCTTGAAGAGAAGAGATTCCTTATCAGGATTGGCATCTTTTTCTTTCTGTTACAGAAAAATAATTTTTAGCCCCTTGCATTTTAAAAGTAATGGCTTTCCTTATCATAACTCCCGAAAAGAAATCTTGCCCACCCCCAGAATATTACACATTTAAATATATTGCAGTATCTCATAATGGTGTTTTTAGAGCCATTAGGGTGTTTTAGATATTTTGCATTTATGAGTAAAGCTACTGTTATGATCTTTGTAGCTAATCTGTTTATATTCATAATCATTTCCTAAAGATAAATTCCTGGAAGAATTTCTTGATCAACGGATATGCACAATTTTAGGGCTTTGACTCTGTATCGGGATTGGCTTCCCTTTGAATGATGACCTGTCTTCCTCTTGAATATCTGACTTGGGTCGCTCTCACTGCGGTCTCCACCTGGCCTTGGCCCCTCTGCATGTTCCAGGGAACGCTTGGGACAGGCCTGGCCTCCCCCACATCTGCCATGAACAAGACATCGAGCTACGGAGTGATATGCTTCTCAGGTTTCCAGGAGATCCATGGTCACCTAATGTTTTGTACTAAGTGTGTACAGTGCAGATGGGGACAGATCAGACAGTACTGGTAAATTCTTATAAGCTTAAAATAGTGCTGAGTTTGTGATTAGACTGCAGCAGAAGCAGCTTTGGAACAGGTCTAAAAGCATATTCTGGGAGCATGTAAGAAAGAAGATGGAGATGAGGAGAAAATCAATTAGATCTTTGCCCAAGATTAATTTTATCTCACAGGCAGAGGATGAAAGTTAAGGACGTGTGAAAGCAGACCTGCCTAAGCTGCAGAACAAGCTGCTGTGTCCCTGTCTGGATGGAAGAGTGGAAGGACTGGAAGAGGGAAGCAATATCTCTTTCCTCTGAATGTTAGTAAAGGCTCCCTGGAAACAGGACTAAAATCTCCACAAGCTCAGATATTTGTGGGATGCTTAGCTTCCCCCGCTTTCTCAGAGAACAAGTATTTCAATAGAAACAGTCTCATTGAAAAGCATATAGATGTATGTATATACATGTACTTTTATGATCTGTTTTGGAACCGCTTTTTTACTGGGAAACTGGAATGATAGCAGGGCTGCCTTGGAAAGCAACATGGAAGGAGTGGGTGTGTTGATGCTGTGAGGAAGACTGGGTCAGGAGCTGTCGCCCCCCCCATAGATTGTAATCTAGCCACCCATCAATATTAGATGAGTAGGACAGTGCATGGTAAAATTTTCACACACCTAATCCTTCCTTTTTTCTAGTCTGTGGACAAAGATAGAAGACTACATTATTAAGCACTTGCTGAGTTTATTCTTTAGAATTAAAGTGTAGGTAAAGACACTGCAGGTAATTTGTGTGTGTGATGGGGAGAATTGGAATTGTATTTCCATAATAACGATGTGTATTCCATAATGTATAATAGTAATTGTATATTCTGTAATAGTGATTTTTCAGTTTTTCAGTTCGAGGCCTCTTTCTATACCTAGCTCAGTATTTCCCAAACTTGAATCATCTGCATAAACCTTCATTTACTCTTTGGGCCACAGCCACATAACTTATGCACTGTTGTTTGTTTAATACATTTTTTAAATCAATTTAAAGCAATTTACTTTTATACATGGCCTATTCCTACTCAGTAAAACCTCTAAAAACATGAGTTTGATGGTGTAATGGTAATATTTTTTAATATACATTAGAATAAATAAGTAACCATTAAGATAAAGAATATTCATCCACATCCAACCTTAGAATCTTCTTGCGTTGTGCCTATGGAGTGTGTACCACAGTTCTGAAGTCCACAGACCATGCTCTGAATTTTTGACTGACTCAGATCCCTCTTCTTAACATAAATATACAAACTCAAGTTTCTTTTGTCTACTCGACTAGAATTGGTTTCACATATTGTCAGTTGGTCATTTATATTGCTGAGTACACTGACTGTTCGTCTATCAATTTCATGCTCTGCATTTTTGGCTCGTCATGACACCTGTCCAGGTTTGATGTGACCTTATCTTTCTTCAGGTTCTTATCACAGAGAAACTATCTCGTTAGAGGGATTGTGCTTGCATGGGCATGTACATGCACATGCACGTGCACGCGCACACACACACACACACACACACACACACACACATTCACACATACCTCTCTCTACCTTCAAATGGGGCATGTGATATTTTTCAGAACCTCATTGTCTCTCACGTCTGTATACCTGATCTCTTTTAAGTTTAATTATGCTTTTTCTATTCATCGATGTACTTGCAGTTTAATTTTCTCTGTATTTCATTGGTCAGCTCTCTTCATACATAGTTTAGATAGTTAATGGACCTGAAACTCCAAGGGTAGCTCACTTGGGTGCTTCCATTTGAGAGGTTCCCATTGTTCATCGTCAGCATATGCTTTGCTCTCACCTATCTGCAGTGCCCCCACTCTGTACAGAAGTTGGAACCCATTCTTTTCTCTTAGAGGGGAGTCTGTGCCAATACTCTTGGCCTCAGATTACCAGTTGCCCTGGAGAGGAAGCTCCTGAGAGTCACCTTGCAAGTTCCTGGGCTCGGTTCTCTGTCTTTACATCTGCTCTTCAGGCTCATGGAAGTAACTGACATGTTACTCGATGTTCATAGATGTGTGTATTATTTTCCAGGAGTTTTTCCTTCTGTGTAGGTAGACCAGTTATGTGCCCAGGCACCTGTCTAAGACTCCTCTTCCACTTTAATCTGTGGGTAGCAGTGGAGTCTTCTCTAAGTGTCTTTTTCCTTTTTCCCTAAAAATAAAACTGTCTTTGAGCTGGCAGCGATCTCTTCCCAGAATGAAGTGCTGGATTCTTTCTCATGCTCTGTGCAGAGACTTCAGTTACAAGGCAGCATGTGGCTCCTCCTCATAGACAGTCAGCATGTGGTAGAAGTGGGGCTAGGAATGAAATGGGAGTAGTCTCTGAAATTAAAACTTTTTGGAAAAGAACAAAGGAAATGACGGGGAAATGTAGGATTTAGAAAACATCTTAGTAGCAAATGCAAATCATTTGGAAACCACTGAATATTCTAGTGAGAAAAAGACTAGATATCCGAGTTGTCTGTAGCTGGTCAAGGAACATTTTCTGAAAGGGGGAAATTTGAGAATGATGCTGAAGGAAATGAAAGTCATAGTCTGATTCAAAGGACAGAAGGGTAGACTGTGATGCTCAACAGAAGGAGCATAGCAAGGGTCTTTCTGTAAGTAGCAGAGGGTAGCTCTCGTCTCCAGAACTGAGGAGAGGACTGTGAAAACACATGTTCCAAAATGAACTTGGAAACCATTTTCCCTTAGAAATTGACTTTTTTGTTTATATATGTAATATATATATATATGGCTACATATTTTATCAAGCGGTTTCTTGTGCTAGGTTCTGCGCATAGCAGCATCTCATTTAATCTTTACAGTGAGATGACACAGGTACTGTCTCTATTTTACACTGGGAAGAAAATAACATTTATGTTAAATAATGTGCTCAGAGTCACACAGCAACAGAGCAGTAGATTTGAACTCAGTCATTCTGACCTCAAAGCTACACTATTAACCAGTCGTTTTTTTCCTTTCCGATTTTAATTTATGGGATCTTTCTAGAGGAAACATGGTTCTGCGTGTCTTTGTGACCTAGCCTGCAAACCCAACCCAATTTTTGAGGGAAAATGGTTTCCAGTTCCATTTCTGAAACTCAAGTTTAAACTTTATTTCATTAAGTTAGGGATCTGCTTGTAAAGTCTGGTGTGGAAGGATAAATGGATGCGTTAGATTAAAACCTTGAGACTAAGCTAGATTAGAACTTCATTTAATAAAAACAATGAAAGTAAAATTATTATAGGTCAGTTAACATGCCAAGCAGCCTGCTCTGCCCATTTTGATCTCATCCTCACAATTGATAATCACTGAATAAGGTAGGTTCTCACTGTCGACATTTATCTAAAGATAAATGAAGGCTCTAGAAGTTAGGCAGTCACATAACTGAAAATGGCAGAGGAATAATGTGAACCCGGGTGGTTTCCCTTGCCCAAGCCATGTTGTCTCCAAAAGGGTGCCTCTGTCAGTTCTTGAGCCACAAAAGTGAAAACCTTGCTAGACTGTTACAGAAGCAATAAAGCCATTGCTCCCAGCTTCCAGCACTGCCATGGGTCAGTTGAACCATATTGAATGGGTTCTTCAGTGTGTGTAGTGGAAGGCAGCAGACACTCCACAGCTGTCCCTGCAGATCCAGCACCAGCTATGCAGGTTTTCAATTGTACTGCCAAATGAATGGTAGCAAAAGAGATTTCTGTTTAATCTCTAAGTTTCCACACAGATACCTCATACAACAGAAATTGGACTGATATATCTAGGTGAAAGGTGCTAACACACAAGCTATACTTTTTCTGGACAACTGTAGAAAGCAGAGCCAGAAGGACTGGGATTTGGGGCAGCCTGGAGTGGTGGTTGAAAGCAGGAGCTCTGCAGTTTGACTGCATTGTTCTGATACCGTCTCAGTTACCTACCAGCTCTGAGACCTGAAGTATATTACTCAGCTTTTCTGAACCTCCATTTTTCTCATCTGTAAAATCAATCACTAGTAAAAACTTTCCTGGAGGGTAATTACCATAATTAAGTGAACCAGTGCATGTACAGTACTTGACACTGGGCCTAGAATATAGTAAGCACCTAATAAACATTGGCTACAATTTTGATGATTATCATCAGGTTATAGCTTTACCTTACATTTGATTGGGAAAGTATTCCCCCTCTGTAGCCTGCAGGTTCCCAGGGAGAGGCCCATATGTGAGGGTAATGCAGAATTGCCCTGGCCTCAGCAAGAGCCCGTTTGATGCTTGAGTGCAAATACATCAGCAGCCTGGGATGAGTTGTACAGTGTTGATGGGGGTGGGAATGGATTCTTGGGCTTTGTTTTACAAGGATCATGTTAACTAGCTGCTGGGATTATAGCTCTGATTGATTCTTTTAGTTCAGTTAATTCATCCTGGACCCTCTCCCAGACAGGCCCAGTGAGAGGCTGAGAATTTAGCTCATATACTTCTCATGTGCTTCTTCCTTGTTAAAAAATAACTGGGAATTCATACTATTCAAAGGCTTACATAATGCCTCTCTCTGAGCGTGCAGAGCTGCAGTATATGCCTTTTCTCAGGTTGCCTCTGCAGATCCTGGGTGCTCTGGACACACCTGTTTGTCTTGGCAGATGACATGTTTATCCACATGGATTCCTATTGTCACACGGACTGTAAGGGATAACGTGGCTCTCGGCTTAATTATGTGTGGTTACCGTGTGTGACTGAAAACTGCATAGCTGATGTGGCCATTAAAAAACAATGCAGTGGAAAACTAATGGCAGGAAGAAAGTTCAAGATAGATCATTAAATGAAAAAAAAGCATATTATAGGCTCATATCTCTGATATTATCACTAATGAACAATGGAGATAGAACAGCATTAGGTATAATGTTATCCCATTTTGTTAAAAGGAAAAATACACACACACACACACACACACACACACACGTATTTCTGTGCATAGAAAACTGACCAGATGTGTACACGCCACAATACATATGATATTTGTATGCTTTTCTGTACTTTCTAAATTGAAGAAGAATGCATACTTATTATATATCGACTAATTTTTACATTATTAAAAACAAAGCCCCTTAATTGTACATTTCATTTACTCTCTCAAACCCATTTTGCAATGAGTCATGGGATAAAAATAAGTAAATATATAATTGTCTTCTTTCTAATGAATAATAATATAAGCAGTCTATATGTGGATGCCCTCAGATATCAGGGTACCATAGATTAAAGGGGAGAGTTCTTAACTCAAAAGTTCTCAAGTAGAGAAGAGGGCTATTGTCGGTAGTAGAGTGTCCATTTAACTCTCATCATTCAGCTCCCTATTCAGCCATTAATTCGAGGCTCACTCGTACGCTGTGGTTTTTAGAATGCTGTTTCAAGGCTGGGCGTCCCTATCGTGCCTCCATGTCTCATTCCTGAGAATCGGTTCAATTCTAGGCCAGCCACAATAACTTCCCCATTCTCTCATTAAATTCAGTTTTATTGGCATTCTTTCCCTTTGCAAAGAAAAGGGTTATTATGAACGTCTTGAGGAGAGGATAAGTCAGTTCACACAGGACCAAAATCAGTGGTAGTTTTGCTGAAGACAATCTGCCACAAGTTGTAATATCACGTGTTGTGTCCTATGGTCAAAACAACGGATTGACCTGATTTTTCATTTATCGACTCACTGTTTAGCTCATCACAGCCCGAACTTCTTTTTAAGATTATTTTTTAAAACATTGCCCAAACTGTTTTCATATGCTCCAACACATTGCCCAAACTGCTTTTTAAGATTATTTTTATCATAGCGACTGAGGCTGAGTCAGCCTGAAATCAGACTACCTCAGATTTTAGCGTGGCTTGGCACTCCACTATTATCAGGAGCAAAAGCTACAGGGGGAAAAAAATTGCTTCAGAAAGTCTGATTCCAAGCTTCCCGTGTATTTGGGTGTTTCCCAGAGATGGTAAACTCAGAAATTGCTGTGCACTCATCATTTATTATTGCAAAATTCATTAAGCTGCCACCCTATTATTATCCTATCTTGTCAAGATGATACATTACAGACTTCATTGCAAAACTCTTAACAAGCAGGAGAAAGTACACCTCTCTCTCCCCACCGCAGCACAGGAAAGCCTCTGGGTATTTTGCTTTTGCCTTAATATTTTTTTGCATAAAGCTCTGGGTCTTTACAGAACTTCTGTCTGTCTGGCAGCTCCCTTTTCTCCCTGTTTGATTATGTGGAGAGAGAGTTCCCTCCTTTGGGCTCTATGAGGCATCATGAGTTGCCGTTAAAGAAAAGCCATCGTCCCTCTTCTTTTTGACAGCTAGTCTCAGACATTGTGGAAAGATGACAATATTAGCCTGAATTCTGACAGATAGTCCATGTGTGGTGGGAAACCTCTGCCAAAGTGACATCGAAGATCTATGTTTCATATTTATTATTTAGCTTTGTGTATTCAGTGGGCCAGGCGTGTCCATGCCTGCCGAGACGTGTGAATTTGGCTTGGCCCTGCATGTGCGTTCCTGGCCTCGTCTCTGGGTTCTTCGATAAACAGAGACCCTGCCTCTTCCATGTGGTGGGGTTGTCACTAGAGTGAGCGGGAGAGTCACTTGGTAAATATGGAAAATGAAGTAGCTTAGCTCCCGGATTTCCATGGCAACCCCCAGAACAAGTACAATATCACCAAAATTATTCTGTGGCTTTCTTTTTTTAGTTGCAGTGATTTGGTTGCATGCTCATGTTTTTCCGCTCCTGATTTGTACAAAAAACACTGCCCACTGTTACCAAGACTTGGATTTCAAGGACATTAGTGTTCCCTGTCTGAAGTACCTGAAAAATTCAGTCACACAAAACTGCCTCTTTTGTGCTAGCTGAACACATTTTGATTGTTTATCGTTGCCTTATATTTATTATTTACCTTATAACCATACATGGAGCTTTAGTAGACGCTATGCATGGACAAGGCACTAGGAATGTATGAGTTGATGCTGACCTCGCAGGTCACTGTAATGGATGCTTGATGTATTCTGTGTGGGCAGACATGACCCAGCCCTTGAGGGTCACGTCCACATCCAGTTTGTGCCTCCTTGTAGAACATATGTTCGTGAAAGCATCCAATGCATTACTCATACATGTTTACAATTGTTCAGGAATTGATTTTATCATTTTCTCGTTTCTGGGCTCTTGTTTTCTGTGACTAATATAAAGAGAGATTCTTGTTGACAAACATGCTTGAGGAAGGCAAGCATTTTCACTGACTTCCACCAGTTTAGGAATACTCAGTTGTGGGCATTCTTCTCTTTTGGTCATTTAAATGGTTCTCTATGATCTTGTTGATTTGACTAATAACTGGTTGTTGTTCTTTTTCAGTCCACTACTCTATAATTTTTTTTCTTCAGCGGTGTAATTGCCATCAGTCCTTCTTATACCTTCTGATCAGAATGTCAGAACTGGTTTGAATCATCAGTGGCTCAAAGAAGGCCAGCTCTCTCAAATTTGAATGATTTTGTTAATTTTATTTTTTTTTTAAAAAGTCACTTAGGCTGCCTGTTCTCATTATGTTTTTCTGTCAGGAGTAAGGTCTCATTTGCCCACTTGACAAAATCCCTCCTGTTTTGAGTGACATTACTGAATCATTTTCTCTTTATTTCTTAATTCATTCCAGATGCTGTAGAATTGATCTCTATAGTCTGCCACAACCGCTAAAACATTTGTTTTTCTGTTGATTTTATTCTTTTCCCCTTCTCTGGAATAATTCTCACCTACCTGTTCATTCTTAGTAAGGATTGTTAGCATTTCAGCTTAGAAGTCTATCCAGCTAGAAGTTCTCAGTCTCATTATCTGAGGTCTTATGGCAAATAAAACTGTAATGGTCTTGTAGTCAGTGAGTGCCAGGTTTCTAGTTTTCCTTGTCATATGGCGCATCAAGGGAGACCAGTAAATAGTCTGCCTTTTAGGACACATATTTGGCTATCTTGGCCGCAAAACTAAAATCTCGTTATTAATTGTTTTTGCTCTTCTTGCACAATCAACTCCTTTCCCTTTCCCTGACCTTTTGCTTTTGTTGTCGTTTTGTTTTGTTATAGGTTGTGCGATATGTGAAAGGTTCTAGATATCTAAATATGATTCAAAACAGAACCTCAAAAAGAATTTACTTCTTAAAAAAGGAATTCTAATGTCTACCAGTAAATGAAATACTAGAAACCTTAAGCTCAATTTGAGTGTAGACACCTGTTTTATTCTATTGATTTTTCTAGTCCAGGCGGGGCAAGTTCTCATTTTCTACCCCGTCCTTATTCTTTTGTAGGTTTATTTCCAACAAATATCATGTTCCATATGCTATAGCCTTCCCTGTTTGTTAGCTCATGGAGAATACCAGTCTATAAAATTATAATAGTAGTTATATTCTTAAAATTTTTACCTAAGTCCGGTTTTTAGAATTAAATCTTTTTATGAGCATAGGATTCTGATGAAATATTTTATAAAGCAAAGCATCTTTATACAATTTTTTCTGTTGTGATTTCAAAGTTTTATCTGTCACGTATCCAATCTTAAGTTGCTCATAGTCTACTGAGGAAGGTAAACATATGAATAAATACATATTCAAGTTAATAAATACACTAGTTTGTATCTGAATAAAATACCAAGGAATTAGTCTAGGGGTCTGTTAACTGTCTGGGAACCCTGTTTGGTACTCAGTAGGTGCTCAATAAATATTCATTGAATAAATGAAGTTGAAGAAAGTTTCATCTCAGATATTCTCTTTTTTTAATGGCTAGGAAGGCAGAGAAAATAAGTCCTGATAATATTTTAGGAAAACTAATAATACTTTTAGCAAGGTGTTGTTTTTAATTTATAGACGCATAACCCTCTCATGGACAACTAAATGTAATCACAAGAGAAGTATGAGCTACTCTTCTGTTTCTCCATTCAGGGAATTATGTCATGCAAACTTAGCCTTGAACTGGAGTTAATAAAACTATTCGTCTCTCCTCCTGTATAAAGTTGAGAAGTGTCATCTTTGTTTCCTTTTTTTATATGGTGGTCTTGGGCTCCTCATAGTCTTGCAGGAATCTTAATAGGAGTATTTTGTGCAAAGGAAAATATTACTTATACTGATTCATACTGATAAGTGGCATAGCTATTCCCTCAATGATCCCTTAGTTATGTAATTTTAGAGTTGTTTTTCTTCCCAGTAGCAAGTTCACATTTGCAGGCCCTATTAGTCTGCCTACATCTTGGCTCAATGTCACTCTTTTGGTTTCTCTTTCTTTGTTGTTGTTTCTGTTTGGAATTTAAGCTCTTGAAATATGAATAGTTCTAAATCTCAGGAATCAATGTAATAATCTCCTTTTTTCAAAATCTACTTAGAGTTCAGGAATCTCTCAATAGTCTCATGGGGGTTTTACCTCTTCTACAGGGCTTTAAATATGGCTTTGAAAATTTGCCAAGATATTAGAAGTTATTGGTGTGTGTGTATGTGTGCGCGTGTGCGTGTGTTTAATGCGAAAATTACTCTAACATCCTTTCGAAAGCATTATATATTTTTACACAGGACTAGTGCAAAGGGAAGAATATTTTTTATCATGACATCGCTCTTTTTATTGCCTAAAGATACCAGAGTTCAAATGTTAACCTCTAAACGACCATGTCAATGAGCCTAGTCTGTCTTTTTAGGGATATGGTATACCCCTGGCTCATTTCAAAAAGGTCCAGCGAGGATTATTAACCCAGTTATGATATTTTTTGATATGTGAATTGATTGCTCAAAATGTTAGTTGATTTCGATATGGTATATCTGTAATGAATGTGGGACAAGAAGGACATTCTAAGTCTTTAATATTTTGCTACAGCAGTGGTGCCTGTGCCATTTAGCTAAATCATCCCAAAAATGTTTTCTTCAGTGGATGGTTCCAAGTTTTTAAAGATGGGAAGAAACAGAAAGTTCTTTTCTTTGAGCAATGTTCTAAAGTTTGCAAAACGCATTCTTGCATACGATCCCACTCGTCCTCATGACAGCTCCTGGAGCTGTGCAGGACAGTTCTCATTCTCCCTGTTGTATAGATGCTTTAGCCAAGAAACAGAGAGTGTGAGTGAAAATTGCCTGAGGCCACACAGCCTGTCAGGGATGTAGTCTTGAAGCAAATTCAGGTTTTCTCCCTCCTGGCTTGGCAATATCTCCAAGCATTAACGTGACCGCTTGGACTACGGACTTGGTTTTTTATATGCAAACTACCCTGTAGCCCTTACAGATCTCTTTATCAAAGAACTAACTTGAATCTAAACATCAAATACATAGAGCTAAAGCAGCCCAGAAGGGTTCGTCTGGAGAGTGGTCAGGAATTTAAACTGCAGAGTCATGAAGAAGTGGGTGGTCAAATAGAAGATATTTTATGGTGAAGTGCTACTGGAGATAGAATGTGGTCTGGGCAATTAAGACAACGTTGAGGGCAGGAGTTTTAAAATAAAAGGTAAATTGTCACAGTAACCAAGAGGATCTGGCTGAATGCAAGGGGCTGAAAGGCTGCTCTCTGTTCAGACCATCTTCCAATCAAAAGAAGACACAATTTATGGTGCAGTGGTAGGGCCACTTTTAGGGAAAAGGCTGGTTGTGTTAAAGGACAGGTATTTCCTCTCAAGTGGAAAAGGGGGTTTTGCTCTAAAGTTTCAAATCACCTGTTCCCCTTGGACTCTTCCTTTCCCACTTGTAATTCTTATGCTTTACTATGTCCTTTGTTTAGCTTAGTTAGGACCAGAGACCTCAATCCAGTCTCATTATTTATCAATTTTTGTATGTGTAAGAATAGACTATTCCTATGGAATGATATTAATATGGGGCTTGTGGCCTTTTTTCTCCCCCAGAGGAACAAAGAAACAGCATCATCAACTCCAGTTTGGAATCTGTCATCTCATCTAATGCAAACAGCATCCTTAATTCCAGCAGCAGTTTACAGCCCAACATGAACTCCAGTGACCCAGACCTGGATGTGCTCAAACCCACCCGGCCCAACTCACTGTAAGTATGATGTCCACTTGTCTGTCGTAGTAAGCCCTTGGTCAGCCATTCTGCCCAGAATTTGCTCTCTGGCCCCATATGACTTGGAGCATTGTCCTATGAACATGATTTAAACCTTCTCCCTGAACTTGGAGCTTGGCTGGTTGGTTGTGGATTAACCATTATTTGTAACATACTGCTTCTTGGCCTTGGTGATCTTTGATTTACCATCCTGCTGAGATGACTTTGGTGATGGCAATTGCCTGTGCTGGCTGCTGGGCATGAAAAGCAATTTCATGTAGTTTTTTTTTTTTTTTTTTAACATCCAGGCACTGTAGTAGCTCAGTAGATCAGTAGCCAAGTCTGTTTCACTCATTCATGTTGTCTCGGTTTCCCTTCTCCTTGACTATGTTGAGAATGTTCGGTGCTACCTCTGTGTCCACTTCCAGAAAGAAGGGCCCCCCAGTCCCCCTCTGAGTCTTAAGATCCTCAAACCTTAGCATGACTATGATCACATACCAGAGATTATAAGAGAGGAACATTTGCTGTTTCATTCTCGGATATTGAGCCACCCATAGCCGAGACAGGCAGTTTTAGGGCTGCTTGTCCAGTCCTCCACGGGAATTAGATCTCCTCTGTTAAGGCCAGAAGGTTCTCCCTTGTGGTTTCATCTCACATTGCTTAGCATGCTTCCTCAGGCCACCCCATAAATCGTGTCAACTACAGCCTTTGCAGAAAGAATGTGAGGCCATGACCAGAACAGCTGGACTCTAAGGCTACGGTTGTATGAGACTCAGGAAAAACAGAGTTGACTTTGCCTGTCTCTAGTGAAAGTAGCTCACGGTTCAGCCACAGATTGCTTTCAGGGCAATTGTTTCACTGGATAAGACACAAGGATGTCAGAACCATTTCTTCCCCCTCTCCATGTGTGGTTGCATGATCACACTTTGCCATTATCTCTTTAAGATATTTACAGATCTGTAAAATGGGTCCAACAGTTTTTGCCTTTGAAGAGACTAAGGGATATTAAGATTTGAGAGGAAAAATGACTCTGAAATGGACTTGAGGTACTTACACTGACAACGCAACAGCGTTAAGATGAAACCATATGATGAAACCATACATTGAAAAAATCAGGTCTCTTTTTATTTGTTGGCTTTAAATCCTACCTTGATATTCAGGAAGTTTAATGACTTTATGTTACTTGGTAAATCATGTGTTTTCTTAACAAGAAGTGGACCAAAATCATTTAACTTGTTCAGCTTATGGGCAGTGAGTTTCTCTAGTTCCCCGTGGCCAGACTTGCCTGCGGAGCCTCCTTCCCTCACTGCATGGCTTTCTCAGTGGCTCCTAAATCCACCTACCTAGACATTAAGGAGATTATAGTACCTTTTTCCCCCCATTTTGTTTAAACCTTCTTTGTCCTACCAATTGCTGAAGTTATTTGTTGCTCAACATGAGCAAGGTTGAATTTCTAGCCCAGGTTGTTTAATTTAACATCCCCTGATTTTAATCGTAGTATCAACTAGTGGTCTTTAACCTCTGTTTGCAGCATCTGGGAGCTGGGAGTACCCTGAGTCACCACTGAGTACAGTGTGTCCAAAGAGGCTGTTCCAGCAGCTGAGTAGAAAGGGGGTTCTGTCTTTTAAACATGTCCTGGAAGAGAGGGCTTGGGCTTTTCATTTTTCAGTTGTCTAGATGTGATTTTTTTTTCCATTAAACACTGGGAGTCACTCCACCAGCTTCTCACCATCCAGGGGGACTGTTCCCTCCCTTCTGCAGATTTGGGGCAGGGGGTGGGGATTTCCCAGGGAAGGGAGGGTGATGCCAGGAACAGTTTTACTTGTCTGCTTTTAGAGGAAGATTAAAGGTAGGAGTATCTGTGTGTTTCTAACGAGGCTGTTGTCCTTCCAAGATGAGTGAATATCTGACTGATACCTGTGAGTGTCGAACTCGAAGGATGTTCTCGAGGTAGAAGCAGCGCTGATGGCAAGGCCAACACCAGGGTTTGCCACCCTCCTGACCGAGGGCCGCGCACAGGTCCTGTAGGCTCTGCAGAAGGTTCGCTGGCCATTTCTGACACCCAGGGCAGTGAGATGTTGTTCCCCACTTTGTGCCTCCCTGGTGTTTGTTTGTTTGTTTATTTTTGTTTGAGATTTGGCCTGGATGAGCCATGAACAGAAGCTGGGTAGTCCTAATAAACAGAAGCCACAGTACTTTTCCTGAGTAAATTAATTTTGAAAAGTCTGTCAAGACACCATGCCACGATGTTTGGGCTTAGTTGCAACCGACCGAGACCACTTGGGTCTCAGCCTCAGTTCTGGACCCTTTCATTCGCTCCATCACTGTTCACTTCGTAGTGCATAGAGATAGATCCTTGAAGAAAAACAATTAGTTAAGCAGATGAAAACAAAAAACAAAGTCAGAGGTGGGGGATTACCATTAACTCGACTATTAATTAGGCATAAGATTGGGATCCAGTCACCAGAAAACTGTCTGTTCTTTTTATTTCGTTAATTTGTTTTTCACTGTTTTCATAATGACTAGAATGATCACTATGACCATGTAACAATCATAATGAAAGAAATACATTTGTGACTCAACACCCTTTGGTACTTCAGAGACCACATTTTGCTGTGTCATGGGTAAATCTTTTCTAATTCTCCAAGGAGGTAGGGCTGTCTTGTTTGGGCATAATGCTAAATCAGGGTCAAAGTTAGAGTGCCACTTTTCATTCTCACTATGCCAAGGCAAGGCTGCAGGGTTTAAATATTATGCACGTCCTCAGCTATCTCTCCTGAAGATCAAAGGGTATTTGTAAGCCGGGACCAAAGTCCAGCTAGTCTAAGATGGTCAGCAAGTATCTTGGGTCCAGATCTATGCTATACTACCGAAGGTAAATGAGAAAAAGGATTCCTGGCCTCCCAAGAGTTTACAGTCTGGCTAAGGAGGAAAGACAGTGCTATGGCAGTGCTAAATGGGACTTACAGTTCATAAGTGTGTTTAGAGTTCAACAGCTATTAACTAAATATCTGTTGGTATATGGACCAGTTAAAATATTGAGAGGTGGAATAGATAAAATATGAGGTGGACATTAGGTAAGATATTATGAGTGGATGAAGAGCATTCCAGGTCAGGGAGCTGAGAGAGACAGAGATGATCTAACCAAGATGGTGAAAACAGCCAACAGACATCTGTGTAGCAGGATGGGGAGCTTAGTTCCTTCCCTACCACTACCACCAAAAAAAGTATATCAAACCAACCTTTAAAATCAGGACCCTCCTCACAAAAATCCAGATTTTTTTTCTGGATCGACTAGACATCCACACGCAAAAAAAATGAATTTAGAAACAGACCATATACCTTTTACCTTTCATAAAAATAAATTCAAAATGAATCATAGACCTAAATGTAAAATGTGGAACTATAAAATGTCTAGAAGACAACATAGGAGAAAGTCTAGGAGGCCTTGGGTTTGTCAATGTTTAGATACAACACTAAAAGCATAATCCATGAAAGAAAAAATTGTTAAGTTGGACTTCGTGTGGGTTAAAAACGTCTGCTCTGCAAAAGACACTCTTAAGAGACCAAGCCACAGACTAGGAGAAAGTATTTGGCAAAGAAAAAAAAAACTATCTTGTAAAGCAGCAGTCCCCAACTTTTTGGCATCGGGGACCAGTGCTCCTGTGAGAATGTAATGCCTGATGATCTCAGGTGGAGCTGAGGCAGTGATGCTAGCGCTGGGGAGCGGCTGCAGACACAGATGAAACTTGGCTCACTCGCCAACCACTCACCTCTTGCTGTGCGGCTCGGTTCTTACTGGTCCATGGCCTGGGGGTTGGGGACCCCCAGTAAAGGACCAGTATCCGAAATATATAAAGCACTCTTAAAATTCAACAGTGAGTAAACACCTAAATTAAAAACTGGGCAAAAGATCTGGACAGACACCTCACCAAAGAAGACATACAGATGCAAATAAGCATATGAAAAGATGCTCAACATCTTATGTCATTAGGGAATTGCAAATTAAAACAATGAGATATCATGACACACCTGTTAGAATGGCTGAAATCCAAAATACTGACACCAAGTGCTGGTGAAGATGTAGAATGACAGGAACTCTCATGTATTGGTGGGAATGCAAAATGAGACAGCCACTTTGAAAGATAATTTGGCAGTTCCTTACAAAACTAAACATGAGATTTATCATATGACACAATTCAGCGATCACACTGCTAAGTGTTTACCCAAATGATTTGAAAACTTGTGGTCATACAAAAACCTGCCCACAAATGTTTATAGCAACTTTATTTATAATTGACAAAGCTTAGAAGCAACCAAGATGTCCTTCAGTAGATAAATGGATAAACAAACTGTGGTACATCCAGGCAATAGAATATCATTCACAGATAAAAATAAGTGAGCTATCAAGTCATGAAAAGATACAGATGAACCTTAAATACACATTAGTGAGTGAAAATAGCCACTCTAAAAAGATTACAACATGGTAGTATGATACCAACCGTGTGACATTCAAAAAAAGGCAAAGCTACAGAGTTCATAAAAAGATTAGTGGGCAGGAGGGATGAATAGGTGGGACACAGATCATTTTTAGGGCAGTGATACCATTTTGTATGCTACTGTAATAGCAGATGCAAGACATCATGTATTTGTCAAACCCATTGAACACAAAAAGCTAATCCTCACCTTGTAAACTGTGGACTTTAGTTAATAATGTACCAATATTGGTTCATCAGTTGTAACAAATGTACCGCACTAATGAAAGATGTTAATAATGGATAAACTTAGAGAGTGGAGAGACATGTGGGAACTTTGTCATTATTTATTTATTTATTTGTTTGTTTGTTTGTTTATTTATTTATTTATTTTTATTTAGGCAAGGCAACCCTCGGTTGACCTCACAGATTGCAAGGACCTTGTCAGCTTACAATCCCTTATTTATTTATTTATTTATTTATTTTTATTTTTTACGCCTATAGCACCTGGTCTTCCTACGTGGTCTCCCATCCAAGAATTAACCAGGCCCGACCCTGGTTAGCTTCCGAGATCAGACGGGATCGGGCTTGTTCAGGGTAGTGTGGCCGTAGACGAACTTTGTTATTTTGAACAATTTTTCTGTAAACCTAAAACTGCTCCAAAAAAATCTATTTCTATATATTTTTAAAATCTAGATTTCCCACTTCTTTTCAAAAGTTAGAAAATTTGGCCATACTCAACCCATATGTTCCTTAGTGACAGATGATGCTCTCCAGTCCCTATCTTCTCACAACTGGCCTGCTTCACTCTTTTATATCTCCTGCCTGAAAGCCTGTGATAAATTAGACATTACCAAAGAATCTTTGTAACCCCTCCCATTAAGAGATGGAATCCTTGAATCTAGGCTGGTCTTCACTCTCTGACTTGATTTGATCGATAGAAATGTGGTAGAAGTAACATCATGTGACTTTCAAGCCCAGGCCAGAAGGCCTTGTAGCTTCCCATTTCATCCTCTTGGAACCCAACCACCATGTAAAAAACCACCATGTCTAGCTTCCTAGAGAGAAAACCCCAGCCATCCCAGCCTAGCCCAATGCCCAGGCCACCAATTAGTTGAATGAACCCACATGAGCGTGTCCAGGAAAGACCAACAAAAAAGCAGCCCAGTCAACCCACAGATTCATAAGAAATAATACATCGTGAATGTTTTAAGCCCTTGAGTTTGAGTTTGGACCAGTTATTTAGCAATAGTTAACTGTCACAAGGCCTATGAGTTTGTGACTGGAGTCATGGGTTACTACTTGGATGGGGCTGGGCTGCCTGGGTAAAGCAGAAAGATATGGAAGCTTCTCACTGTAGTAGAGTGGTGCCAGCATGAAGACTAACCTCTCAGTTTTCAGAATCTTCTTTGAAAAAAAATGATTCATAAATGAGATTCTAAGAAGTTAAGAAACAAAACAAAACTCATAGCTAATGGCTGAGGCAATGAGAAAGATAGCTTAAATACTGGCTTGGAAAGCAGGAAACCTTGTGCTGTAATCCTGGCATCAGCACTGACCGCCTGGTGCCAGTCCTTGGCCCTGAATGTGTCCATTCTCTCCCTCTCTGTGGTGGAAGAAGTGGGACTGACCTGTCTCTAAGAACTGAGGTTGTTAAATTGGTGCTTACAAAGGACTGCAGAAGTAAGAGTCATTCTCTCCTCTCACAATGACCAATAGAGTTGGCATCTTGCCACCACCTTCTGGAAGATAGAGATTTTTAAGGAGGAAGTAAACAAATGCTGAGAAAGAAGTCAGGGGACATCCCTCTAGGGACATAAGATACTGCAGTAATTTCCCTTTCAGACTGCTGGTGTCGGGGTAGAGAGGCTTGCTATGATTAAAAGAAGGCTAGGAGGGCGGGAGATGGTTACCGCAGTGCAGGAGCCTTCCACCTTGGATTTCTCTCTGCCTAAGCAGTCTCTACCCCTAAGAAATAACTCACTGCCCAGTAGCCCCGTAAATGAGTTTTTCTCGTTCTTTCCACTTGACACGCACACATGCATTTCCAAATCATTTCTGGTGACCTAAGAGATGTGTGCACACGAAGCACCTTCAAATTCTGCAAGTCAACTGTCCTGTTCTATCTTAGTGGCCAGTGAGAAGCGAGAGCACAGTCCCTGGAATTCAGAAAGAAAACGAGGCCTGCTTCCAGACAGAGTTATTTTCTCTGAAGCACTGATGGCTCCTTCTGACTTTGATTCAGATGCTCTTGGATGAAACCTGGGGAAAACTTCCCTTGAGAGATATTTCTAAAATTTTACGTATGTTTTACTTATTCAGTCAACATTCATTCAACAAATATTGTTGGAACACCTACTGTTGGCCAGGCATTTGAGTGCTGAAGATTCAGTGATTTAAAACAAACAAACAAATAAACAAGCAAACAACAACAACAAAAAAACAGTTGATTTTATATTCCAGTGGAGAGAGGAGGTAAATCACTCATATATCATGCATTTTTGGTGTGCGGACAAAGGAGGAAGGCTGTCGTCCTCACTTATCCCCATTACCTTCCTACCTTGAATCCCAGACCAGAGCTGTCTTCAGTACAGTCTTTGAGTTATCGGTGACAAGAAGGAACTTCTATAGAGGCAGGTACTGCCCCACCTTAAAGAGCAGGAGCAGAGCGAGTGGGGAGGCCAGGTAGGCACGCCTGTTCCTGAAAACTTTGGAAACTTCCAGATCTCATGGAGGTACTCGATAAGCTGTATGTGTAGCTGCTATCTATTGAGACCAAATGAATCACAAAATGAACAATATGCATCAGACAAGTGATAATTAATGGCATTTCTTTAAGCAGTTTTACCATCTAAGTGCTATTTATGCCAAAAGAGTTACACCCAAACAGGCAGCTATGATTTTACTACGATGATCTTTATTTGTCATCCTTTGGAATGCAGGGATTTGAAAGAGGAAGTTTTTCTCTGTGGTTGAATCAGTATTCTGTGGAGGAGGATCTTTCCTGTTAGATTGAAGATTCTGTTTCTCACCCACCCCAAATCAGAGAAGGTCTCTTCAGACTGTTTCCCCTGAAAACTTGGTGGCTTTCCTCACCTTGGGAAATAAGTTAAATGCATAATCATTTCACGAGGAATCATTGGCCCTTTCTTGTTCTTCCCAACCTCCACAGTGGTTTCAGCCTGCTTGTTTATGGTCATTTCTTGGACAGGTTCAAAACTATTCCTCTGACACTTCAGGCTCCTGGGGCTGCCACAGCCACAGCTCCTCAAGTACCAAGCCATGTTCCCCTGACTTCTCAGAGATGGTCACTGATGTAGCCCGTAGTCCTGTTTTCTGAGTGGCTTCCTGTCAGCTTTTCCCATTCCCCAGCCAAGATCTCCTTGCCAGTCAGGAGCCCAGCTAGCTTCACTTGTTTGAGAGTGGAGATTCCTGCCTAGTGACCCATCCGACTTTTATTGGATAAATGTGTTTGGTTATTAGCAGTTCTTTTTTTCACATAAAATTGCTTGAGGCAGCCTTCATACTTTATGACCCAGTAAGATTTTATTCCCAAGCACCAGGGCTGCCAGTGGCACTTGGATCTGTACAGCCTGTCAGGAGAGGGGGTATGGGAGGAGGTGGGGACAGGACACAGTTCCAAAGCTTAGCCACATCCCTGTTTTCCAGTATAGTGAGAATCATAAATGGAAAAATGTTTTCCTTCACACGCATTATAGTTTTCTTTCCCCCTTTGTGAGCTAAAATTACATAAAGGCTCTATTAATTTTTCTGTAAACTAATCAATCTTGTTAATATTCTACAACAGTTCCAAAATTTTGCTGTGACGCATAGTAGAGGCCAAAGCCTTGGGGTTGAACATATGAATGAATGAATTTCATTCTGAATTTAGCTGCCCTCAAATGCTTACAGCCCTGCATTGTATATGTGTAAGTAGGTGTTAAGCATTTTAAATCTTGAATTTTTGGTAGAATCTTTAGGGTAGGAAAGAGGCTTAAGATTTTACATGGCTTTCAGCACTGTTATGCCTATAAGGGGACTTCGAAGGAGCTCCAAAATGCCATTTTTTCCCACTTAGGGTTAGATTTAGAATTGTTTCTCTCCCTATGTATGTAATTTGGGGCAATCTTATTCATAGATTCAGATTCTAAACTGGGCAAATTAAAATCATATTAGAGTTAAAGTATTGCTTTTTAAACCTTTTTAGTCAATCTGGAAAGCAGATGCTTACTTATCTAGGAACACATTTCTAGTTGGAAATGGCCTTAGAATCTCATGTTTAACCCCTCCTCTGCATTACGAATTTAGAAAACCATGCAGGATTTACTGGCGGCTTCATTGAGTCTTCTAGGCAGCGTCTCAGCCCAGTGCAGTGTTTTCTCAGAGTGTGATCCTGGGACCAGCATCATTGGCATCACCTTTTAGCTTGTTAGATATACACATTATCAGGCCCTACCCCAGACTTACTGGATCAACTATGGAGGAGGATCCCAGCACTCTGTTTTAACAAGTCCCATGGGTGATTCTGACACATGCTAAAGTCTGAAAACTACAGTTATAGTACATTAGACTGGTGGACTTCCACAAAAATAAAATCAGGATTTACCGCACTGTCAAGCTCCCAGGTCCAAGCCTGGCACTCTAATTGTGATGATAGTAGTGGGGCTAAGAGCGCCCTGCCCCTGGCCTTTGAGATCTCTCACAACTTATGAGACTGAGGGCTAATGGATTTGCTTCTCAGGAGAACCCCGTTAGCTCACCAGTACTGCACTTTCCAACTCTCCAAGGAAGTCAGCCAGCTGCTTTGTAAATGCGTACCTTTAGGTCACACATCAATAGAAGGTTGGTGCATCAGTTAATCAAGCAACAGATATTTTTATTGAGCACCTATTGTGTTTGTAACATGAGATCAAAACCCTTGCATTGACAGGAAAACGGCTCTCAGGGTATGTTATACTGAAAAGGGCGTATCAGCATCACCATGCATAGGAGATCTGAGACTTCTAAATCGGCATTCCCTGGACTGAGGTAGGAAGTGGGGACAGGTGGAAAGGCAAGGGCTGAGTTGGATAAAGCGCAGCAAATTCTTGCCTACTGGACCTCTGAGCCTTTTATATGTCCGTTACAAATCTCTCAAAGGGCATGTGTTATGCTGCATTTCCTAAACCTGTTTGACCACTAACATGTTTTCTATAGCACTTCTCTTTAGCCTCTTAAAACAGGATTCCACAATGTAGGAAATGCTATTCTAAATCAACACTACTTTTGATGGGGGAAATGTGTTTCTCATAATGGATGGCATTACTATGGCAGAGATCCTTCAGGAGAACAGAGATTTAGTTTATATATAAATTTCTGGCTACACATAGCTATCTGAGGGCTGAAATGGGTTCTATCATGTACAAAAGTTTTGGGATCTGGGGTAGGGAAAGGCCCACATGGCCTTGTCGTGAAGTTTGGGCTCTGCTGTTTCCTAACTGTGTGAACTTGGGCAAGTTATTTGCCCTCTTGAGCTAAACCTAGTCTATGAAATGATAATAGTAATAGTTAATAATAATAATAATAATAATAATAATAATAATAATAAAGACCTGCTCTCAAGGTTGTTGCAGGGGTCAGATGAGATAATGCCTGCTTAACACTTAGTTAATGTCCTGGTTCACAAGTGGTCAATAAAAATTGATTGCTACTATTATTTTGTATTACCTTATCATTATTTGTTCTTAGACTGCCCCCCTACCAATAAACAGTAACTCAATGTTACTTTTGTCTGTTTGATTCTGGTGTGACAGAAATCAACCTGGATTCAAAACATCGAGATAAAAATTTTAATATAAATTAAAGCGCCTAGAACTAAATTAACTACAAATAACAAATACACCAAAATCAATATAGAAGCGCTTCTCTTACAAGACAGGCTTCAAGCTGTTTGCATTAAGTCAGCAGGCTTGGGTCTTTGCTCTCAGGAGCCTTGTCAAGCCATCTACCCTATTGTTTCTCGGTTTTGTGGAGTCAGTTGGACCCATACTAATTAGACTAGAACCTAATTGCAATCCTGAGTTTTCACTGAGGGATAATTTAGCCTCAGGAATTCCTTTCCAACCTATAACTCTGTATAGATCTGACTGTCATTATAGCAAAAAGAAAAATCGTTTCTGAAAAGAAGTTACTCTCATACTCTGCATTTTAGTCATTTGCTCTATCTGATTCCCTTCCGGTGCCTTTCACCTTCCTTCTTAAGGAAGCAGTAGGGTTGTCCCCAAGACATTGTAGTGTTCCTTCCAGAATTCCTTACAAATGGAAGAGGTGATGGGGCTGTCCCCTGGCTGTGGTCAGAATGCTCAGAAAAGGAATAAGATAGCTGCTGTAAAGACCACCCTGTTTCTTCTTGTCACCCTATGTGAAGAAGCCATGTCTTCAGAAGGAACCGAGACGATATTGTCCACAAATAAGGGCAAAGATGTCCATCCAATGACAATATATTAGAATCCTAAGAAGAAACATCACATGATGAAAATGACATAGTTCAAGGAGAGTTTATTTACAAAGGAGTGAGGGCAGGAGAATCACAAGAGACAGTACAGTGAACCAGGGCTAGCAGCATCCTCTAATACCATCCTGGGGTTAGAGGGACTTGAGTAGAAAATGGTTACCAGAACCCAGAAGGGTAGAGAGTTCTATGAAGATTGCACCTTGAAAAGATTCCAAAGACTCAGCCAAGTGGAGGTGACCTTTCAGAAAGGAAGACAAGGGAATAAATACCTTGGCTCTCTCCTCCTGCTAATCTGCCAGAGCTCTCCATTGATGAACCCAACAGGAAGCCAGAGGGTGCAGTAATCCCTGTTGATGGAATCCATACTGATTCCTTCCAAAGAAGAGGCCAGCAAGGAGAGTGGATGCCATCTAGCACAGATCTATATTGCCATGCTATTTATTAAAGCCAAAGAAGTGGAACCGGAAGGGATAATCATCAATAAATGACTGCCTAAATGAATGATAGAGTGGAATCCTACTCACCACAGCAGAGGGATGAGGTAGCCCTATATCTCCTGATATGGATCAACGTTTAGAGATGCATTAGGGCAAAGCAAGGTTCTGGAGAGTGTGTAACTGTGGTTCTCAGCCCAGGCTGCACATTAGCATCACCTGGGAAGCCTAAAATACGAAATACCAATACCTAGGCCACTTCCCTGGAGCCTCAAAGCTCATTCATTGTTCTAGGCAAGATCTGAGTTTGGGTATGTTTCTTAAAATTCCAAAGTGATTTTGATATATAGCTAGATTTGAAAACCATTAGTGTGCATTGTGCAATCCTACTTATATAAGAATCCAAGGGTATATACACATACAGAAGTATGTACATATTTGTAATGTTTCTGGAAAGATACAGGGGAATGAATCTGTGTGGTTATCTCTCATGGAGGCAGAGAAAATATTAACCTGGTGGAAGGGACACTGATTTTTTCTTCCAACACTACTCTTTTGTGCATGCATGGATCATCCAGGTTTGAAAACTCAATTAAAAATAGATTTCCTTACTTTTGAAATCACCATTTTTTTGTTCTCTTCTGAAAGTTGTGGGATATATCTTTGTAAAAAGAAATTTTTTAAATGAATGTGTTTTTATTTTTTCTGGTTTTATTAAAAATTAATTGACCTACATCACTGTAGATGTTTAAGGCATGCAGCATGCCAGAGTAAGCACAGGAATATTTTTTAACCTTTTAAATTTGTTATATTCTCAACAGCTAGGGATCTTGGTAAGATCCTGTTTAATTGAAGAATTAGGCCCGTACCAAGAAGATGTTGCTTTTGATATGTTTAAAATAAAATTAAGTCTATTCGAATCATTCATTTAATGGCCAAATGACTCCTCCTCTGCAGGCTGATCTGTCCAGGCTCCAGATCAGTTTAGTAACTGGTAGCTCTTGGAACAGCAAAGGAAATTCATCTCAGGGAGCTAAGTAGAGTGAATCCAGTGAAACCATTGCATCTGGACTGATTTCAGATTTCTTATTAATTGGGGAAGCCTTGACTTAGGAAATCAGAAAATCACTTTTTTTTACATTGAGCAGCTAGCTATTCATGAACTCCTCCTCCCTCCCCCTCAACTAACAGTGTGAAATTTAAGTAGTTCTGTTTTTCTTGAGCTATATATATTTCTTTCACCTGATCTTCATCTGTCACTCTCCATCTGCTTTCTACCCAATTTCCTTTAAAAGCCCCATTTCAAGGCAGAATATATAATGGAAAAACCTTAACTCCTGACCTTTATGGAGATACACTAGAGTTACTCAATAATAATTAGCAGTTGCCCTGGTAACCTCAGACATACTGCTCAAATCACCTGCATTTGCCACTATCCCCTGCCTTCTAGACAGTAGATCAACTGCTTCCTGCTGATGAAAAAAGGAACAATTTAGTAATTTTATAATCTTTTTTAGTTTCTGTTGTAAGAATAGGAGAAGTGATACTCTTTGTGATTAGACACCCTAAAAAGAGGTATTTGGTTTTTCTTTTTAGTAACTAAAGCAGTGCCATAGGAGAGAAATCATCTTAGGCTTTGAGCAAGTTGAAAAGCCCTCTTCAGTTTATTTTGTTCACCACCATATTCAAAACCTTAGAAGAGTTAAGCAGGTGAAATTTACAGATTAAAATTTAAGGATAGTGGCACCAGGAATGGAATGGGAGAATGAAATTGGGAAGACCACTTTTATGCCATGTCAGACAGGGACGATTAAAGCCCACTAACTTCAGTGCTTTGACTTGAAGACTACTGCTTGAAAGTTGGAAAATCCAAAGCTGAAGCATAAGAGAGTTTTCATATCTTCGAAAAAAATAAAATAAAATAACCAGCCGCCCCATTCCCCGTCATACATACACCCTCTTTCCCATTCTTCTGTTGACCCTTTGTGTGAAAGTGGAATTAGAGGAAATATATCCTTAGTCATCCCTTGGCAGCACTTACAATGTGCCACAGTGAAAATAAATGGGCAGGAGATCGAGAGTCGAGAAGTGGAGTCATGGGAATCCTGGACACACCGATCCAGTAGGGACAAGGCCCATGTTAGTGACCACTGTGGCCAATGTGATCATCCCAGACAGCAGTTAGACCCGGCAAACGTCCCAAATGAAAACCTCAATTAAATAATTATTTGTAGAACACTCATCAATTGCTCCTGTTTGACCCTCTACCCTTTCTTAAATTGCACTATAATTCGAATTTATCTTCATCTTATGTGTCTCTTTGGAATATGGCACCACCAGTTGCCTATTTGCTGGGGTAGCCTACCTGTTTCCTGGAACCTTCATGAATATCAGCATTCAGAACCAGCCAGACTTGACAGTCAGGTAGCAAAAACTAAATCCTGCTATTAAAGACACTGTTCCAGGCACTAGGAAAGGAATTGAAAAACACTCCCCTCTCAAACCTCTTACAGACCAGGTAGGGGAAATCAGATCTACATACATGGGGGGAGCATTGCTGCTAATACGAGGCAGATTTTAAGTAGTAAGTGAGTGGCCTGGTCATTCACTCAAAAATATTTATGGCCAAATGAATTGTCTCTGCAGTTTACATTATGTGGGCAGGATTTCCAGTAATCTAACTACTTCATCTTCTAGATCGACTTTGAAGTTTGTAATTTCCTTGTCTGTCTTGGTCCAGCTTACTGAGAGTGGGGGAGGAGGAGTTCCAGTTTTATGACCTAACTTTTTTGATCCTGTTAGCCAGAAGACTTCCTATGTCTCAGATTCTGCCTATTGTCAAGCATTGGTCTTGTAAAAGAAAAAATGGTGCAGTGTCCCAATCACTGTGTTTTTTCCACAGAAGTCTCTGTGGATCTAACATTTGAGATGCCAAAAAAAAAGTAAAATAAAATAAAATTTGGACTATAAGACAGATGTAAAGAGAAAAAATATTGAAAGGGATGAAAAGTTGGAATTTGATTATTTTAATATGTTGCATTTTTGAAGGCCCCTCCTACCCGAAACACATCGCCACCACCACTACCACCACCACCACCAGAATTTCTCGTTAGGACAGTTCTCCATTAGGATAGTACTTTTTCCCTCCCAAACAATACTGCAGCAAAAGTCTATACAATTTCTTATATAAAGCCCTACACCAAATATCCTGTGAAACTGAAATTTAATTCATACCTTGAAGGATTGCTTTCTGGCCTTATGTGGAAAAGGAACATTTTTGAGATTTTGTCGTTCTTTAAACTTGAATCAGAGTAGCCAGGAAAAATAAGTGAAAAGAGACTATGCTTTGCCATGGGTAAAAAGAAGTTTCGCTAGTAAATTTTCATGCAACACCCATATTTCTGTAGAGGGGTGAGAACTCTTTTCTGGTTCTTGGCTATAAGGAAATTCTAAATTAAATTCCCTCTTCCTCATAAGCCAGTTATTAAGTTTTTGCTTTAATTTCAGCACAAGACAATTAGACATATGCCTGCAAGCAAGCACACCGCTTCACCATTACAAAGAGTGTCTTTTTGCTATAGTTTTTCTATGCATGTGGCTGGTTTTTTCAGGCTTTTTTATTTCCAGAACTGTCAGCTCCTGGAGTTTATTCTTTTCAAGGTGCAATTTGGTAACCAATTCCAGGAGTGATACAAAGAGAGGCTTACTCGAACCTGAACTGAGTCGGTATTTTGAATACAGCTTGCTCTGAACTGGACTGTGGAGAGCTCTGTTATCCATAACTTCAATGCTCCTGTTGAAACTCAGTCAGAGCCAGCTTTCTGCCTTATTCTTCACTTTTGGTGTGTCTTGTGAGCAAAGTCACTGTGTAGCCCATTGAACTTGGCACACTTTGGGAAGAATTAGGTCTCTCTACATAAAATATTCAACAGAAACCTAAGACCATCACTAGAGTATGAACATATAATCAGTGCATTGGTTCTCCAGAACTGGAGAGCAGTGTGATTTCAGGCAGAACCCCATTTGTGTGTTGCAACGGCCTTATGCTTAGCTTTACTCCAGATTCATCTAGAAATACAAAATTTGTAGTAAAGAAGAGAAAGAAAACACCATCTCTGCTCCGATGAGCTGACTTGTGTTTTGCCACCTATAAAGATGTCCTCTTTTCTCTGGAGAGGATAGGATCCTTTCAAGACTGCTTTCCTGCACACCGTGGGGCTGCCTTTGCTCAATGTGGCAGCTGTGAGACTGAAAGGCGTGTCTGTGCAAAGCTGTTGGTGGAATCAGGTCTCCTAAGGGCCAAGCTTTGGTTGCGTTGAGGCAGGCATACGGGTTGAGATTTTTGAAGGCTGGGTAAAGAAGACAGAGGGTGTTGTCAGTTGTGGGGTAACTTTGGGGCAACGGAACTATCTAAAAGGAATTTTATGGAATTTCTTCTATGTGGTGTGCGATATGAATCCTCTCCATGTCACCTCATGAAGTCTTTGGTAAAAATCAGGTTTTCATTATTTAATCTGTCACAATGTTAAGAGGTTAGGTTCTGGGACAGACTTATTTGAGTTCATAATCCAGCTTCACTGCTTATTAGCTCTGTTACCATGGCATTACTTGATGTCTGTAAGCCTCATCTGTTTAAATAGGAATAATAGTAGTATCTACTTCATGGAGTGGTTGTAAGGACTAAATGAAGTAGTTCCTGTAAAGCACTTAGCATGGCTTCTAGCACGTGATAAATGTTTAATAAAAGTTACCTGCCATAATTATGGTCAAATTATTTTAACAGTAATTGAGGACATAAGATGTTTCAGTGTTCTATTAAGGTGCGAGTCCTGCTTACTGATGGGAACAGGATGAGAGGGGAGGCTGCTTGCTGGGATCCAGTTATATCCAAGTTACAGAATATCACAACCCATCCCCGAAGTAGTCTAGAACAATTCCAGTTACACGCCTGGCAGTGAGCACCAGAGCACGCTGAGTAACTGGAAGAGCCCACTCCTTCTTCTGGTTTCTAGACTGGTCGGACACCCAGAGGTCACCTCAGGAGATCGAGGTAGTGTTGGGCAGAAATGCATACCAGGAGCCCAGGAAAGTCTGGAAAGAGCTAGATGTAGATAGGTGGAGGCCACTTGGGAGAAAGCCAGCACCAAAATGAAGTCTAGCAGCTGTTTTTGCTCCACATCACCACCCCTCAGCTCCTTGGTGTGTTGGCCTTCTCAGAGTCCAGATACTCCTGCGCAGTGCTCCCCTGCCTGGCTTATTCCTTCCCACCGTCTATGCAGGCACATTTTCCCCCCTCGAGGCTTTTGTATTCATAGCTTTAGATTGTCATGACCCCTTGTGGGCCCAGTGCTATCTCACAGCTTCCCTCTCCACAGAATTTAATCTTCTGCCTAATTCTCAGCTTCCCAGCCCTATTTCCAGAGAGCAAGAATCTGACTGACTGAGCTAGCTTTCTGCTGGGCTCCATCATTGACCGGTGATTGACCAATGGCCCCGAGGCAAGTGCTTCTGTAGTTTAATCATCCGTGGTCAGAGGGGACTGGGTTCCAAAGCCTTTTAGCGGAAACTAAGGGGAGAACAGGTTCCAGGTTGCCATACCCAAGATATACCTTATTTTGCACATAATTATAACAACCTTGGTTCCTAGATTTCCTGTCAACCAATATTTTGGAAGTAACACTGCACTCTGTTCACTCACAGAACAGAAAGTTAATACAGGTGAGCCTTGAAGAACACATATGTGAACTGCGCTGGTCCACTTATGTGTGATTTTTTTAATAAATATGCAATTGGCCCTCCATATTCTTGGATTTTGCACCCACAGATTCAACCAACCAGGCATCAAAAACAGTATTTTAGATCCTGGGTTGGGAGTCTGGGGATGCTGAGGGCCAACCATGTGCATTGTTCTATCTCACTTTATGTAAGGGACTTGAGCATCCACCACAGATTTTGACATCTGCAAGGGGTCCTGGAACCAATCCCTTGCAGATACTGAGGGACTGTAGTAAAGTGTTGGGGGGAGTCAGAGGTTTTTGACTAACTCCTGTGTTGTTCAAGTGTCAACTGTAATTGCTAATGAGGCATGGTACAGAAGTACTTTCAAAAAAAAAAAAGAATGAGAAAGGTAAAGACTAATAATAGTCTGGATAAAGAGCAAGCCATCCTTCAGACCCAGTAACCCCTTGGATCACAATTATATGAAGGCACAAGATAGTTATTCGTGTTTATAACGCTGATCCCTCAGTAAAGTAAATTCTGTTTGACATAGTGTACTTTTGAAAGTAGGAAAAAAAGTATGCTGTATCTTAGAAAAGATTTCCATCGGTTAAAAGAAAAACATAGGTGCTTAAATAATTAAATGTGATTTGTTTGTAGAGTTACCAGGTGGAAAACCTTCACTGGTGTAGATTTTGTACCACAGTTCTGGTAATAGTATGAGGAAATGAGGGGAACATGAGACCAAGCCAGGCTGACCATAACATTTCCATGTTTTTAACTGGAGCTGGTTTAAAAATCTATCTTGCCTTCCAGAATGATGAGCAGCCATATTTCCCACTACAAGGAGAAAGCTCAGTTGCTGTCATTATAACGAGCAAAGAGAAGCAGACGGGAGATGGCAGGAGCAACACCAGAGCGGTGGCATCCTGCACCCTTTTCCTTAATTGAATTCCGGGTGTTTCAGTCTTCTGCAACCAAAGTATTCCTCATTCATTCAACAGGAATTAATGAATGTCCTCAAAAATAAGCACATCATGCTAATGATTTAAGTGGGATAGTGCCCTTAATAATGAGCAATAACAGAAATATAAAATACAGAACATAAAACAAGACCGAAAGGTCTAGATGCTACAGGATAAAGTGCTGCTGGAATTTCCAACAGGAGAGATGACTTTGAGCTAGGATGGTCAAGGAAGAGTTGTAATCAAATTGGCACTTGAACTTTGGTCTGGAAAAGTGGTTTGGATTTAGACAGAAGGAACCAGGGATTATTTTGGGCAAGAGGAACAGTAGGGAAAGACTCAGAGGCAGGAATGTACGGGGCATGTACAGGGAGCTGCTCGTAATTGGCTTTTTTTGAACATATGCTTTTAATCTTTAATATTACAATTGTTTGTTTCTGTCGATATGGTTTTTACTTCTTTAGGCACTTAAGCTGGGAAAGCATAGTAATGTTGTCTTCCCATTCCAGAATTCCATGCTAGCTGGATCCCAATGGAACATCTTCTATCAATTTATCTTGTGTAATTGACTTGCCCGGGATGTTCTCTACTTTCATCGCAGTTTTGCTTCACAGTCAAATAGGCCTCACCATCTGGAACTCCTCTGGTTTTTTAGTTCACATTTTCCTCCACATAGGGCCTGTTTTTATTTCTAAGCATCACACAAGACCCTACGACATTCTGTTTCATCTTTGCTTTGAGTTTTATACTGCAGAGAGTCAACAGAATAGATTTGGAAAGAAGCTGTATTCCTCCTGTCTATGTTACAACTTAAGACCAAGCACATCCGATAAGTCTGACACTTTCAGCTTTCAGCAAGGGCTGTTTACCTTGGAGTCAGGCTGTGCCTCTAGGAGACTACCTCTGAGCTAAGAATGGATAGAGCAGCTCAGACACAATCGGAACAGGCCAGATTCATAGTGGACTTAGTAAAGAGAGAGTATAAATAGCGATCTCATAGCCTTACAGAAAATTCCTGCTTATTTTTACTCCTTAGACAGGGTTGCTATGTTTAGCCTTAAGTTACTGTGCTAAACCTGGTAAAGTGAGCCTGGTATTTATTTTCATTTGGATCAGTAACGTCCATTCTCTTTCTCAAATTATACGTGAATTATAGAAACTGCATCCCATCCATTCGACTTTAGCTGACACACTGTCTCCAGGCACCATGCACTGTTGAAGTTACTGTAGGATGTTTGCTTTTGGAATATTTGCCTTTCTCTCAATCTAGGACCTTTCTGGACTCTAATAAGACCTGGCTATTCCTGTCCTTCTCACATGTTTCTGAAACTGGGCACTAGTATGACATCTTTTAAATATACAGGCAGTTATATTTGAGACCCTATGTTGTCAGCTTGATCAAATTTACCAATCAAGTTTCTCAGTTACAAATAACACAAAACTCAGCTCAACTAATTTAGGCTAAAATGAAACTTATTGGTTCACTTATGTATTTGAGAAGCAGGGACTCCTGGCTTCAGGCATGGATGGATCCAGGCACTGAGATGTTGCTGTCAGGAGCTGGCTCTTGCCCTCTCTCAGCTGTTTTCCTCTATGTTGATTCATCTCTCAGACAAGCACTTTCCTCTTTATTGAGAGATGGTTGCCACCAGCTGGACTTACTTTCTTAAAATTCCAAATTTAAGAGAAAAGAAGGGGCCTGTCTTCCCCAAAAGTTTGAACAGAAGTCTAGGCCTAATCCCTCTTGGTCCACGCTGGCCGAGAGTACGTGATGCTCTGTCAGCAAGGCCTAGGCTACCTGTTCCCCTTCAGCTGGGTGGAAGGGGGAAGCGCGGCATTCAGAGCACACGGACTGTGAGGATGGAGAGGGAGTGGTCCCCAGAGGGGAGACAGCCCAGACCACAGATGTCTGCTGCAGCGGGCCTTTCTTACATGGATTTAGTGAAGGATTTCGTGGCTTTAACTAAACTCCAGGAGGCAAATCTGTGCTTTTTGTTGTTGTTGTTCCCAGTAGTTCCTTACATGTTCTCTAAAAATGCCTCTTTTGAATCCAAATGGTTGTTGGAGTATTTCTCATTTTATTCCTAGTTAACTGACTGGCTCCTTCGAGAATAACATTTTATAGTTTTAAAACATGAAGAAAATGTCATCTTCTTACATACTTCTGGACACAGTTGATTCCTTTAAGAAACAAATTTCTGGGAAAAGGTTTTTATTATCAGTGCCCATCACAGATCATTAGAGGACATATGGTAAACACTAGTACTCCAGGGCTTGGCCTCCATTAGTTTTACTAACATATTGTATAGAGGGCATCTTAGAATGTGATTAACCAGAGGAAAAGGAGTCGTAAAGGACTGGCCTCTTCTCCTCTGCGAGAGCCATGAACACGTGCAGGGGTACCTTCTGGCTCAGCGGCTCTGGAAGCTCCCCAGGCGCAGCCTGCTGGGTGGTGGCATCTTCTGGTGGTCTGCCAGAAACAGCAGGGCAGCCAACAGCCAACTACGTGCGAGTCTCCAACTGGTGGTGACATTGTCTAAAAGCTGTGAGTGTGGATAGAAAAGATTCTTCTGCCAGGAAAACATCAAGCTGCTGGAAAATTCCACCTTAGTTTGATCCTCCACTGCCTGATTCATATTCCCGAGAACAAAGTTTGATCTCAAAGGTTGAAAAGATATTCATGACATGCCAAGTCTCCATAAAATATAGGATGATGGTAGTGGTGATGATGGTAGCTAACATTCATTAAGCACTGGCATGCCAAGCCCTTTGTAAGTATTTACTTACTTAATCATCATAATGCCTGAGGTAATCTGTTATAACCTCCATTTCACAGATGAGGAAGCAGCACAGAGAGGTCACCTAACCTACCTGAGGGTAGTGGTGGCATTCGAACCCAGGTAGTTGGAATTCGCTACTCCCCGACTCACAAGTGCCATGCTCGGTTGCTCCACCAGCAGTGATTGTATAATGACAAGCTACTAAAGATGGGCGTAAAAGGAAAAAGACTGAAGCAGCCCCATCATGTTCTCTGTTTCTAAACCTCCATCACCTAGGATCACTCAAATTCTAATGCTGGAGGAATCTGGGGAGCTCAGAAGAACATGGGAGAAAAGGGAGCAGTGACTGAGTGCCTAGAAAAAAAAGGTCAGGGCGTCCAGAGTGTAAGAGAAGAAACGGGAGAGAGAAGAGCAGGAAATAGTTGGAATAAGCTATAACAAAGGACAGAGAATGTCAAGGATGAAAATGAGAGGGAAAAAAATTAGATGACGGTTTAGCGACCACCTGCTGTTGCCAGGCCCTAGTCAAACAGTAGGCATACATTATCTAATCTCCCTTACAACCCAATGAGATAAACAACCACTATCAATATTCCCATTTTGCAGATGGGGAAAGTGGGGAGTGACTTCCTCAAGATCATAGAGCTGGGAGGCAGAAATGAAATTTGAACCAACGCCCATCTAAGCCCCAACAAGTCTTTCATTGTCTTGAAGACTAGTTAGTCCTTCATTCTTAGCCATGGTTTGCAGCTCTGGATGGGAAGCACACTTGAAACCCTGAGATTTGACAGATACTTAAGAGATAATATTGATACAGCCCTTCCTTTGCTGGAAGGCAGTTACTGTTTTATCTCAAAGTGTGGGGTGGAGGGGAGCACAGTTTTCTAGCACTCCTCCTTTCTTCCAAAGTTTCAGACTTCAAGTATGTTGGCAGAGGTGCTAATCTCTTCTTTGGCATTCCATAACCCTCTAATCTCAGGTAAACAGTGTTTTTTCATACTTGTGGGATTTCCGTACATTTGCTCAATTTTGTCATAAAAACAAAACTAAAAATTGTCCGTCCAAAGCTGACCATCTGGTTGTCACTACACTTCCCTTCAAATTGAAGATGTGGCAGCAGGATGTTTGCAAGTCCAGCCTTTATCTCTGGCATAGGCAAAATCCTAATATAGACTCATCGCAGTTCCGATTGCTATTAGGATTGTGATTTGGGAATTTAACTTCCTCTTTATTTTTTTCCCTTTCCTTCCTTTTATTGCTTGGCATCCTGATATATTGTTCCCCTAAGGACTGAACCAATTTCAGTGTACTTATTAAAGGATAGCTTTACAGCTTGGGCATTATATCCGTCTCAGAATCTCTGCAGGCAACTGTCACATACACACTTGTTGCCAGCTAAAACTAGGCCAGCATTTTCAGGACTTACAAGCCTTTACTAAGTGCAGGCATTTGTTTTTTATTTCAAGTCTTTGTGTGCTGACAAGTTCTATATGGGTGTGTGTGTGTTTCAAGCACAGTTGGGTGACAGTGCAAGCAATTGTTACCTGCGCCAGGTATCTGTTGACAACTGTTCTCTGAGCATTGTTGATAACCAAACACGTGAGGCTCATATTATTTTTCATAATATACACATAGAGTAAAATTGGAATAAAAGATAACAGTAGCATAACAAAGGCAGAGAATAGAAAGTATTCTGCATCAAACTTCCCTGAGCTACCTAGCAGTCATAGCAAAGAAGAGAAAAATATGATGGAATGTATAGTTCAGTCATTTACTCAAGGGAAGCATACCAATTCATCAAGAGTTGCAAAGTTTAATATTAATTTGTCATATGAGTTCTGTATTAAAGATTTTGAATAGCACAATAGACTACATCTTCCATAACAGTTTTATGCAAAAAAGAAATCAGTCTCTCTATCTGCAGCTGTTTCTTCTATTGGTTCTGATTAAATGTAGAGTATAATGCTAAGCTGAGGAATTGGAAGGTCCTTTTTACTATGGTGCAAGGAGTAGAAGAAACATAGACAAAGCATGTGGTTTTCTGGGTGATCTGCCCGGTTACAAGGATGATGGGTGTAAGGCAGCATCCTTCTTAGAGGAATTCTCCCTGTCAGTTGCCTCAGCCATACTTTTGACAGGAGCTACATGACAGGTAATTCTAAATTGAGGTTTTTAGGAGTATAGACACCTAAAGTGCAGATACTCATGTGTAAAAGAAGATATCAGAGGCATAGATTGTTTTATTGAGGAAATTAAATAGGCTGACCAGAATCCTTGTCTCCAGGGGGCTCATTTGAATTCAGCAAGCACTTACCAAGTGCCTATGGTGTGCTAGCTAACACGGCGCTGGGTGTTTTGTATTCAGCACCTATGAAAACCTGCTCCCAGGTCCCTTCTGAGTGGTATGACAGTCCTGCAAGGAAGATGGGCTCAGGGCACAGTGCGATCCAGGGGAAGGACACTTAGCTTTACCCTCTGAGCTACATCTTGGGAGGTGAGTAAAAGTTACCCTTGCGAAGATGGGGGGCACTGTAGATAAATGGAACTGCACAAGCTCAACAAGGAAACAAAAATAGCGTGTGCTCAAGAAATGACAAACCATTCTGCGGGGTGTGCTGGAAACGGTGCGGGGGCGGGGGAGCCGGGGGATGGGCATGGAAGGAGTCAGGGGACTGGAGGCTCACCCGAGGCCAGAATTCACAACAGATGTATTTTTGGGTGGGGCCAAGATGTTTCTCAAAAGAAAAACAATGTGGCTTTGGATTGTTTTATTAATAATAGTTAACATTTTCTAAGTTCAGGCACTTTGCTTAGAAATTTATATATGCATTATTTTAGCTACCTCACAACCACCCTCTGAGGTGAGAAATACTTTCCCCATTTTACAGAGAGGAAACTGAGCCATTGAAAGGTTAAGAAACTTGCCCAAAGTCCTGGCAGTTCAGCTCCACACATTTTTCACCACCTTACTGTTTGGGAATATTTTTGTCCAAGGCTGTGGCGGTAAGTCCTAAATTAGAGCCCCAAGAGAGTTAGAGTTCTGCATGGAAGAGAGAGATGACCTTGACCTAGATTCCACACTAGGTTTCTCTAACCTAAGAGATTTATCCTGCAGAGAATTTTTGTTTGGCGGAGGCTGCCTAGATACTGAGGCCAGTCCACCCAATACGACGAATTGGGTTTTGGCAAAGCTAAGTAGCTCCTCTTCCCAGGATTCAGCAGCTGCGTATGGCCACACCTCAACCTCATTAGCTTTAGAAACCAGTCCTCAGCTCTAGGAGAGAGAGAAGTTTCATCTTCTGGTGTGTAAAGCAGCAGGAAGGCTAACATCCATTTGTTCCAAATAGGCTCTCCATGTTGTTTAGACATCAGTACTTTTTTAAAAGAAAGATGGCAGTAGGTAGGACAAAGGTATTATATTTATATAATACCTCTTCTTCTGTCTTATTCCAGCTCTGAGATTTTGTGCCATTCAAAAGCAAAAGATAGGAAACAACCTACATGTTCATGGGTAAGGATCTGGCTGAGTAAGTCGTCGCACATCTCTGCAGTGAGATGCTACGTAACTACTAAAGGGAATGAAGAGACAGCTCTTCAGGTACTGAGGGAGCAAGCTCCAGCATATAGTGTTAAGGAAAACAGGCAATGTTTGGAACAATGTGAATAACTTTCTACTATTTGTGTTTAAAGAGAGGAGAATCAATCAATCTCTCTCTCTCTCTCTCTCTCTCTCTCTCTCTCTCTCCCCGCCTTTCTCTCTTCCTCTCCCTCCCTCTCCCTCTCCCTCTCTCTCCACCTCCCAACACACACACACACACACACACACACACACACACACACACACACACAAACACAAGCCTGTATGTTCATGTAATATCTTTAGAAGAAAAAATAAAAACTCATAAAAATGGTTACTTCTGGAGAGGGGGTCAGTGGAAAGGGAGACTTATTATTTTTTTCCTATCTACCCTTATATGCAGATGTCCTTTTATAATGTTTGAATTTTTCAAAGCAATAGATTAATATAAAAAAAAATAAAGAGAAAAACGTCCCTATTCACCAAACAAGTTGAAGGATTTTCACGTATTTTATTTATAGATAGAGTCATATATCTCTATCCCATGGTTGTGAATTATCCACCATAGGAGTAGTTTAAAGCTGTAGTTTATAACCAGGCAAGCCTGTAGCAATATAGGATTACCTAGTGTCATAAGTAATTGGAACCCTCATCCAAATACTTGCTGATATCCTACATCAGAGTTTCTAACCAAGTAAGCAATAAAGTCCTATATTGGATTCCTAAGCTTCCTACCTGTCAGAGGCTGATAAGTACACTTGGGCAGGTTCTTTGATATGTGTGCAAGCCCATTATCAGAGATAAGCAAGCTTAAGTGTAAACCTGTGATTTAACTACATTTCAAATATGATATGGAGCTACAGGAAGGATGCCAGAGAACCTATGTGCTCAGAATATATCCGTTGGTCTAACTCTTTAAAAGATTTTTCTTTCCTATGTAAAAGGAACCCAAAAGTTCTGTCACCTGTAAGGCTGTTTAGGTGACATAAGGGCAAACTTTTACTTTTTGGTGTTTCACAAGTGACGAAGTGGTAGTGTTATTTTAAACCAGTAAAAACATAGGATTCTAGAGTCATGCTTGCAGCTGGTAGGACTTACAGTTAATGATCAAAAGGATTGGTAAACACCATGAAAAGTAACTCATGAGAGTAAACACCATGAAAGGTAACTCAAGAAGAATAAGCAGACTTCTTAGGGGGTGCCTGAAGATGGAGGACTGAGGTACTCTGGTGACACCGAAGGAAATGTTTGATATCTTACCGTGAAGGCAAAGATGTCTGCCATGGCTCAACTTAGCATGATATTTTCCTTTTGCAAGTATCTATTTTCAGAAATGTTCAGAAAAAAATTTTTCTGAACATGTTTAGTGTTTAATTGAAAAAGCCGAAAAGAATTATACACGTCCTCTTATGAAGAATAATGAATACCAGACAGGATGTAGAAGATTCCTAAAACATACCTGGTCTAGAAATTTTTATACTGTTTAATATACTTAGTAGGGGGAAGAAGGAATTTTTGTGTGTGTGTTTTTGCAAAGACAGGTTGGAGTTTCTTTCTGATTCTTTTTTTTTTTTTTTTTTTTTTTTTTTTTAGGTTTGGGAGAGAGCTAGCATGAGACCTTTTTTTAAAACAACTCTGACTTTTTCCCTTCATTTTGTAAGTTCTTCATCTGAAATGTAGCACGTGAAATGAGACGGAATCATCTTTATGAGATGTATGTCTTCTCCTCTAAGCCAAAGATTGGCCAAGCATTTGTCTTTTAAGAAAGATGAAAAGTCATGTTATCTGGGTAATGAGACTATGGATAAGAGACTCACCGAGTCTAGTTTCTTATTTGTGAACAGATGCTTACTCCATAGATGGTGGGAGTTCATCCAATGGGACTGTACTTTGAAAGTAAATTTAATGTGAGGAATTACCCACAGGCTTGGCAGGGGACCCCTTTAGGCAGGATAGTGACTTCCAAACACTAACATGGATGTCTCCAAGGCTTTTTTTCATCCTTCATCCAGTTTATCTTACCAGGAATATTACCTCCATGCTCATGCACATTAGAGTAGAAGTCCTTTTACCACTGGATATAGAGAGCCAGTCTAAAAATGAGAAATTGTTTTGGATTAGCCCTGTGATGTCTTGGAGAATGCTTTTAGACGTTTATGTTAAAAAGCACTCGGAAAGATGGTTCATTTGGAGCCTGAGGAACTGACTATTTAACATAAACCTTAAGTGGAAGCCATTAGCCAGAAGTGTAGCAGTGGAATGGAAACTTAAATTTCAATACCATAATGTAAATTTCTGCCATGGAAAAAGGCTTAGGTATTTGATTATCATCCTTATGCAATTTTCAGCTCATAATCTCAGAATCCACAAATGCCTTTAGGGTCTAATATGCAAAGAAAATTCCATATGAAAAGGAGATAACTAGTTTCATGGAAAGCTAAAATGTGATTTATATCAAATTAAGCCACAATATAATATGCTTTAGTTCTGGCACTCATCTCTTAACTATTTTGAACAAAAAACTGACCTCTTAGTCTCTCTAGGGACTATATATCTGTTTGCCTGTTAAGTCTGTAGCCCAGGTATAAATTTAGTAGCATCTCTCCTCCTTCTCTGTCCTGGTTTGGGTGATCACTCTAATTATGTACAGTACAGCATTCATCATAACACCTCAGCATATTGGTGTCCAAGTGTCTTTTTCACTAAACTGATCATCTTTGGACCAGGGTCCATCTTGTTTTTCTCTGTACCCCTCGCCTCCTAGACCAGTGCTTGGCTGCTGTTTGGCACAAAGTGCATGTTGAACAAAAGAATCAGCATCTCAGGCCACATCCTAAGCCTATAGGGTTTGGATCTGTGAAATGTATGTGAAGTCACCAACCATAATGCTCCCCAGTGTGAGCAGACCTTATTGAATACCAAGGCGGACGCTCTGTCATAGTTGATTACCAGAGCACAGAGAACCTGGCAATGACAGCGTATATATAGCAGACATATACATGTATTTAATATATACATTGACCCATAGTTGCCTTGGAAAAAAGGTGCCATCACGAGACCAGAAATTTGAAAAAATTCCTGAGAGATTTAGCATCTGGCTGGCACTATTGTTAAGAAGAGTAATACTACAAAATATGTTTATAGTGCTTCCCAGTTTTCAGAGCCATTTCATACAGATATTTTATTCGATTTTTGCATTAACCCCAATCAGCATTTTGCATTTGCTCATTAACTTCTGTGATTTCTGCACTGAGCTGTGACTATCCTCAGACCCAGGCCCATTTCCTGTTCACTGTTGTTTCCTTGGCACTTGACAGTGCTATTTATAGGTATTTGATAAATATAGACGGTCTGAATAAAGAGTGAGGGCAGATAGTGCCTACATTTTGTGAATGAGAGAAACAGGCTGGGAGGTACTAAGTGGCCCGTTCGGTGTGTGGCAGTCTTAAGCTGCTGGGAGGCTGCTGGTCAGGCCTGGACCTTCCGATTCCAAGTCCTGGGTTCCTCCTATTGAATCAAAACCCAGAAAAGACAGCATGGTGTTCAATGTATGGGGTTAACAACTTTGGAAGAAACATAGAAAATGAGAGATTGTAGTTCCCTCTGCCTGGTGTTTCCTCCTCCTTCCTGCACTTGCTGACATCTGTTGTCCCTTTGAAGATGCACTTGAGCTCCTCCAGGGAGCCTTCCCTGACCCCTTCGCCCTTGACTGCACTAGCTGCCACTTTTCAGTGCTATCTCCACAGCCAGTGCTTATTTCTGTCATTATACTTAACAACAGCTGCTGACACCCATCAAGGGCCCCCTTGGTGCCAGACACTGAGCTAAGGGCTTCACATTCACTCACAATTACCCAGGAGAGAGGTTGTTAATGACCTCATTTTTTAGGTAAGGAAACTGAGGCTCAGAAAGATAATCTGCCTTGCATAAGGTCACACAGTTGGTTTGTGGCAGACTGAAAAATCTATCATATGGCTAGGCTGCTAAGCCCGCCACACTCACGGAACTAAAGGCAGGATTCCCTTCTGTTTAGATACCAAGTCTCCCCACTGGACTGTGAGCTCCTCAAGAGCTGAGACTGGATTTTATTTCGCTTCACCATCCAGTACCTTTCCTATCATCAAAGTGGCTTTTACCAAATAGTTGTTGGGTGGAAGAGCAAGGGAGGCAGGGAGGAGAGAGCTGTGGGGCCCCGAGTGTAAACACTAACTATCTTCTTCTTGGACCAGCCCATGAGTGCCTATGAGGCAAAGCCACATGACTGTGGCTTTCTGGCCTGCTGGCTGTGATCATCTCTCCTGAATTCTGCCCTTGCTGCTCAGAACAGACATAGTGAGCTGTGGTTGAAGTCTAGCACCCCAGAATCATCTTCCTTGTACCTGGGGCTTGGCTCACTGGGAGTGAGTTAGAGTCATTATCTCCAGCCTACTCCAGAAGGCATTTGGCAAGATGAATCTTGGGAAGGTTTCTTTGACACTTACTTGCCTGAGGTACTTTTCTCCAAAATGGCCCTTTTATTTCTCATTTTTAAAATATAGAGTTGTATCCAATGTTTGGGGGAAAAAATTCACATTTGATTTGTAATATGGGGAAAATCCTATGCTGATTTTTGTCATCATTACTCTTGAGACTAAATACAGGCCTCCCTCCTTCCTCCCTTCCCACTCAGCCTGGGTTTTTATCCTCACCCACCTGCTGGCACTGCTCTCACCAAGGTCACCAGTGACCTCCCTGTCAGACCTCACAGACCCCGCTTAGCCTCACCTTCTTGATTTCTGGCAACATCAGGTCTACGGCCCCCTTTGTTTAAAGCCCTCCCTTTGCTTGTTTTTTGGAGACACCACACTCTGATTTTCTTGTTCTCTCTGTCTCTTCCGAAGGCTCCATTCTCCTTAAAAGTTGTTTTTTCTCAGGGTCTGGTTTTAAATCTTTCTTAACTCTTCAAAATTGATCGCATTCCTTTCTATGGTTCCAGTCACCAGCAACGTGCCAAAGACTGTCCACATCCCTGATCTTCATCTTCTGCCTCTTCATATCCACTGTCTGCCAAGCCCCAATGCCAGGTGACAGGCAGGCTTCCTCTCCCTGCCCTGCACCCGCACCTGTTCCTTACCATGTACTTTCTGTTTCCATGAATTCCACCACTTCCTGGCTGGTGCCTGGAAACCTGGCTAGTTTCCTTTACTCTCCTTTGTTTTTTTTTTAATCACTGACTTCTCTTCAGTGATCAAGATCTGCCAATTCTGCCTCTCTTGCATCAACCATTTGTCTCAATCCTTGCTGCCCCCACCCTCACCCAAGCCTTGCCCATCTGGTCCTCTTGACCCTTGACTGGTTCCTCCGGCTCACTCTCTATACTTCAACCCTTGGGGTTGTTCTAATGTGCATACTTGAACACCACACTCCCCCCGCCCACTCCAAACTCTCTGATGGGCCCCATGGATACTGTAAACTGCAGAGTGCTTTTAAAGGCCCTGGGCAATCCACCAGGTTTGATACCATAGACTTTGTTGAAACTCTCCTTTTGGGCCCTACTGAACTTGTTTTACTTCCTAACCTTGCCCTGTGTCTTCTCACCTCCAGGGAGATGATGTGCTATTATTAAACATCACTTCTTTCACAGTGTCTTTACTGATTATCCATCCTAGACTGGGTGAGGTAACCCCAGCACGCTGGGGAAGCACTTACCCCAGTAGAGCATAGTGTGTTGTCATCAGCTGGGTGTTTGTCTGTCTCATTCTCTGTGGGTCAATGATGTTCTCTCAATTGCATCTCTTCAGCACCCAGCACAGTGTCTGGAACTTAGTAATAAAAATCGTTTTTTACATGAGTGAAGTAAACACACAGAATACATTGAAAAGGATTTCTGGACATTCAGTTTTGGAAAAAGTGGAATTTTGGCCCCCATTTAGGATATGATACTATCTTTAAGATTTTCCGGGGGTTTCGTTTTTAGTTTTAGTTTCGTTTTTAATTCTATAAACATATCACACGTTTAGCAGTACCTTAGATTCAGGAAATTGTTTAAACTCTCCAGTGCCTTGCATATAGAATAAAATCTAACCTGTTTATCCTGAGTACATGGTCTAGTCCTTACTTACCTAACCTCCCTGACCTCACATCACAGAGCTGTCCCCCATGCTTGCCATGCTCCCGTGCTTATTCTGTTCCTTCTACAAACCAAATTCATTCTTGGCACAGGGCCTTAGCAGCACCTGTTCCTGCTGCATTAGAAGATTCTGCCCTGATCCTCAAAGCCCCACCCTGCTCTGATCCTTCTGACCCCACTCCTCACTGTCTACTACATCACCCTGTTTTATTTTCCCCATAGCACTTTCCCTCTGAAATCTTGTCTCACCAGCTTGTTTTCTGTCTCTCCTCAAAAAGCGGCAAGCCCCATGCAAGTAAGGCCCATCCTGTCCTGTATCACAGGGTCCCCAGCACCTAGGACAAGGCCTGGCTCAGAGTAGATGCTTTATAACCATTCATTGAACGAATCCATTTCAATTTAAAAAAATTAAATTAAATTAAACTTGGTTCATTAATGAGCTAAGAATTCTTTTATCTAAAACTTGTGATTAACACAGAAGATGTACAAGATAAGTTCTTATCCACCTTAGGTAATTGTCCTAGGATATAATTCACATTTGATTTTATATACTCATCACCAAATGTGTCAGGCCACAATGTCCTAAAGTTTCCTAGAAATAGAGACAAATCTTTTGCACTCTCTGTATGGTGGCCTGGCCATGCCAGTTCGTAGGTAAATATTCTCTCTATCTTTAGCCACCCCATTCTCAAACGGAGCCTACGTAAATAGTAATTTCCATAAATCATGTCAAGAAAACTATTTTTTTAAGATATAGTCCTTGCTTAATCATAGTCTATCTGATCCTTTATAACACAGGTTCTTTGGTAAGTTGATGCTACCAGTTGCTAAGAACTCTGACAGGCCCGTGATCATCCAGTTTTGTTGATTCCACCTAAACTCAACGCCTTGACAGCAGGTTGGCTACTTTGATTTTAGAGTTATTCTCCTTATGCCTCATGTCATTTTAAAGTGGCACATAAGCCAATTTCTTTTCCTAGATAAGGCCTGTAGGGGTATTTGGACTGTTTCTGGTGGCAACATAACCTCACAGAACATGTGTAAACATAGTGCTTGGCTGAGGACTTGCGGAGGTGAGGGCCAGCAGGTCGGTTGGTGTAGGCCCAGAGTAAAATGTCCTGGAAGGTTTTCTGTTTTTCCACAACACCAGATATACAAGGTCTCACCTGCTGGGCTTGTTATGGGGGCTGAGGAGATCATGAGAGCAAAGCATTCTGGGGTCTGCTTTTTTAATGAACCCACAGTCAGTGTTAACTATTACTACTGTTAATTCATCTCAGCTACTGTTCTCAGACACAAGGCCCTGGGCTTTGGTGCTAACACACCGGGAGTTTACCCCATCCTGAGCAGTTGCAAAACTCACCTACCATCTGTCATCTGCTGGGGAGCAACTTGCAGAATGAGTAGGCCCCAGACAGCTCATTTCTCAAGCTCTTCCCTGCCCACACGTTCTGTGCGTTACCCAGAAAGCAGCCGCAGCATCCACAGTGGAAACTCCCGCGCCGCTCAGCACCTCTGGCTATGGGCCAAGGCAAACCAGGGGGATGGCTTCCTTCACCCACTCCCAGGTGTCCTGCAGAGGTCTGCAGATGCCAGGGCAAGCCTCGAGGCTTCCCAGAGTGACCCTGCTCCCTGCAGATGTCAAAACGAGCTTCTTCCTGGTGTCCTTGTAAGCAGCCATAGATCCCGATGGGGGAATGGTAGAAGGGACTTGGGGAAGGATTCCATTTTGTTAGTTTCACTAGAATTCTGGATAATCTATAATTCTTAAAGATTGTTCTGCTTCTCTTCCTTTCCCTATGGTAGCCACATTGTTTGAAGTCCTTTTGCCCCGGTCAGAAACTCCAACTCTGGAATAAGGGCGTAAGGCATTCATATTCTGAAAGTTTCAGAGAGGAAAAGGGTTAAGGGAAAAGGTGCATGCGTGTACATGCTCATGGTTTGAATATTACATTATCTGTTTCGACAAATAGACCTTAGACCAGATCAGTCTATCAAATACAGAGACAACATTGATCTTTCAGGAAGAATTTGCCACCTCCAAAATGCCAGCTGTCCCTTCCTGCTCACTGGAGGGTGAAGAACACCTTTCTTTAATTAGCTGAAATGGAAATGCTCATTACAAATATTCAAGTCTCCAATTCACATTAATTTATTATTGCATACTCTTTTCTCTCTTCTAAAAAAGGAATGAGTAAGGAACATTCCCCCTTGATTCCATGAGGGTTATGAAAGGACATTTTACCTGCCACGAGTGTCTTCAGCATTGTAGCCAGAGGTGTGAAGGCAGTGTCTGTGTGCGTGTTTGTGCTCTGTGCTCAGTATGTGTGTCCCTACTTTAAGCTCATTCATCCTCTTGCCGTAATTCAGGGTTCAGAGTCAGCTTGCTGATTGATAGACCGGAGGAAGCCAGTGATTCTCAATTCGAGGGAAGAGGCTGAGGAAGAACAAACCTCACCCTCCTTTCTCTCACCAAGCCCCTTGTTCCGAGACACTGCAGTGGTTCAGAGCAGCTTCCCCTGGGAGCTCTCATTTATTTCGGAGGAGTGGTTTGAACCTGGATTAAGTCAGCTCCACTTTTGTCTTAGCAGTCTTGGTCAGCTCATTTGACAGAAGCAAAAAAAGTCCATATACCCAAGGGGCCGAAGAGGGCAGGGTAGAAGGAACATGTGCGAGGCCAAATTGCCCCACTGTGGTTGGGGTTATAAAACAGCATGACCTTTCTTGGGAGCAGTGTGGAAATGTGGGTCAGAAGCCTTAAAATGGACTTACCCTTTGACTCAACAATTGCATTTCTAGTATTCATCATAAGGAAATAATTACAGATATATGCAAAGGTAGATGGACTTTTATCCCAGTATTATTCATAATAGCAAAAAAAAAAAAAAAAGAAAAGAAATGAAATGTCCACCAATGGTGATGATTTGGTAATTATCACACAGCCATAGACTGCAATGGAACTATTAAAAATTATGCCCTTGATAAATTTTATTGGCATAGGAATATTTTCATAATTAACTACTTTGTTGAAAAAAGCAGAATAAAAATTATATGAATTATAGCGCCATTTTAATGCACCAAACAAAATGCATATGGATGTATATGTACACATAGGACATGTATATGTACCCATAAAACAGCCATCAACGTGTTAACAGTGGTAGTTTATGGTGGAAATATTGATGGTTTGTTTAGTTTTTTGTTTTGTTTTGTTTTATTGAGGTATAATTGGACACATATATTAGTTTCAGGCATACAACATAATAGTTCAATTTTTGTATATATTGTGACATGATCACAATAACTCTAGTTAACATCTGTCACTATACATAGTTACAAATTTTTTTTCTTGTGATAATATTTTTTGGAGATCTGTTCTCTTAGTAATTTTTAAATATGCAATACAGTAATTTTAAGTACAGTCACCATGCTGTATATTACATCTCCGTAACATTTATTTTATAGCTGGAAGTTTGTACCTTTTGACTCCCTTTACCCATTTCACCAACCCACCCTCCAGCTCCCACCTCTGACAACCACCAATCTGTTCTCTGTATTTATGAACTCAGCTTTTTTTTTTCTTTTCTTTTAATATTTCACATATAAATGAGATCATAGGATATTTGTCTTTCTCTGTCTGACTTATTTCATTTAGCATAACGCCCTCAAGGTCCATCCATGTTGTTATAAATGGCAAGGTTTCATTCTTTTTCATGGCTGATTAATATTCCAGTGTATAAATACACCACATCTCCTTTATCCATTCATCTATTGATGGACACTTAGGTTGTTTCCATGTCTTGGTTATTGTAAATAATGCTGCAGTGAATATGGAGGTGCAGCTAGCTGTCTTTTTGAATTAGTGTTTTCATTTTCTTTGGATAAATACTCAGAAGTAGAATTGTTGGATCATATGGTAGTTCTGTTTTTAATTTGGGGAAGGGGGGTTGTTTAGTTTGGGTTTTTGCCTATTATTATTTGTTTTCTACGTTGATACAAATTGCTTTTATGGCTAGAAAGAGAAACAATGAATTTTATTTATATCTTTTAGAAAATAAATATGCATAAAATATATATTATGGGACATCCCTCCCCTTTTTTTTTTTGTTCTTGTTTTGTTTTATATCAGAAATGAGGTGGGGGAGAGGGGGAGAAAAAGTAAGCTGGCTTTGAATATTTGAATTAAACAGGTGCCTGGCATTTTTCTTCCTGATTAGTTTTGCATTGTTATTTATTCCTTTTCTTTACTAATTTATCAAATTCAATAAGTATCAATACTTGCTATTATGTTGAGACACTTTCTATGTGCCAGATACGGTGCCCAGCCAGATATATGCCAGCTCAGTCCTCACAGAGGCCCTTTGAGGTAATATTTTCTCTGGTTTTCAGATGAGAAAAGAAGTGAGGTGGAATCATAAGGATTCCCACCCTCATTTTACCTGCCATGGCCCTTGCTCTTCCCACTTGACCTTGCATTTCCTGTGGGAAGTTTCTCAATGTCTTCTCTAGGCCTACCTTCCTAAAAGAGCCCCCACTGTTTAAAGAACCAGTACATAGTCTATTGGCAGAAGTGAGGACAGGGAGGGGGAAGTTAGATGTTGACAGGTCGATGGCTTAGAAGCAAAAGACAGGAAGGAAGCTGTTGAAATAGCCCACCTGTCACCCCAAGAAATTCAGCAACTTATTGCATCCTAATGTCCAAGGATCCAACCCAGCCTTCCTAGTCCACTTAGTTCTGGCAGATCTTTGCTGCTCACCTTACAGAATATTTTAAGAATGAGCAGCATCATTCCTGTAGCATCTGTATAAAACCTGTGCAGTGCTGCTTTTAAGAGCGTGGAGTCTTCCTTGGAAGAAGACCTACCCCAAGGAAGAAGTATTACCCTACAACTCTGTCCCCCAACCTGCCCTCTCCAGGTGGGCTTCTCAGGAAGCTGTCCACAGGAGCACCCCGGAATTCAGAGCCTCTCCACTGACACACCCAGAATGAGTGTGGGCTGGTAGGTAGTGCCTGTTCTCTCATCTTCCCAGGCCCATTTTCTGCAACCTCAAGCATTTCCGTGACACCACCAGTTTTCTCTGACAGCCAATGGAAAAACAGACAACTCCTGTTGGCCTGCCCTGGAAAAAGAGACCGGGCCTTAATTAAGATCCAGAGCTCAGTATTGACACCTCCACTTGAACATGAAATTCTGGGCTTCAGGAACAGGTTATTTGATACCTGAGTACCTATCTGCCACTGGTAACGCAACCTGAACGCCTGTGAACTTGCCTCTTTGTGTTTTCTGTTGGGGGCTTTGCTGTGCAGACACAAGTAACAGGGCTGTGCTAAGCGGGCGAAATTATCCTCGGACGAAAGCCCTAGAGGCTTATTACTTTTTCTCTTTTTCTTTTTGGTAAGGCGATGGTGCTGTTTTCTCTTCATTTTAACTTCTGTTTCGATCAGTGCCTTAGGACTTAAAGATGGTGTAAGTACCATGTCCTTAAGGCCACTTCTCATTTTAAAATAGAAGAACCATTTTTTAAAGACAAATCAAGCATATGCTAATCATAACAGCTACCATTTAGTGAACACTTGCTGTCTATAAGCTTTAATATACTTAGTATATTACATGTATGACCTCCTTTCATTCTCACCAGTTTTATGAGGTATAGGTATTATTAATCATCCCCATTTAAAGCAGGGGAGGACAATAAAGGACACAGAAGTTAAGTTGCCCAAGGTCATACAGCTAGCCAGTAAGTGGCAGAACCACTATTCAAACCAGTATTGGAGGGCTGTCTGACCCCAGACTCCTGCAATTAAATAACTGTTAAGTCACTATCCTTAAGGATATTGTTTTTATTTAGAAGTCAGTTTATTTACTATGACGGGTATTCTCTGAAAATAGACAACCCATGAAAGTAGTGAGAAGCTTCCAAACTATTTTTTAAGTTTTCTCTTAAAACGTATTTATGAGATCTCGGAACTGGATTTTTACCTATTTCAACAGGTTCTAGGGCACTTCGGGCAAATCCCCTTTAAGTTGGCTCACTTTGTTTGCCTCAGGCCCAGCCCCTGTCTGTCCACCAGGCCTGTGATGTATGTGTGCTGGACACTTGTTAGGGAGCCTCGGAGGCAAGGCCAGAGAACAGCACTGGACGCAGACGTTCACAAGAGTCCGAGTTCCGGAATCAGTTGCCTCGGTTCAGTGCCGGCACCACCACTTTCTGACTCTTAAAAAATTACTCACCTTTTCCAGCTTTCTGCTTACTCCTCTACAGAATCAGGGCAGCCAGCCCTCACAGGGTTATTGGGACGAGTCAGTGGCAAAAAATGCTCGGCCCAGAGCCTGGCATGTCATAATCACTCTCTACCAGTGGGAGCTATTCTTTTAGAGGCGAGACTTTGTGCTGTTGCTACATATTGTCTCAGCAGAGTGGGGGATCATTTTGTCCTTGACATTGACTCTCCTGTCCCAGCTGCAAGGATGACCACAGCACCCTTAATTTTAAACCCGAAATGGAAAATGGGAACACTCCAACTCAAGGGAAACTTCCCCAAAGTACTCCAGCGTAAACTGATCCTTCTCAGAACTCCTTCAGTTCTTTTGACCAAATCACAGATTAGCACTGAGAGTTTATTAATTCAGTGGATAAGTTTACATGTATTTGCTGAGCCAAAAATAATAAGAAAATCCAATAATAAATAAATCCAAAACTTTAAAGGAACAGAATAATCACAAAGGTTGCTGCTAAACACTTGGTGTGTTCACATTGTCTGGTAATTTCTAGAGCTGACGTGGAGCCCTACGGAAACCGGGCTCAGGGGTTCCCATTTCTGCTTGCTTTTTAGGATTGCCAGGGTTAGGGGTGGGGGGAAGAAGTGGGGACAGCATTTTAAAAATACAGTTTTTTTAGGCACCAGCCCAGCTGTACGCTGTTAATTACTTAACGGTGTGAAGACTTTTCATTTTGAAAAACACATTTTATTTCCTTTCATTTTTTTTGTAATTTGCTAAATTGCGATTTGCAGTATTCTTCCCTCAGGAGGATTTTCCTTTCCTTCCCATAGTTTCCTGGAAGAATGACTGAAGGTTAAGTAGATGCAGAACCTGGGTGACAATAAGAAGGAAAAGCTGACAGAGACATGGTGTGGGCATCGGGGAATGGCATTGCAGAAGGCTTGTCCTCACATTTTAGGTGGGTGTATTTGAAAATATAGACTGGTGATTTCTGAACGGAACTGAATGGGCTTATAATACTGAATATCTTTGTAACCGAATTGATACAAATATACTGACAAAGAGTGTGTAAAACTTCAGAGATGTTATACTTCAGATAGTGAAAGTTAGAGTGACCTAGAAAACAGAGGTGTGATAACTGGGGTATTTAACCTCGGGCTTGGTCTGTAGAGATCTGGAGATGTGGCAGCTAGCACAAAGAAGAGCAGTCTCCATGTTGTTTGTTTGTTTGTTTGTGGCTTATCTAATTCCTTTCTTCTCAAAGGAACAAGCAAGACACTTTTTTAAGGGCTCATAGAGTTGTCAGCGAAAAGGCAAACATTTGTTTCTCTGAGCAGGATGACTTTTTAGTTTTACCAGGAAACAATTTCTTGTAAGAAAAGTACGTTTTGCTGTCACCAGCCACTACTGGGAATTGTGCTACAACCAGGACAGCATTTATTACTGATCTTCCAATCGTTTTTTCCCTTCAAAATAGAACCCTTTCCATTAAGTCCACACTCTATTCTAGGAAAAGCACTATGATGAAGCAAAAAGACTGTGAGGGAGCTTAGGAGGAAATGGGCCTTAATTTTTGTTTTAGTCCCAGATAGTTAAAATAAAAGTAAAAAGATGCACTGGCATTTAAGAAAATGAGCCCTGAGCACTCTACTTTGTTGAGTTCTCAGCTCAGATGTTACTCCTGAAAAAAGCAGGCCCATCCACAGACCCTAGACCACCCCCACCCTCCCTTTCCCACACAGGCACTTGCTTTCACGTCTCCCTGTTCCATAGCTCTTAACAGCATCTAGAATGATCTTATTTGGTTATTTACTTGTCATGTGTGTTACGCACACAGAGGGGGAGCGAGAGAATGAGAGGGAGAACAGTTTTTGATCACTAAAGTATTATCAGAAAAATATTTGGGGCACGTACCTCTAATATGTGTTTGTTTGTTTGTTTGTTTTTTCTAAGCTTAATTACTTTTTTATTGTTTCTACATAAAAAATAAAGATTTTTTTTTTCTTTTCACCTATAAAATAATGCTATTATTTTCTTTCCCGATCCCATGGGATCATCTTGCATTCTCCCTTGAGATGTGTGTACCTCTACTTTGGAGACAACTGATTTAAAAGATAAATTTATTTTTCATTTTAAATTTTATTTCATTATTAGTTTCAAGTATACAGTACATTGGTTAGACATTTATATAGTTTATAAACGATCCCCCTGATTGCTCTTTCTCTCCTCTGGCTCTCCACTTAGCCTTTACATTAATGCTAACTGCGTTCCCTATGCCATGCTCCCCATCCCCGTGCCCATCTATCAACTACTAATTTGTACTTCTTTAACCCTTCACCCCATTCTCCCAGCCCTCAACCCGCCTCCCCTCTAGTCATCACCACATTGCCCTCTATATTTGTAAGTCTGTTTTTGATTAATTTGTTCTTTTTGTTCCTTAGATTCCACATATAAGTGAAATCATATGGTATTTATCTTTGTCTGATGTATTTCACTCAGCATAATAACCTCTAGGTCCATCCATGTCGTTGTGAATGGTAGGATTTCATTTTTTTAATGGCTGAGTAATATTCCATTGTATGTATGAACCATAACTTCTTGATCCAGTCATCTCTTGATGGGCATTTAGGTTGCTTCCATATCTTGGCTATTGTAAATTGTGCTGCCATGAACATAGGGGTGTATAGATCTTTACAAATTATTGTTTTGATTGTCTTTGGATAAATACCCAGAAATGCAATTACTGGGTCAAAAGGTAAATCCATTTTTAATTTTTAATGTGTTTGTTGTTGTTATTTACTTTTTTATAGAGTATAAATAGGTACCTTACTAATGGTTATATTATGCACATCAGAAAACATATATAAAATACAAAGCTTGCAAGGATCAAATAAAATATGCAAATAAAAGCTTCGATATTTTTTCCTCTACACAGTCTGTGTTCTCACATCTTCCCTTGCAGTTCACTATACTTGAATATAACTTGCTCGAGAGCAGAAGCTTCGTTTCACTTTTTCCTGTTCTGTTTCCAGTGTCTGCAGCAGCACCTGCCATGTAGTAGATGCGCAGTAAATATTTGTGCAGTAAATATTTATTGTCGAGTAACAAACAAGGCTATAGCACACTTCACTCTGCCAGGCTCTGAATAGCTGAGGTTTTACTGCATCTTTAGAGAGCGAGGGGAGAAAAACCTGGGTTTTTAGGGTCAGAACGCCTTCCTAATACAGTATGTGCTGAATAAGGGATTTACTGTAATGATTCAAATCCTTCACCAAAGAGGTAATTACAACTTCCTTGATAAGAGCAGAGCTCAGGCAGACAGACAGGTGGTTTCTAGTTTCCCTTATAACAGATGGCACAAGTGGACCAGCTTCTGAAGCTTTTTTAGGAACTTTTTCATAAACAGCCTCAGTTTTTTCTGTTAGTTCACAAAGTTTAAAATATTTAATATCGGCCCTTTAAGAAAAATGTTGCTGACTTGGAGGGCACGGAGGACATGAAGACAAGTAATGTGTACAAGAAGAGCATTGGGACCATATTGTGAAAGACTTTCAAATGACAGAAACCCAACTAGCTTGAGGAAAAAGTGGAAGTTATAAACTTATAATTTTGGGAAATCTCAGGGTGGATCTAACCTCCAACACAATTGGATCCAGGAGCCCAAATTATTATTTTACTTGGCTCTTCTTCCCTTCTCTATTTATTTTTTAAAGCTTCACTTGCAAACAGATGTTTGCCATATAATGGGGGAAAGAGCTCTCATCTCCCTAAGCCAGTACGTTTAGGTTTTGCATCCAAAAAGAAGAGCATTCATGTACTAGACCCAGTGGATGAATTGTAATCAGTTAAATGTTCATCCTTGACCCAATCACTGTGGCCAGGGGAAAGGGGTACTTGAGTAGCCAGCTTGGATCACATGTCTGCCCCTGCAATGAAATTGGTAGGACTTTAGACCCACCTTTATTACTTGGGGTGGAGAAAAACTTCTGCAAATGAACCAGAAGTAGGGGAGTGGGGAAACTGGTGGCAGTAATGAACTGCGACTACATATTCCACTGTACCACAGTAGGAAATTTATTCTACATGCAGTAGGTAATGCGGAGTTTATAAGCAGGGAATTGCTATTCATTCGACAGGTATTTATTAAGCTATGTGTTTAGGAGGTTCATGTAGCCATGTGCAATGGGATGGATTGGAACAGTAAAAGGCAAAGAAGCCAGGCTAAAGGTTCTTACATTAGTGAGAAGGCCTTGGTCTTCATCCTGGCAGCACCAAGGGAGGAGTATTAAAGTGTTTAAAGCAGTGAAATGACATGAACAGATTTACATTTGAAATGCATGGTCATTTGAAATGATCATGAAGAATGGTCCTCTTTAGTTAAGCATCTATGTAGAAAACCGCATTTACACTGTAAATTTGCCTAGTAATGTGAGGATTTCCAGAGTAATTTGTATTTACTTCATATTTGGAAAACAACAGAAATTTTAATTTTGTGGAATCAGAGCTAATGGTATTTGGCTGTATCTGTTTTCATTGACTTCTCAGTGGATGTTTGGTTCTGGAGTACAAGAACTAGAGGTGAATATAAAAATCATTTTTCTTCAGTGTGTTTTTTTATTCACAGATGTAAAAACTCTTTTTTTCCACTGGAAAGGGTGACTTTGCTGGAAAATCATTTAGAGTTTTTTTCCAATAGAGTCAATAAGCTCCTCAGAATCAAATGAACACGGGGAGAAAATCACCATGAAGTCTAGTGAGATTGCATTTCTTCACTGCAGGCTGAGCCGGCCATTGTAGAAGGTAGCATGGTCATGGGGTGAATGCGGGTTTTGTGCATGGTGACATGATGAAGCGAGGCCGGGCATGGAAGATATAAATGGAGTAGAGATGACTTTTGAGTCAAAATCAGATCGGAAACAATCTTCTGTATATTTAGACTATTCAATAAACACTAGAATTAAAGGGAAGTCAGCTATTTGCTTAGTCCAGGGAAGAGAAAGAGAATCAGAAACTGTTGGCCTTTTCATCAAAGTTCACTTCTCCTTATCTCTCTGCTTCATATGCCTTTCATGGTATCCGGACCAAGATTTGTAGGTTGTGGGAGTTTAGCTTCTTCATCCTGGACATTATCTTTATCAGAAGCACTTTTTCTGTTGCTGAAAGCTCTGAACATAGTGAAATATTTTAGGGTGCATATTCAAGGAATCTCCTTTCCCCAGGGTTACTTTTAAGCTGAAATGCCTTGGGCCACCGCTGCTAATTTTAGATACTCCTTTGTTTTTAGCAGTGCACATTTAGATTCTTATTGAGTCCTTTTCTCGCCTTTTCCTCCTCCTAGTCCAAATGGGAAATAGTCCCCGAAAGCAGACCATATAGAAAAAAAATATGCCAGATGGCCAATGACTTTCAACCAGTGTTGTTAACATGTTGTCCAGCTTACTCAGAGTGTGATATTGGAGATGTCTCCCTCAACTTCCCCATGCCCAGGTGAAAGGAAGATGCTGTTGATTTCTGCAATCAGTTTACCAAAATAAAAAAGTCTCTAAAAAGAGCCAACCTGATTTCTCAGCGAGGAAAGCAAGATGGAAAATTTACTTCTTGCACTTGGAAGGTGCTCAATAAATATTTGTTGATTGTATTTGACTGAAAAAGAAGAGCAGTCCAGATAGTTGGGAGCTGCCAACTGTATTATGTAACCTAAACCACAGATTAGTGCAACAAAGACTGAACTGTCATTTTGCCCCCATTAAACATCCTTCCTCTAGAGAATAAAAGTAGCCATTTTTGTGATTAAAAAGGTTATTTTTTCTATTAATATTTATTAATTTTTGTTAAAAATATATTAACGAGAAAATGTGGACAATATTTTTAAATCACAAAGAATAAAAAGTACCTTTAATCTCATCAGAGGATGCTGTTAATATGTTAATATGCTTACTGTCCATAAGTATGTTTTAAGATAGGTCTGCAGATATTTTTTTTATATAAAAAAGTGCATGAAATGTAAATATACAACTTAACAAATTGTTATTTAGCAAACACCCACATAACCACCAAGAAGTTAAGGAGTGCAGCCTCGTCAGGACCCAGACGTGTCTCCATCTCTTGCTTTCTTTTTCCTTGTCATAATCTTCTTCCTCCCACAAAGGTAACCACTAATCTGACATTTACAGTAATAAATTTCTTTCTTATCTATATCTTTACTCCTTAAATACAGATATTTGTTGGGTGCAGTAGTTATGTTCAGTGAAGTCACCACAAACACTGAATTAGTGAATACCAAATCATTGCTTCTAGGGGAAATACAGGGTTAGGTTCCTGTGAGCCTCTAGTCACAACATTTTTGTCCACTGGTCAATACATAACCTTGTTTTATGTGTGTTTCTGTTTAAAAACATCTTATTTAATATCATTGTTGACTTATTAACATTAAACTCATGACCAACAGCACTATAATCCATGCCTGCATGAAGCTCATTAAACACTTGTTTTCTCCATAAGGCACATCAGAGCCTTCTTGCATATGGGAACACTAGAGGGCTAAAACAAGAAGGCAGAGCATCTCTTTATTTGACCTCAGATGGGAATGTGTGCATCAGGTGACTCGGAGTGACTCAGATTTCTCATCCCTCTGCATGCGTCTGCAAATGACTATGAAAGCACCATGAATATTGATTCCGGGGTTACAAATAAATTTTAGCAAGTTGGTGAATTCACAAACATGGAATATTCAAATAATAAGGATCAACTGTATGCATCCCCAAAAGACATGATTTTGTTCTGTTATTTCAAGTCTGTCTTCCTTCGCTCAGTGGTTTCAAGAACCATTAATGTAGCTGTGGTGCCTTTATTTTCACTATAGTAGAGTGTACCATTGTGTTAAAGTACTAAAATTATTTCTCCATTCTACTTTTGCTGAACTTCTGGGTTGTTTCCAGTTTTTGCTTTTACAGATAATTTACTTATTCTCATACAGGTCTTCTGATGCACATACACACTATGCTCTAGGGTATATGTCTAGAAACGGGACTGCTGAGTCATAGAGAATGAATAATATGTTCATCTTTGCTAGATAATGCCAAACCATTGTCCACAGTGGATGTAGCAATTTATATCCCTCCTCCAGCAAAGTATATGAGTTCCAGATGTAAACACTTGTAAACACTTGGTATTTTCAGCATTATGATGTTAGCTATTTAGTCATTCTGGTAGGTGTGCAGGATCATCTCACTGTGGTTTTAATCTATGTTTCCTGACTTATAGAACAGGGACTTTAGAAGAGAAAATGCCAAAGAAAAGGTTGAACACCTTTTCTTTGGCATTTTCTCTTCTAAAGTCCCTGTTCAAGTTTCTTGCCCATTTCCCACTTGGTTGTCGATCTTTTTCTTACTTATCAGGAGGAAAGTTCTTTGTGTAGCCCTTTGTTTATTTATATGTTGTAGGCTGTCTTTTATTCTCTTTTAATTTTATCTTTTGATGAATAAAAATTCTTAATTTTAATGTAGTCAGGGATACCAGTGTTTTCCTTTATGATTACTGCTTTTTATGCCCTGTTGGGTAAATCCTAACCCCAAGTTCCCAGAGTTATTCTCTTCTAAAACCTTCATTGTTTGCCTTTGGCGTTTAGATCTATAATCCACCTGGAAATCATTTGTTAGGTATGATATCAGATAAAAGGGATCAAGTGTCACTTTTTCCATACAGGTATCCGATTATCCTAGCACCATTTATAGAAGAGTTTTCCACTGTTGTTATAAAATAATATAGGCTCATAATTTAAAAAATTACAACAGTATAAACAAATATAAAATTAAAAAGTGAATGACCATTCCATGCCTGTGCACCCAGTTCCCCATTCTCAATCCCTTGAGGCAGTTACAGTTCCCTGCTTGCAGATTTTATTTTAAGAATAGTTTTTAAATATCCTAGCATCAGAGTGGCTGTTATGCCTCAGGACAGTAGAAGATTGAATCTGGTAAGACTGTTGCTTTCCTTTTCTTTTTAAGTTATGATGAATTAATTTGTTTTTGCGATATCTTCGTTATATAGAAAATGACAGTTGTACTGCACTCAGTTTAAGATAGTAAGGATGTACTGGGATTTCTCAGCAGTCATTCAAATCTTTTGAAATAGCAAGTTTTACCATGTAGACTCCCTGTGGTGCCCTCAAATGCTTCAGTGTTTCCTTACAAATAACTTCATAAATTGTGGATTTTTTTAGTTGAAGAAGAGTTAACACATTTTATTTTAAGAACCAGGTCTGATGTGCCTGATATGTGGTATTGAAAAAGATTGAGGGCTGCACTCAGGTTTAACAGGAAAAGAATACTACACTTGGTAACCGTTGTGTGCCGTGGAACACCATAAAGGCATTTGTCCCAATTTAACCTTACTGGTCCTTTCCCTTGAGGGTTTTCCCTGTACAATGAGCAGTTGAAATGTTACTCTTGTCCAGGCCTCTTTATTTCCAATCCAAAGTTTTCCCCGCTACCTCATATTTCTCACGAGAAGGGTCAGATGATTGACTGGGAGAAACTTAACAATGACAGGTGCACTATTCTAAGATTTTGGATTTTATTTAAATCATGGAATTATTTGCCATTTCTACCCCAGTTGATCCAAATTTAAAATTTATTTGAAACTTATACTTCAGGAAAATCGTTAAAGCTGGAAAACAGAGTCATTGTACTTCGATTAATTGAACTATTTTAAAAGCAAATTATTTAAAAGTTATTTTAAAAGCAACTATGTATGATTATTAGGGCCTTAGGGGGTTTCACCAGTTACTCTCTTTAAAATAAGAATCAGGACTCTGTCATTGGCTAAATAAAAATGCATATTAAATTACATTAGATGAGGGAAAAGAATCTGTAGATACTATGCACAATAGTAAGGGTCAGAAAAGAATATAGAACAGTACAACTTGGGGGCATGTGGGCTTTTCCTCTTGTAAAGTTGTGGGACACAAACTGAAAACTCAGGAGGTTGGAACCTGTATACGATTTATGTTGTAAAAACTTCAATGGCCACATGTAAAGAATATATGTGTTCACGTTTTCAACAAATAAAAATGAGTTTTTATGTCACATGCTCTGATTCACCACTATCCAGTTTACCAGTATTTCTTTTGGCCCTGTTTTCCTAGCTGAAATTTGATGTCCTTTCTCTTTTTATGGTACTTTAAGTCAAGATGGAAAAGGATATTTTCCAAGGAAGAAGGATTCACTAATTTGGGATTAGATTAGATTGAATTTTACAGGTTTTCACGGATTCTTCTCTCTCCTTATAGAGAGAAAGAAAAAAATACGCAGGCAGTCCCCCTTAGATTTAATAGCATCATCCCTGTTCCAGGTCTAATCAGGAAGGGCAGGGTGGGGAACTAAGGGAGCATCATTAAAGTCAACCCAGCCCAGGCCTGAGGTCCATGACATGGAACCTGGGCTGCAGGTCACAGTCCACTGCTGGGCAGAGAGGAGCAAACACCAGTTTTGTGACTTCTCCATAGTATACTGCTGGCTCAAGACTCTTTGGCTTCACTTATATACCTCATGCCTCTTAGGCCAATCTCCGAGAGCCCTAGACTAAGCTAACCATCTACCACTCCCAGTTTCTTTCAGAGCAGCCACATCATTTGACCAAGGGTCTCACATCCCCAGGATGTGTTTGTCTCTCTATCCATCTGCTTGTCTCCTTCCCCACGCTAACTTCTTGGCAGAATGCCCTTTGGAAAATTAACATTGCTTCCAGATGGAAACAGAACACGGGAAGGGAATTATATTCATTTTTTTTACATCATTGGAAATGCTAGGAAAGAGAAGAATCTGAGGTAACCTTCGTGAACTGGGGAAAAAAAAAAAAATCCATCTAATTTTTTTAGTGATAATGGTCCGTGCTGGTGGGGCCATGGTGAGCGACGAGGGACAACCCTTACACACTGTGGTTGGGAACCCAGTTCAGTAGAACCTTTCTGAAAAGCTATTTGCTGGGATGTATCAAGACCCTTTAAAAAAAAAAAAAAAACTCCTAGCCTTTGACCCACTAATTTAACTTCCAGGAATTTGTGCTAAGGAAACAATTGGAGACACAGGCAATGATCCTCAGCAAGGATGTGAGTTGTAGCACTATTAATAATTGCTAAAGGGGGATAATAATCTGTGTGTACACAATAAGAGAATGGTCACATAAATCTGGGTATACTCTACAATAGAACACCCTGTAGCTACTTTAAAAATATGATATCAAAGGCTATTATGACATTAGAAAATACTTTATTAAGTAAAAAAAGGCTACTGGCTATGTATGTAGTATTACCACCCCCAAAACAGTGAGGAAATATACCATGATATTAACAGTGATTATCAGTAGTATAAATCTTGTGTGATTTTATTACTTTCTTGCTTTTGGGTATTTTTCAGTTTTGTACAAGGCCATCAAATTTTAAGTACCAGAATTTTTTTAAAAATTAGCTTAATTCTTAAAAGTCAGCTTACTGCTCATCTTGTAGTAGCTCAGGTTTTAACTACTGTGTTGTGAAGACCAGAGAGGGTCTGCCACATCCATGATCGAACTGGGAGCCTATGGGGCAGCCCCGTCCACAGTAAGGCAGGGTTGCCCTGGCTGGTACAGCAGATGTTCCATCATTCAAGTGAGTCACCGCAGAAGGGTGTCAGACTTACAATATTGCGACACACTGTGCTTGAACTGTCAGCCACAACCCAGCATGCTTCCAGGCCTTTGAGCCTTATCTTCCTAAACCGTTATTTCTTCACTGTCCAGTGAATGTCAGAGGGACTAAGTGGGACTATTTGACTCCTTTTGAGGACACTATGGACCAGCAGACTAAAGCTGATATAAGCCTTCCATTCGAATCCAAATCAGACAAGTAAATGTTCCTTCCATGTGTTTAAGCTGCTGTTATAGTTGAGCCTTGATGTGGGGGCCTGGTAGGACCCCAGGAATATTTAGGGTAAAAAATGTGCTGGAGTGTTCGGCTCAGAAACTCCCAGCTGGACTGTGAGGGCTGCAGAGAGACCTTCAGGGGTCATCTGCTAAGATCGTAGTTATAAAATTATTTTCTCCTATCCTGTTGTCTTTGGCCTCATTAGTGGGAAAAGAGTTTGAGAATTCGATATTGGAGGTTTCAGAGCCAATAGGAAAGCTGGCCATTTTTTTGTCTGTCTGTTTTGTTTGGATTTTTTAGGGGTACTGCTGTTATTTTTAACCTCTAATCAGATACTTCTGGAGGGAAAGGATCATATAAGATTATATAAAGTCTTGGGTCATTATCATCCTTGTACACCTTATTTCTCACCTATGTCTCTGAGTTGCATTTCTCACCTAAGGTCTCTGAGTTGCATCAAAACTAAAAACTTGCTCTCTGTTCCTTGGAGGAACATATTTATGTTTAGTCATTCTGCTGCTACAGGTCTCAATCATTATGGTATATAAAAATGTTCACTGGTATTGTTGATAGTGAGTTTTCTTGACATGACTCTGAAGCAAAAATAAACAAAAGGTATAATTTCATCAGTAGTTTTAAAAAAATCATAAAAGAACCATGGAGTACTTTATTGTTATACTAAAACTTTGTGGTCATAAATTTTAAATTGTATTCATTTTATGGCAAATAAATGTTATTGCTATGGCTATAATACAAGCAAACAAATGAAATTCTATTAGTTAAAAATTACAGTTAACACTGTGGCAATTAACGTGGGGGTTGAAGAGTAAATTCCTATTGTCGTTATGTCTACCCTGCATTCTAACCGCACCCCCAGATAATTTCAGCCTTGTACTAGTGGCCAGGAACCACTTAGATATCCAAGGACGTGAGAAAACATTCAGAACCTACACTGTGTTCATAGACTATGTTCCCAACTATGCCTTGAGCCAAAGGCATAATTCTTGGTACAGATGAAATAGGAAACTTGAGGTGGTCCCTACTTAGAAAACCACTAAAAAGACCAAAAAAAAAAAAAATCCTCAAAAATAAAAAGTTTTAAGGACTTTCGAACTGTCCTGTGCTAACCACAAACCAGAGAAACATTATTCCAGGCCCCTAGGCCTGGGCTGCTCTCTTGAACCTCCAAGTTGTCCTGGTCAGAACTCGGGTTCCTGGGCTAGGCTACAGTTGGGAAGTGATCCCCAGGTCATTGGTGCCTGCTAGGTCATTACGTAGTGGGGTGCATTGTGGTGGGAAGACTGACAAAGTGGTGCCTTTCTTACCAGCTGCAACTATGGAAGAAATGGAGAACTGCACAGTAGTAATGAGGCAGCAGTTACTCAGGGACAAAGTCAAGTAGGAGCAGATGCTAAACCAATAAGAGTAACTTATCCCTCAGCTAATGAATCTTACTATCCTATGTTACAGTTGTTTTTTAATCTGTCCCATCTTACCAAATACATCGTAAGGTCTTAATGTTAGGAACTGGCAAGTGCTAAATTGTATTCCACTTATTGTCTTGATCATACTAGGTGCTTCATAACTAGTCTTTGCTGGACTAATGGGAAAAAAGAAGAAGTCATGCTCTTTTAATTTAATCTCTTCTATTTTATGGATTCCATCTGTGAGATGAATCTACCAGACAAGACTGGAGACAGGACTGGGGATTTTATTGCAATTGACAATGTGTTGAGTCTTATTGACTCTGTCTGTTGCTGCATTCCCATTTTCCCTTGCAAATGTGGTGGGCATCTAAAGGAAAGTCATAAATCAGTGGTTAAGAGGGCTTCTAGTACTATGGCTGGATCCGTGAAGAAGTGTGGCACAGCACTGAGGAACAGAGCAAGTCCTGCTACCCCAGAGGCAGTGCACTGCAGCGGCAAGAGCCTTGGGCTTAGAGCCAGGGGTTTGGAGCCTGAACCTTGGCCCTGTCACTTACAGGCTGGATATCTACAGGCAAGCCTTACATCTCTGAAATGGGAATTGGGTGGGTTAAATGAAATTCATTAATCGCTTACTTGTAATTCATTGAATACCTATAGGCACTATTTTAGGCATTAGAGATGGTCATAAACAAAACAGACAGAAATCCCTGCCACATGGAACTTATATTCTAGAAATATAATACATTTAATGGCATTTAATAACTGTTTCATTCAGTTAGTCTGAGGATACCTGATGAACTCACAGAATGGGTTTTTACTGTATATTGCCATAGGAATTTGGGTTATAACCATGAGTAATTGGGGCCATAGTTGGGTCTCATGTCTGAATGGAGAATGTCCAATAAGTAGGACATTTACTCATTCTTGCTAAATCCTGCTATATGTAGAAAATCCGTCCCCTGGATTGGATTGCTGTCATTTCACTTCTATAACGTGCTTGGACCAAACGATCCAGCCATAGGCTGAGGTTCAGGGCCTGCAGGTGGTATAGTGGCCAGGTTGTTCCCACACGGTTTTCTCAGTCATTTGTGTTTGCACTCTCTGTGACTTGATGGGATTTTACAGAGCTGTTAAGACGTTTGTTTGTTTGTGTAATTTTTGAAAATAAGTCAAAGAGCTAGCATGACCAATTAAAATCAAATCATATTTTAGTGAGTAATTTCAACTTTTCCTCTCCAAACTTTTGATCAGCCACTGATCAAAGAACAAAACGACAGATTTAAGGTTCCCATTCCTCCTTTTTTCTACTGCCTCCTGTCTGGGAGGTTTTCCTTGAGCGTCAGAATGCCCAGAATCCATGAGAAACGAGAGAACAAGCCTGAAAAGCAAACCTCAGAGGAATTGCACGCTACCCGTAATTGCAAGCCCTCTCCCAAGAGGTGTGTGTCCAGACCCATCCTCCACCCATTGTCATTTTTCTAATGTAATACTTCTCCAAGTCTCCAATGAGCACACAGCCCATTTAGTTAAAAATGTAAACAGGAAATTGTTTTCTGGCTGAATGGCCTGTGTGGCCCAGAAAAATGCTCATTTTTGCTGAGACACAACTTTAAAACTCTCGCACAGCACTGGAAGCTGAAGGCTGGCTATAAGCTAGCCCTACCCCAAACCGAGGCTGGTCATAGGATATTGGTGTGGGAACTCATATACACGAGGAATGGGCATTTTTCACCAATGGCCAAAGAACAATGGGCACAACTGAAGAAGCTCCTTTTACCTAGAAAGCAGTTGTTTTGCAGGGCAAAGAGACATTTTAATGCTCCGACGAATTACAGAACAGGCATTACTTGGAGGACACAGAGGTTTGACCTGGAGAAATGTGACTTGGCGCTGACGACACACCCTGGGTTTCAGTGCTTCTCTAGTCTGCTCCAGCTCTCCATCATTTGGCCTTCCATGAACCTCCTGTGCTCCCGTTGTGGTTTCCCTGTGTGCTGATGAATTTTCTGATTGTTATGTCTTGCAGCCCCCCGAATCCAAGCCCAACTTCACCCCTCTCGCCATCTTGGCCCATGTTCTCGGCGCCATCCAGCCCTATGCCCACCTCATCCACGTCCAGCGACTCATCCCCCATCAGGTCTGTTGCAGGGTTTGTTTGGTTTTCTGTTGCTGCCTTTGTTCTCTCATTGGCTTGGTCCTCTCTTCATGCAGTGTTCAGCCTCCTCGTCAACTTTGTTCCCTGCCATCCAAACCTGCACTTGCTTTTTGACAGGCCAGAAGAAGCGGTTCATGAAGACTCCAGGTAAAATCACGGATGATGACCAATCTGGTCTTGTTTATCCAAAGCTGGTCAGGGACAATGGGGGACCAGCCCCTGCCCTCTCATCACTCCAGAATAAGAGTCAAAGCTGGGAGGGACTATCTGCATGAACCAGCATGGCATTTTCCACAGCCTTCTGAACCCTTCCTTCGGTTTCTGAATTAATAATCTGTGATGCCTAGAGTTTGGGGAAAGAGTGGTTCCTGAGCAAGCTCCTATTTGGCTCACTCTCTGAATCGTGGGGCTCCCTGTGCTTCGGTATAAGATAATATCAGAGCAACGGTGCCGAGACACGTACTGGCCTTTTCTTCCCTTGTTTTTATCAGGTAGCATCAGGCAACGTTTACTTGTGGGACTGGGCTATCGGCCATGAGCACTGACACCTAGTTGCTGACACCAGACCACTGGGAGAAAGGCAAATATAACTCAGAATAAGGGATCAAGATATGAAGCAATTTCTCTTGAAATAGTTCATAGCAATTCATGTACTTACTCCTAGGAATCCTCAGTGCTCCCAGCCTGCTTCTATCTCCATGTCTCCCTAGCTCTCCTAGGAACAGGCAGCACCTCTTTCTGAGGATTGATCTATCTCCACTCCCTAAGAGACATGCTATAGTTTTTCCTTCTTTGATGAAGTGCAGACTTAATTCTTAGCACTTGGGTTCTTTGGAGAAAAGAAGCCGTTTAAATCCAGAGAAAGAATAAAAACCCTGCAGAATCCCTCTGCTGTTAGGTCCTGAGCATGTGTGTTTCTCGAACTTAGTCTCTGCTTTCAGATAATCAAAATGTAGAGCCCAATTATAAACATCATTAGCATTTTGGGCCTTGGCAGTATTTTCCTGTCCATCTTTTTCTCATAACTGGTTTTTTCCTAAGGGGTGGATCCAGCAAAGAGACTTAAATAATTTATGAAGCTGAGTCTCGCTTTTTAAAAAAGAAAACCCTATGCTATTTATATATGTGTATGTGTTTATATATATATATGTATTTTTATATATATATATAACTTTAGTCTCCTCCAGTCACTTTTATATCTATTATTTCATTCTATATTTATATGAGAATGAGAAGAGAAATGGCCTGACCCTTATTATAGAGAGAAAACTAAGGCACAGAGATGTGACTTGTGCACAGTCACATGACTAAATGAGAGCCAAGTCAGAATTCAGAACTTCTTGTCCTCAACCCAGCACTCTTTCCTCCAAACATACGGGTGGCCCCAAATTCAAGTTTCCATGCAACTTTTAGCGCCAAAACCTGGCCTTGCTCTTCCAGATTTTCTTTCTAGCTTTGTCCTGGAATATGAGAAAGATGGTTTTTCACTATATTCTTTTATCTTCACCCTGGGAGTAAGGTAAAATGCAGGTCATATTTTCCCGACACTCAAATTATTTCCTAATTTTTCTTAGACATATTTTGTGTGCTTTGGGAGACATTAACTTTCTGGAACTTTATGGCATGGATTGTTCTGGTTAGATCACTGATTGTCCCTGAGCAAACTATAGTGACAAGAGACTGTCACCTTCCAAAATGCCTCACTTCCTCATAACAGAGATTTGGTCATTAGAAGAATGTGTGGCTCCTTCATTTTGATCAAAAGGGAGTAAAATCTTCAAGACATTGGCCCCTTGAACAGAATGGGTTAGGGAACTCAGGATAGTAGAGTCATTCAACTACAAACCTGAAATGTACTCTGCTTTACGTGTATTTGCTTTTTTGTTTCTCTGAGCTTTGAGGCCTTGCCGCCTGTCCAGTATCTCTACTTCTCCACTCCCTTCCTCCTCCCAAGATGTATCCAGGTTCTTTTTTTTTTTCTTCAGCTACTTTTTTCTATCTCCCTTAAATTTCCAGGTTGGCAGAGGGCAGTGGCAGTAGAATCTGCTCACCTCATATGCTTGGGGTTATGGTTACTCAGTACTGCCCACTCTGGCCATTAGTGGAATAACACCATTTGAACAATGCTGTTTGACAGCCTTCAAGAAGCTGCCATTTTGAAATAGGAAAGGCCAAGTAGGGCTTGCAGTTGGCTTTCACTGAGCTAAATACATATGCCAAGGTGAGAAACGGTAGGGACAGTACTGGGGAGGTAGCCCATTAGAGCTAACCAACAGGGCTAAAATTCCCCAAACTGCTGTTGCAGTATGCAGTCAAGAGGTGGGGGCATACACCCATTATTATTCAGGTCCAGTGGGGCCTTCCCCCAAATCCACTTCTGGAACATGAACTTCAGATTTCCTTCAGTGGCCAGAGAAGTTTAAAATAAATACTTAATTAGACCTAATGAATGGTCTCATGAATTTCTACATAATGTCTCCTCTTCTATATAATGTTCCCTCTTCAAAGCATCTTCGGTGCTTGTTCAAGCTCAGGAATGAAGATGCCTTTCACAGTACAGCAGATAAAGGGTACTAGAGGAACATTCCCGTCACTCTTCCCTTTCACTTATACCCCCAGCATAGTTCCCAGTCCAAACCTATAACTTGCATTTGCACAGAGACCCCTAGAAATTGTGCTTAAATGATCAAGTCATTGCAATCTGCCAGTCTAGCTGGCCTCAACTCCCTGTAGAGTCATGCAATGAAGAGTGAGTTGTCATTTTGCAAAGCTTGCAAGGACATTTGAGGGAAACTCTTCTGAGTACTTTCCTGGCCTTGTGCCATGCTCAGAGGCGAAAATTAAAAATGAACTAGCAAAAGGTTCCAAACTTGTTCTTGCCCTTGAAGGCCCAGCCGAGGTCTGAAGGGCCCTGTCACAGGAGCAGCTGAAGGCACCTGAGGCTCTCTGTGCCCAGTGTTGAGAGGCACTGTGGAGAAAAGGGAGCTAGGGAGCCTAAGAACCAAAGAGGCTTGATGGAGATTTTTTATATTTTTTAGTCAGAGCCAAAGCCTACAAACGCAGCCTCTGTGCCAAGAGGAGCTGTTTAGGTAGGAACCTTACCTAAAGCAAACCGCTGAAGGCTTTTGAGAGGGAGTATGGCATGGGACACTGGACTTTTTGGGCTGATGGACTTTTTAAAAGATAAGATTTTCCCCTGGGTAGGGTGCCAGATTTAGCAAATAAAATTAAAATACAGAGTACCCAGTATATTTGAATTGTAGATAAACAAGTGATTTTATTTATTTATTTGTTTGTTTGTTTGTTTGTTTATTAGTTTAAATATGTCCCGTGTAATATTTGGGACACACTTATACTAAAAAAAAAAAGTATTCCTTGTTGTTCTGAAATTCAGATTTAACTCGGTATCTTGTATTTTATTTGGCAGTCCTAGTCCTGGGGAACAGAAATGGTCCCTTTAAAAAGGACCCCCTTCTGTCATCCCTTCCATTTTTTGTGCACGTCCTAAGCGGGTAGAAGGAAGTCTCAGGAGAAAAGACCCTCTCATAGGCTGTCAGTCATCTATGTTAATTTGAGAGAAAAGCAAGGCCCTTTCCTGACTTTCTTTTATTATTATTATTATTATTATTTTTAATGTACTATTTTATTGTCACTTCATTATTCACTTCCAAAAGCCTGGTATTAATGTAAAATTACTCCTCTTAAATGATAATCTTGGGTACCTGAGACCATTCCCTCTGCTTTCTTCCTTCCAGAGACCCCGGCTGGTTTCTCTGGCTTGCCCCTATTTTATCCCATTCCTTTTATTAAATGAGGTTAATAAATAACCTTTATGAAAATCCAGCTACAGGAGCCTTGCCTCAGATGATCTTACCCTCACCTTATATTTCCCTATCCTCCATCTCTCTGCTCTCTCCTCACCTGCTCTGCCCTGTCCTCAAGGGACAATGACCCTGGCTAATGTCAACTGGATTCTCCTTTTACCTTCCATGTTATGGCAGGTTCTATTTACCTGTCAGTATGGGTTTTGGACTGTTTTAAAAAAATAAATAAATAAAAATGTTTTGGGGTTTTTTTTTTTCCCTCCTCGGAAAGTTGCATGTTGGGTATTTGGCCTTTGCTGACCAATACACAGACTTGGCTTAGCCAGATCACGGAATGTGCTCCTTGTTCTGAACTTTATTCTGACTTTGAGGATAAATACACAGGAAGAGCTGTTTTCTGCTGGAGCTGATGAGTTCTAAAGGCTCTTCTTTCTTTTAATCCCAGCAGACCCACTTCATTTTCTCCCATTTTCCCAGTTTTCTCCCACCTGGTCATCATCTCTTGGCTACTAGAAGACCAGAGAATGTCATTTAAACTGCACCCTGGCAACAAATTCTAGATAATCATGTACTCTGACCACTCTGCATGGTAGACCATTTAAGCCTTCTTCCCTTCAGTGTTCATGGATCCCAGACTAGAAGTTCTAGATACCTGGCCCTGATATAGGTTGCCCTCCATCCATGGGCTCCTCTTGCCCCAAGGGAAGCTGGACTTGGAGACTCCAAGTAATAACAGTTCCAGCATGACCCAAGACACCCTGGCCCTTCTGATTCTGTCTGGATTTACCTGAGACCAGTCATTTCTCAGCGAAATCTCATTTGGCCAATAGAAATCAGTGCACCATAGGTGGTGTAGCACCACTGGCTCTTTGAAGCTGTCTGTTAGCCACATGAAAACAAAATAATATTATACATCCCTTGAACAATTGTCTGGTCCAGAAGACCTACTTGCTCTTTTGTTTACCCTTTCCTGGAGCCCCTACATATGCTTCCTCAGATGGCTTGGAAGGAGAGGACATAAGAGCCAACTTTAAACTATCAAATGTCAATTTTCTTATGATCCTTGAAAAGTTCATAGATCATTTGGAACTAGTTGCATATCAAAGCAAAAACTAATAGAAGATAATAGGATTTACCAGTTCTTAAAGTTAACTCTCTAGAACATGGGTTTGCTGTTTGTAGCCCTTGGGTCAAATCCGGGCCACTACCTGCTTTTTGTAGTAAAGTTTTAATGGAACACAGCCACACTAATTTGTTTACATGTTGTCTATTGCTGCTTTTATGCTACAATGCAAAGATGAGTAATTGCAAAGACCGTATGGCCCACAAAGCCTGAAAGATTTACCGTCTAGCCTTTTACAGAAAGAGTTTGCCAACCCCTGCTCTTGAACAATGGTTCTCAGCCTTGGTTGCACGCTAGAGTCACTTGGAAGAGCTTTTTAAAAATCCTCATGCCTATATTTATATCTGTAAGACAGTATAGAACCCAGATATCTGCAATTTTTTTATTATTTATTATTATTTATGCCTACAGCACCTGGTCTTCCTAGGTGGTCTCCCATCCAAATACTAACCAGGCCCAACCTTGCTTAGCTTCCGAGATCAGACATCGGGCTTGTTCAGGGTGGTATGGCCGTAGACCATGAACCGTGGCTCTGCTGGGGCGCAAACCCAGGAACTTCTCTGTTTAAAGCAGACACTATGGAACCACATCCGATATCTGCATTTTTTAAAAGCTTTCAGGTGATTCTGATGCAGTAAGGGTGGTTGTCAGTATTCACTGGACATGAAAGGAAATAAAATGCATCATGTCCCCTCTCCTGTCTTTCTCCCCACACTCTCATACATATTCACATGTGTGCTTATGCACATACATGTATAACTGCTCACATACACCTTGTCTATTCCCTGCCCGACCCTGGGGGTCTGGGAGTTGTAGCTCTGGAATCCTGCTCCACCACCCCATTGAGAAATAAGCAACATCTGGGAGAGCTGATGTCAGCCCGTGGCTTAGAGCCAGAACCTGGCTTTGCTAGAATTTCTCCTTTTTGACTCACTGAGCATTGCCAACTTTCAACAGGGTCTGTCGAAAGCATTCTCCAGAGCAACTTGGAAGTTCTTTCCTGCCCTACCTCCCTCCTCCCAAGCTACTCTTGCTCCAAAAATGGGGCCAGCCTACCCTCCCACTGTTTAGCTCTTGTATCTCCTAGGTCAGGTTTTAACGTGGCACAAGGCAACCCCACCAGAAGTGTGGATTCTCAGGGCTTATGGCTTTTCTCTGAATATTTCTCATTTTTCTCTAATGACCTTTGCAACTTTTCCACCTCATGTTTTGCCATCTGGCCACCTTGTCAGTCTCTTACATCAGAGGGCTAGGTAGCTTGCAGGAAAATGGAAAAGAGAGACTAACTATCTGGGGCTTGCAGAGGGTTTTTAAAAATTGCTAAATAAACTCCTGTTTTCACACAGCACACCATTCCGGAAGGCAAAAGCCTTGTACGCCTGCAAAGCTGAGCACGACTCAGAACTCTCGTTCACCGCAGGCACAGTCTTCGAAAATGGTGAGTTTTCTCAACCCCTGGCAAAGACGGCGGGGAAGCAAATAAATAACTGGAGTTTTCAAAGTTCCTACCTAAGAAAAACCTCAATAGAATGAGTAAGACTGAAAAAGAATGTTTGTTTGTGTCTTCTCCCTAAATGAGAGAGCAGCAGCAAGCCGTTGGGAGGTGCTGTCAAGAGCAGACAGATGCCGTTAGCTCTTCATGCTGACGGTGGCACTCTCACTGGGGCGACGTGGACATTAAATGCCGTCATGCCTGTATAGGACTAGCCCAGCACCTGGCAGTGGCTTTGAGAGTCTAGGGGCTGAAGAGCAGGTAGGAGACGAAGGAGTGGAGAACAAGGAACCCGCAAGTGGTCAGAAGCTCAGTTTCTGAGCCCCTTTCCTTTGGTGTTCAGTGGCATTCACTGTCCACAGCAGGAGAAGCCATTTTCCGAGGTGGCAGGGGATTGGGTGAGCTCTAGGCAGTAAGCCTCGCTCGTCCCTGCTCGTCATCCTGTGAAAATGATTTGTGGCATCTGCCCCTTAGAGCTGGGAACTAGTACTTGTTTGATACACCATTTTCTTTTTTTCTTTTGTTTTCCTCCCTTAAAAAAAATATTTTTTAAAATGAGAATTGATATCATAATTTGTTATACCTTATCATTTACCTAACAGGAAAGTCAGGATTCTAGGGAAAAGCCCAAGTTTCTATTAAAGCTGAGATTTTTCCCCAAATGAAGTTCTCTTTTGGGGTTAATCTTTCCAGATCTCTGGGTGACAGCATCTGTTTGTTTTGCTCAAAAGAGGAAGCAAAAGCAGGTGCCTGGTTTCAAGAAATGGACATTTTTGGGGGCTCTCTTCTTGACCTCAGGTGGGATGGGGGCAAAGTTCCCAGGTGGGGGTGTATGCGCGTTGCTCAAGCACTCCTCATCATGGCCAGGCAGCCACCCACCGCCTGCCTGAGACCCAGAAACCCGGGCAAACAAAGCACAAGTCCTGGATTAGTCACTTGCTCCTGTGTGATCTCAAGCAGTAACTTAACCTCTCTGTGCCTCATTTCTTTTCTCTGTCATGTACAGATAACAGTGTTGTGAGAGAAAATTGAGGTAGTATACATCACGTGTTTAAATAGTTCTCAGCACATTTTAGACATTCCTTCCGTATGTTAATGTTGTTATCATCGTCGTTACATCCGTGCTTGCAAAGACCCTGCTGCTGTCTTAGTTCGCAGTGACAGTCTTTCCTTTTCAGCTGATAGGACCCAGGCCTGGCTCTCGCTTACACAGTACGTGCTGCATCTTGACCCCCTGGGCCATGTCTATCTGTAAGGGTCTCGAGGTCCAAGCCAAAGCAAATGTAGACTCCTGGGGACCTTGACTGCATCCACGTACCAAGGGTCTGTCCCTGGTGTGGCCAGCCCCTGCATTCAGTGTAGGAGAAATGCTAATCAGGCATAGGGAGACAGAATAGGAAACTGGTCACCGAGCACCCGGGGGATCCCCAGGTCACACTCCGCCCTGGACCTTCTGAGCCAGCAGAGGTGAGGGAGAGCTCATAACTACATGTGGCCTGCTGGGTCTGTGTCCTCTTTGATGGTTCTCAAAGCCCCAAAAGCACTGTCCTTAAACCTTTGCTCCATTAACTTTCGTTTGGGCCCTTTACAAGTCAAAGCACACAACAGCCAAGCCCAGCTGCCTTTCCTGTCAGCAGCTGGAGCTTTCAGACCCCAACAGACCTTCAGGTGAAGTGGGCCAATGAAGGCTGTCCAAAGCCATGTCATTGGTGAGTGTACCCCAGATAAGCCCATGTGGGGAGTCACAGCTCAGCCACAACATGATGGAGCTTCCACAGCAGGCAAACCAGAGTGGACTGCGCGCACGAGCTTCTGTGTCCTGCTCTGTCAGCAGAGGAGGGGCTTCTGCCGATAGATGAGCAGAATTTGAGAGAGCGCCACATTTATAGGTGGGTCCAGTTTAAAGGTCTGTTCTCTAAACTCCAATTCACTGCTCCCATGGGCAAGGGACTGCCCTGTTCCTATCAGCTATTCACTCTGACAGCACAAAGGACCTCTGATCCCAGGGACAGAATTGGTTTAAGCTCTCACAAGGTCTGTATATGGATGTGTGTCTTGTTTGTGACCTCTTTTCTTGAGTATAGCCTTCTCCCATTTTTTAAAACTGCTGTGTTGCAATATCCACATACCATACAATTTACCCATTTAAAATGTACAACTCAGTGGTTTTTAATGTATTCACGGTTGTGCAAACGTGACCGCTATCTAATTTCAGAATATCTTCATCACCCCCAAAAGAAACCCTGTACACTTTAGCAGTTGTGCCTCATTTACCCCCAGCTCTACCCCATCCAGCTAAAGCAACCACTAGTCCACTTTCTGTCACTATAAAATTGCCTGTTCTAGATAATTCATATAATTGCAATTACATAATTATGTGGTCTTTTTAATTGGCTTCTTTCACATAGCATATTTTCAAGGTTCTTCCATGTTATATCATGTATCAGAATTCCATCCTTTTTCACTGCTGAATAATATTCCATTTTATGAATATACCACATCTTATTTATTCTTTCATCATTAACGGACGTTTTGAGTATTTTCATTTTTTAGCTGTTATGAGTAACATGTATTTTCAGTTTTGGTGATATACCTAGGTATAGGATAGCTGGGTCATACAATAACTCTGTTTAACCGTTCAAGGAACCGTCAAAGTGTTTTACAAAGGGGTTGGACCATTTTACATCCCACCTTCTGCTTTTGTCTCCTTTTTGAAATAGTTTAAGTAGCTAACCACAAAAAGAAAAGGCACCTAGGTAATTTTTAACTGCCAAATCCTTTCCTTCCCAGCAGGGTGCTCTGCTTGGCAGGCTCTGTGACAGCTCCCACCCCACAGCTCCGTGGGTCATAGGTCCTATGCTGGCAAATGAGAGCAGGAGAGAGGCTTGGTTTAATGAGTCAGAGGCATCACCCGAGCCTTCCTTTGGTCTCTGGGAGTCATGGCAGAGTTCATTGACTCTAGCTTGTTTTTAATCAGCAATGTCAATGACCTTTCAAATTCCCTAAAGAGCAAAAGACCAAATTAAGCCTAGAAAAAAAACACCTCTCAATGTTGACTGAGCTGCAGTCAAAGAAGCATCTGACAAAATGTTAATCCACTATATAGACAGGTTTGGCTGGTAATATTTTTATTATGTCCAATTTTTAGAAAATGCTGCCTATCCCAAATTTCCCCTTCCCTTCACCTCTAAGAGAAATCAGGCACTAGAGGAGAAAAATTATTAACATACTAGGCAGGGAGATCTTTTTCCTTATTCTATCTCTCGTTAGTTTATTGATAGATATATTAGGTAAGGGCTGTTTAAGTTGAAGAATGCTCTTTAGCTGTCAGATTAAATCATCAGACCAACCAGAAGAAAGTTTCCTAATGATGGAATTAGAGTGAGTTCAGTGTGTTTGCCACATGTCGTCTTTTCAGGATCAAGAAGAATGAATAATGAGGAGAAGAGGGAGGGGCACCATGAGGTGAAAGTCTGTTGCTTCATAATGATTAACCTTCAGGCCCTTAGATCCCAGGGGCCCGCGCTGCAAATCTAGAGTGGCTGCTCAGTCAGCTTTTGGACTTTGTGCAGTGGGGAATGGACCTGCAATACTCGGAAATAACTCTAGTGTCAGTCCTCGCCAATCTACTAGGAAACTGTTCACTTCACCAGGAGTGAGCACCTCAGACAGTAACTGGAAAGAGAAATAACTCGTATTCTCTGGAACATGAGTCATGTTGAAGCTACATGATTAGTGATACCTGGAAAATTCACATGGCATTCACTAAAATTGAGTTCTTGGGATACTTTTATTAAGATTTGAGATGGGCTGGATCCATTCATGCTCCGGGTTCAGGGTGCAGCATGCATACAGGGCAGGGCTGCCCCAGGTTTCCTTGACTGGTAGAGAGTGTCCTCCCCAGGGGGCCACCGAGCTGCTCAGGCAGTGGGGTTACGGAGAGTGCCTCAATGGAGTCTTTCTGCCTTCCCAGCCAGCTCTGCTGCCAAACCCAAGCCTCCGCCTTTCACCCGGGCATTTCCGCCAGCTGCCTAACTGGCCTTGTCATGTCTCCCTCACCTCCATAACCTGTTCTCTACACCGCAGCCAGAGTGACCTTCAAAAAATGGAGATCACATCATGTTATTCTCCTGCTTAAGATATTCTAGTGGCCTCTCGTTGCTTTTGGAATTATTGATGAGGACCTCCACGGTCTGGCTCCTGCCCCTGTGATGCCTTCTCACCCTCCCTCGATACACTGCAGCCTCACAGGCCTTCTTTATGTCTTCAAATGGGGTCGGCAAACAGTGACCTGCCAGGCAAATCCAGCCCCTTCCCGTGTTTGTAAATAAAGCTTTACCGGAACACACCCACCCACACTTTTTTGTTTACATATTACCTATGGCTCAACAGTGACAGAGTTGAATAGAGATACACATTTACTATCTGGCTCTTTAAGAAAAATTTGCAGACTACCAGTATAAAATCACACCAAGACTTTCTTCATTTTAAAGCCGTTGCACTTACATTACCCCTGCCTGGCTGGCTCCTTTGGATCATTTAGCTTTTAGCTTGTTGAGCTCTTCCCAACCTACCCACATCCCTATCCCAGTCTCTTTCACTCCCCCACATCTTTACCTAAAATTATATGCTTATCTATTATAGATTGTTTCTCCCTGAGAGTGAAATTTTGTCTGCTTGCTCTGTGCTATGCACAAGGACCTAGTACAGTGTCTGGTACATGGTAGGTGCTTAAACATTAAACAAATGCATTCAAACTACACAGGAGTCTATGCTTCTTCCAGCTAGTGCTTCTTCCTTTTGGAGCAGCCAGCCATTAGGGTTCTTAGTCACACACTTGCTCCTTGTCTACATTGAGCAAAGGAGGGAAGAGAGCATGAGTTGTGTATGCAGGCGTGTGTGCTATATACATGGATAGAACTGAGAGAAAGTGGTTGGCAGGAAACAAACCCATGTCAGCAGCAGCTTATATTTATTATATACTTGCTGGGCTGGAGAGCTGCCCAGCCAGCTCACTGCAGCACCTTGTGCGTTTGTGTAGCACATTGGACACTGGTGCAATTCAGAAGGTTGGACATTGGCGCAATTCAGGCCAACAAATACTTACAAGCATCTTCGAGGTCCAAAGCATTGGGCTAGGCAATAGTGGTCATGATTAAGACCACAGATTCTAGGATCAGATATTCTGAGTTCAGATCCACCTCTGTCATCTACCAGCTATGTAATTTGGGGACAGATGCTTAACGTCTCTGAGCCTCAGTTGCTCATCAGTAAAATGAAGATAATAGGACCAACTCTATAGTCATTCTGAAAATGAAAGGAGGTGATGCAGGCAAAGCACTTAGCAAAAGACCTACTAATAATTAGTCTGTGCTCAATATTTGTATCATTCTTATCCTCGCGGATCATATTCTCTGGTTGGATAAGAGGCATAATGTAGTGGAAAAGGGTGTGGGCTCTGGAGTCAAACAAGCTGGGTTCAAATTCTGGACTCCTCCTTGTGTGAGTGTCATGAATGCAAAGTACCCTTGCTGCTTTTGGCTTATTCCTAAAGCCTAGTGATATGAAATTATGCATGCATTTTGGAGGCAAACTAACAGATGTTTGACCTTGCCTTGCCTTTTCCTACAGAAGCATTCACAATATAGTCAAGGTTGACAGTGATCTTCTGTAAGCCTCGGTGTGTATCCTTCTGCTGCTTTCTCATTTGCTCCCATTGTTGCTTCTTTCTCTACAAATGGAAACTAGATTCATACAGTAGTTTTGGGGACGGAAATGTTTTTCTAAAACAAGCTCAGGAAGTCACTTAATTAGCCTAGGAAAGACTAGCGGAAAATTCATTCTCTCCAGACAATCTCAGAAAATTAGAGTTTCCCTAATCCATTAAGAGCAATGCCCTGCCTCGCCCGAGAATGATTTGTGTTCCCAACTCACAAGCACGGACACTGCCTTTCCCCGAGTCCCACGAGTCCCTCTCTTCATTCTTGCTTTGACCGCTTTGCAGACTCAGCTGGATTTTTTGTGATCTTTGCAACATCACAGTAGTTTCCATGGTGATGGATTGTGGTGTCACAGAAATGGGTATATATTCTTTTGATATTGAAAAATCAAAGGGGCAGAAATTTTGAAAGTTGCAATAGAGAGAGGAAGAGGACAGCTTTCAGACTTTTATACAGGAGGGAGGAAAATTCTAGAGAACAGGAAAGAAAGCTAAGAATGGATGCAGATAGAACAGGAGAGGACTATTCGAAGACTATAAAGTACAAAAACAAAAACAAAAAACTCATAGAGGGAACTTGCAAGAAAATTAGAAGCAGAGGGTAAACATTTGAAGGCAAGTAAAATGCATGATTAAGAGCTAGATTTCTTTAAAGACTAGTTCTTAGCAGTCTACCATTGGTATTCCCCTTAGTACATAAGTCAGTACTCGGTAGGTAGATGGATACATGGATGGATGGGTGGATGGATGGACAGATGGATAGATGGATACGTAGATAAATATACAGATGGAGCACCATAACTGTCATCTCTAACCTAAAAAGTAGAAATCTGTCACTTTATAGTTTAAACCAGGAACTTCAGAAAGTCTGTGAAACTCCTAAAATTGTATGCAAACTTTTAAATGCCTGAGTCAGTTTCCATTTTTCTTGTGAAGAAAGTTCAGAATAGCCTTCATTAGAAGGTTTATTTATGTCCCACGAAAGGTTAAGAAGCTCCGGTTTAAACAAGTCCTAGAGTTATGTAACTTGATGAGCACACTTCCTTCACCTCTACGCATTTGCATACATACAGCTGTGTCCACCTCCTGCCCTATCGGTAATGTCATCTCTTCTCACTCTTTCTCCCCTTCCTGTACAGTTCACCCGTCTCAGGAGCCTGGCTGGTTGGAGGGGACTCTGAACGGAAAGACCGGCCTCATCCCTGAGAACTACGTGGAGTTCCTCTAACCGTGGGCCCCAGCAGAAGTGCTGAGCTTTCCATGGTATCCATGACAACCGCTGAGTCCAGTGGTGTAGATCATTTCTCTTTGCCACTGAGAAATGCAGGGTGACTGACTCTGCTGCTACCTGTCAACACAAACGTTTCTGTGAACTTTGGTGTCACCCATCCCCATGATCATCTCAGCTGACATGTGGTGATACTGCAGGAAACAGAAGTAAATCAGCAGTTGAGGCCATTTGATTTTGATAACCAAGGGAAAGGCTTGTAAAGCCATTCGTCTCCTTCAGCACTCTAAACGGGGAGTACTCATTTTGTTTCAATAGTCATCCAAACTCCTAACCTTCTGAAAAAGGAAGTGAGTAAGATCTAAGTAGTCTCCAAGAACATGCAGGTAGCTAAGGCTGACAGAGCTGGGTAAACAGCTCAGATCCAGGCTGAGTCCCTTGCTTGTGTTTGCAGTAGACACTCTCTAACTCACCTCTCAATGCTTGAGACCCACAGTGCTCCAGGCAGCTGGGTCTGTTTGCATGCAGGATGGAGAGGGGTTATAGCACTGTTTACATAAGATCCAATCTCTCACCATCTCTAAAGCAGCTGTTGGCCCAGCATCAGCAGAATTCAGTCCAGTCCTCTCATGCAAGGGAACATACACACCCCACATTCCCCCCTCCCAAGCTAAGAACTTCTCTGCCACCGAGGGCTGCCATCACCTCGTAACCACAGCAACCCAACCTACTCTAAAACCAAACCAAAAAATAACACCCTTTCTTTGTGTGACACTTTTTTTCTACCCCTTTGGGTAGTTTTTTGAATGGTTTTCCAACAACCTGAAGCAGAAGATCAAGAAATTAGAGTGGTCTGCTTGGGGCAGACAAAATAGCAGCTGGGAACTGTTTCCTTTCTGATTTATTTCAGCAGCATTGAGATATATTTGGAGCAAACTCTAGTAACCTCTTGAGATTAAATTACGTACAGGCTTAATATTTCTGTTCTTCCATGCAACCAGTGTTTGCTTTCTAGAGGCCAGTATGCTGCCTCCAAATGGGTGACCCCCTCCCTTTTTATGGCTCGTTCCCTAATGTTCACCCCTTTACCTGTCTCTTCCCCTGCCCTTGCCTGCCTTTAGCCCATCACTGACCACTCCCTGGGCAGTTGAGCACTGGAGCCCTGACAGTTTTCAGGGCTGATTCCTAGGCTAGCTCTATGGCCTGTACTTTAAAAGGACATATATGTCTATGTTCACTGCCACTCAGAAAAAGGGAATTATTTCTGAGGCTTTTGAAACATGAGACTAATATGATAAGCCATTGTCATTCAGGGGGACACCAAAAGCTTGAGGCATGGAAGGTGGGATGGGTAACTTCTAAGGAAGAAAATTTCCTGGTCCGGAAGGGACTGGGTCTTGTGGAAGACTGCCTTAGGTGGGGAAGTTCGGCCTGGACGTTTCAAATTCATTTGGCCTCCAAAGAACAAAGTCCCCAGGATCTTCCACATTTGAATGTCCTTGCAAGAGTGACTCTGGACAGACAAACTCCCAACCGATGGACTGTCGAGCTCCCCAGGAGCCTCTTGGGACAGCAGCCTTGCTCCAGAGTGTGCTTCTGGAATTCCTCTTTAGGGAAGTTTAAACAAGAAAAGAAAAACTTGAATTGTGTTGAATTACTGTATCTTTTACTTTTTTTTTTTTTTTTTGAAAAGATAAACTTGTAAATAGAGTGATTTGAAATAATACTGTATGGCAAAGTTTTATATTTGATATCCTTAAAGCTAGTTGCTCCACACATTTAAGCTTTGACTGCTGAACAGTTGTGTACCAGAGGGAGAGAGAGGAGGCGAGGCAGAAAGGAGTCAGGGTCATCTCTCCCTGGCCTCGAGGAAGAAGATACCTCTGTACTCTCTGCTGGCTCTTGTTGGGGAGCGTGGCACACTGATGGTGTTCAGTCTTCTTTATCCTGTATATGTGTTTTTGAGCATTCCGTGGGCTTTGGATTTGGAGATGGAAAGAGCATCTTCAGGCAAAGAATTTTTCAAAGAATTCCTACTCAGTAGGGAGATGAAGCTCAGGATTTAAATAGGTAGGGACAGGGCTTAGATTTATTTTTTTTTTCTTCTCAGGTGTATTTCTTGGTACCCCAAGATATCAGGACAGAAGGAGATAGGATAATTCTATGCTCTTTATATCTAAGTCTTCTGCACGTCTTCTAAGACTTTATAAATGAGGCCAAGCTAGTTTGCAAATGTGTGTCGGTTCTGAGAAAAGCTGGCTTCTTAAGATCTTTAGTTCTTAATATGCTACTGCTTCTCTTTTCCCTAAACATGTTTTTGCCTTTCCTGTTTATGTCAGCTTTCCTATAACCCCCAAAGAAGGAAAAACTCCAAAGTGGAATGGAGATTATGCTGTGATAGCTTTATAGATGGTTTTAAAGTGAATAGGAGTTTGTCATTGTGATTCAGTTCATCAGCTCGAGGATTACACGGCTATTATCCAGCAGCAATCAGACACTGCCACTGAATCAGGGAACAAGGATTAAGACTGGACAAGACCAAGATAGGACTCAGGAATGCTAACATTGACAACCCAAGAAGAAACGGAATATACGCCGAGCAGGCTACACCTACTCCCCGTGGACTTTGAACATCTTGGAGACCTGTTCAAAGGCGTGTGAGGCGACAAGCACAAACAGGAAGAGTGCAACATAATGCTTTGAACACATTTGACGTTTTAAATGGCCATTGGCTCCATTGGAACCTTCTGTAGAGCTAGCATGGATGAGCAGACGGCGCGGGCCCTGGTCTGGGGAGTCCCCTGCTGAAGATGCCTGTTGACACCTGGCTTTAGCTTGACCACTTGGAAGCATGTTCCTCCCTCCTTCAGTTGGCCCTGATTGGAAGCCAGAGGGAAATGGAGCTGCTGCCAATGGGAATTTTTAGGTAGACCCCCCTTCCCGGCTTCCCTGTGGCCATGCTGGGCCTGTGACAGATTGCTGCTCTGTTTCCTTTCCCCAGCCAGGCTTACTTCCTCCCCATTTGCTACAGAACTGCAGAAACTGTTTAGAATACAAGCCAACAAATAGAAAGAAATTTGGAGACTAAAAATAGATTTCACCCTCTCCACCATCTATGCCCCGCATCCCTTACTCCCTCTGCTTGAATAGGGAACTTTAGGACAGATTAAGGGAGCGAACCAGGTATTAGAGTGGAAGGCTATTGACCAATATCACTGAGCCGTCCCAGGAGCCTTGTTTCTTTTGTAAGGCCCTGGGATCCGTTTGGTATCCTGAATCTTTTTTGGGTATTAATGTCGGCCTTTTACTCTTCCTTCAGGTACTCACAGAATTCTATAGCTACAGAATGCCAAATCATAAGAAGATAACTAGTTTCAAATCCCTGCCCCCAGGCAAGTAAATTCCTGATTTGCTCAAGGTTAATGATATTTTCTTCTGTTTTCAAAAATGAACATATAGGGCACCTTGTATAGCACTGCCTTCCTCAGTATCCTATAATTGGAGCCAGTTTTTAGCTTAGTGTTTTAGTATTTTGACAGTCAATATGTGTTTTCTTCTGTCAGACCAAACTCTTTTTCAACGTAAAAGATTCCCGTTCATCCCCCTTGCTGAGTGCTTTTTCGACAGAGGCAAAGAGAAAGAGGGAAAATGAGCAATCAAGTATTGACAGACTGGCTTGAGCAGAACAGAGCCATGCTCGTGACAAGGTCATTTCAGGCATCTGTTAGGACTCCACAGTTGTGTGTACTATGTCTAGCTTGAAAGGTAGTCCTTCCACTAAGTGCATTTGTGTCTCCTGTTAAGAGCAACCTCAGTCACACCAAAAGTTCTGACTTGACTGTAGTGACTCCCAAAGCATCCATGACTGAGGGATACAGAGACAGAAATAATCAACAGCCACTTGATCACCTGTTTCTGACAGTCTGTTGGCACCTTTTATCCTCTGGCTTCTGTTTCCAAAAGCAAGTCTGGACCACTCAGATTTATGGACACAGGACTCCCAGGTACAGCAGTGGCCACCATGGTGCCCACAGTTTGCCCTCGTATTGAATGTTTTATGAGCAACCGTCTTACCCCAAGTAAGTAGCGAACACTGAAGAAACCAAACAGCCTCTTAGCTACCTGACTTTTAAAGAAATGTCCTAGGTATTCCATCTCGGGAGTTATCCGTCATCTCTGGCAAATTTGACAATAATCAATTACCTAGACCACCCTGCCCCACACTTCTTTTAAGCCAAACACACCCTGTGCTGGTGTTTAAAAAGTGTATCTTGTCATGCTCAATTGTGCTTGGCAGCCATGCCGATCTGCCGGTGCTGAACCACTTCTCTGTAATTGTAGCATCAGAATGACAACAACGGCAGAGCAGCGAACCTTGCACAATACTCCAGCGTGCCCAAGACAACACTCCAACAAGTAATAATTAGCTTCTTTCCTTTCGCCGCCTACAGTACTTGTCTAACTAAAGAGCTTCCCAAAGCAGAGGGAGAGACTACATAGAGAATCCAGATGTCATTCAGAGCCAGCCCTTGCTGAAATATGGTCTTCTAATGCAGCGGTCCCCAACCTTTTTGGCACCAGGTACCAGTGCTTCCATGAGCATCTAATGCCTGATGATCTGAGGTGATGCAAGTGCTGGGGAGTGGCTGCGAATACAGCTGAAGCTTCACTTGCTCACCTACCCCATGCTAACCTTCTGCTATGTGGCCCAGTTCCTAACAGGCCACAGACCAGTACCAGTCCACGGCCCAGGGGTTGGGGGCCCCTGTGAAGCAATTACATTCTTGGGCAAAAAAAGGATATAAAGTAATACTAGGAACAGAGAGAAAGAAAATGGTGACCTACACTGAAGAACTTTGGATTTTTTTTTTTAAAGGAATAAATATAGTACTTAATGGGAGGGGCAGGAAATTTATCACAAAAAAGTTCACAGCTAATATTTTTGTAAAAGTTTTACAGGACACTGAGATAACATTTTTTTTTAGGTGGAATGCTTTAGAGAGCAAAGGCTTGGCGCAGTACTAGACCCAGGTAAGGGGTGCAGTGACTAGTATGTCAAAATTCTCTTTAGTCATTGAGAAGCAGAGTATTGATAAAATGTCAAAATTACCTGGAGCAGTCCTGGGGAGGCCAAGACGTTCTACACTATTCTTCATCAACCATTTCTACAAAGTTGTCCAAATAGACACCCATGAGCAGCTTTCTTGGGTATCCATGTGTCAGGGTCAACCTTGTACCTGTGAAAAGAGGTTCTTCTGATGATTCTAAACTATATATGTCTTAGTATGTGTTTGTGTATGTGTATGTGCAGCGCACATTTACATTTATGAAGATACAGACTCGTATAGAAACCCACATAAGCTGGCAGTAGCTGAGCCTTCACAGCCTTTAAGATTTGAAGATTGAAAATTCAAGAAACAACAGAGGCTGTTGATTGACCATCAAAGTGATCAAAGATGTAAATTAAGTGCCATTTTAAAACTTTGTTCATATTTATCAAATGGTTACTATCTACAGCTGTATTCCGTATTAACTTATTAAAAGTCATGTTGAAAAAAGATCAAACTCATAAGTGTTTACTTAGTAGCTAATATAAATACTAGGCTAAGTGTTCAAAAGCACTCTAAAAGACATTTTGTTCATATTTTGGAGAAGAAAATATTTGCATGTTTAATTCATAATTTAGGCTAACTTTGAGTATATTATAAAGTGCTGTGTGATATAATATCAATAAAGTACTTAAAAATGGCACTTTAATGTTTTTTTTTTAAATCATAATGCACTGTTTTAAACTTCAGTTCAGTATTGAATATTGACTAGTGTGTAGATCCAATTCCGTAATTAAAAAGTAATTTGTGACTAGAACAGAACTTTCTCCCTGTGATTAGTGAAATAGTTTTGCCGTGTTCAAGCTTTAAAAATGCTTTTGCGTCACTAGCATATCTATAAGGAAAATACAATTTCTGTTGAGTGGCCTCTGAAACTTGGCTTTCTTACATTTGGTTGGTGTACGTGACAATCTCCATAAAACGAGTGGAAGTATGATTTTTGAATTAAATGACTTTTCCATTGGTGGTATGTTTGTTTCTTAAGGTTTCTGATAAAGTTTTGACATGACGCATATTTTAACATATCTTCAAATCTGCAAAGACCATTATCAAAGGTCACAAGTTTGGGCTCCTGTGGTTACGGAGGGCAACTACAGCGCTGATTTCTGATGCATTCTGAGCAGCTTTGGTTTCCTTTAGGAAGAGGTCGAATGCTCATGAACTCGAGGTGGAGCTAGCATCAGGCATGTTAAACAATTAAGCCCAGTTAATATTTCTGACTTTATCTCCTAGAATGGATACATATTGTTTTATTCTTCCTAAACTTAATTTCCTAATTGATCTTCATTAACATGGTATGGAATAATCCAAGAGCCAAATCACAGGCAGTCCCACCACACAGCTAGGCATGTCCAAAAGGTTTGTACATCAGTCACTTATAACGTTGTTCCAGGCCGATTCATATGATTGAGTCTTCTTCCATTCATTGTATCCCTTCCAGGTGCATTCTTATTCAGCCTGGAACTCAGGTTTACAATTAGCTCCCAGCTCCTGCAGTGAGAGCAGAGGACACAGAAGGAGAGGACAGGGGGAGCCAGGGCTCTGAGGATTGAGGGCGAGGCTTCCGGTTCCAGAATCTTGTCCTAGGAGTAAGAGTGAGTCTTCCCTGGTGCCTGGTTCTGACGGAGTAGCTATTTGAATGTGTGGGTCATGCGTGAGCTGTTTATACTGTCTTCATATGTCAGTTAATAAGGCATTGGTTTACCCCTACGAATAGCACTGATTCAGCATCTGCTGCCTTCACCAAACTTACACCCTGCCCTGGAAAATTCTCGCATCTGAAGCCTCACACATATCTGAGGTCACAAGGTACCTAGGTGAGACCTTCTGCATGGCCCATATATTTGATGTTCATCATGAGGGAGAATAAAACATATGGTATGTATTTGTATTTTTTTAATGTCTTGGCCTTTCCAACAGACTTTCCAATCATTTCAATGTTTACGTCTTTTTAATAGAAAGGGTTTTTATTTTCATTTTGCTTTTAGCAGCCGCTCAGAGCAGAGTTCAATTTATGCCACATCTTGTAGTTTGCTTGTTTTTACTTGTTTGTTCTGGCTTTATGACTGGTCATAAGAGCACCTTGGTTAGAAATGGACTTGATTGACATTTGAAATTAGGTAAATGAAAGATGTTCTCAGACCCCAAACACATTTGCTCTCTTGGGAATTAAATCAAGGATGTTAATTCCTTCTTTTCTCCGTTCCTTCTCAACCTCTACTCAGATACATGTCTCTCCTCCCCAAAAGTGTCAATGTCATTGGCTTGCCCTGCCTGTAATAACACTAAGCTAAGCGGCAACTAATGAACTCTGCTGGGTTAGTTAAGATTGCCTGAGTTCAGTCTGCACAGCTGACAAGGGAGCCTCTAACCAATGCAGTAACTGCTCAGGGTGGGTAAGGCTCATGGCATGGGGGACGGAGGAGGATGCCCAACCAGGCCTATATCCTTCAGAATGCCACCCTGCATTCCCTAGCCAGCGTTGGGCAGTAGGGACCAAACCAGGAAGGTTTTAGGTTGAAATGATCAAAACCTCAACCTACTGTATCCCACAGCACTTAGCAACTCCTTCACAGTGTATCTGTAAAGTCTCTTGTATAACTGACCCCAGGAGGCCAGCCCCAGCCTTTCTTTGCTAAAACCCAGGTAGTTGATATGCTTTCCCAAGGCCAACCAGCAAATTAGTCTAGACTTGAATTTACGGGTCTTTTCTCTAGATACCAAACAGCATTTCACCCTCTAGACCTTGTGCTCAGCCTAAAATTAAAATCTTCGTTTCACACTGGCTGTGTCCTTTTTGCATTTTTTTTTTTTTTTTTTAGTGGATGATTAGAAAGACATTTTAAAGATTACTGCTTTTCTGCCTTTTCTGATCCTTTTTATCTGTGAAAAAGAAATGGGATAGTAATACTAGCCTCTTCTGTGTTCGGAAGGAACGGGATGAGGAGATGAAGGGATGCCAGTGAAGAGCAGCTGTCTTTCTTTTCCCACCTTTTCTCCTAGTCATATCATTTTGCCCCTTCATAGTACTTCCTACCTATAATTAATTCATTCTTTGTCATAAAATGTTTGGTGCTTGTTTTTCTCTTAACAAACAGCTCAGCCAGGACAGAGACCAATTCTTATTGACCAATCTCTGCCCAGTGCCCAGCACTCAGCCCAGGGCCTGGCACACAGCTCATGCCCAATAACACCTGGGTCAGCTGATCAAGTGGAAGAAATGGGGTAAAGCGCTGGTCCAGACTAGAGTCCCTCCTTCCTGTTTTACTCAAAATTCTGGTTGAAAGAAAGAAATTGGGTGTCATTAGACTTAGGTACTTGACTGTAAGGTGAGTTCATTACCCTTGGCAAACTTTTCCACTCACTCACATCCTGGGCTTTGGGCTTGTTGGACAGACTTCCTGTCCTCCATTCAGGCACTCACAGCCACATTCTTTCCCAGCCTCCTCACTGGTGCCTGGTGCAAGAAACCATCTGTACAGTTGGCTGTCTAGGTGCCAAAGACCCTTTGCTGTCATTACTTATGGGTTATTTTATGGACTTCATACCAGGCTAGAGGCATGCATCCAAGCAAACCCACATCAGAATCACCCCCTCCCCCACACCCTGCCAAATAAAAGTAACCTCTTTTTGAAAGACCCTTAAAGGAAATTCTGCACTCTCCCCTGGGAACTTGGTGCGGTGTCTAACACTTCACTGAGGGAATTCTTGGTGTCTAACTGAAGTTTCCCATGACGCAGCCTAAGTCCATTTCCTTTCTGTTTCTCCTTAGAGTGCAGAATAAATAGCCATCTTTTTAGAGCATTCACTCTCCATTTTTATGCTTCTATTCAGCCAGCACTTCCTGACCACCTTTTGTGGGCTGAGAGCTGCTAACCAAGGAGAGTCAAACATGATCTCTGTCCTCAGGGAACTCGCAGTTGGCCTTGGCGATAGGTAGGTATCAAGAAGCAGTGCCATGTGATGCGGCTGCCCTTGCAGTGTGCAGCAGGTGGTCTCAGACTCCGAGGAGGGGTGATCCTTTCTGTCTGAAGAGAGGTACCAGAGAAAGCTTCACAGAAGTGACATCAGAGACGGTTCTTGAAAGATGGAGAGGAGTTCGCCACGTAGGCAAATGGAAAAGTGTCCTAGGCACAAGGAGAGCAAGAACCAAGGCATGAAGAGGAGAGAGAGGTGAGTTCAGTATGATTGGAGCAAGAGGAGATAAGGGCTCTTGGAGAATTGCTAACTATTCACCCTCACCCACCCCCGCACCTTAGCCTTTAGGCTTCTGTTTTCTCCGTGACTGATAATATCAGCTACCCTTGCTGCCTTACTAGGTACCAGACACTACTACACATGCATTAACTCACTGAATTCTCGACATATGAATGAAGTACTATAATTACTCCCATTTTATAGATGAGGACACTAAGGATCGGGGAGATCACACAAGCTAGGAAGTGGTGACGCTAAAATTCCAGCATAGGTCTGTCTGTTAGATCCCATATGCTCGTAAATTTTAAAACAATTATTTATAGGTATACACACATGATTTTACATAAATGCATAAACATGTTTTAATTGGGTAGTTTTTCATTCCATTTTTGACTGGGTTCTTCCATCTCCCGTATCAGCCTCCTCCCTCCTCATAACCCATGTCAACAGCCTTATTATGCACTTTTCAGCAGCGAGCCCTTCAGAAAGCACAATCTCTAGCTTTAATTTTGCAGTGGCTAGAGTAAGAGCAGGATATGTTTTGATTAAAAACTTTGTTTCCTCTTAAGAGCCCTTTGCTCACTCATTTTGGGTGGATAGTTAACCCATTTCTGGAACTCTGGGCAGACACTCCTGGTTCTCCAGGCAGCCCCAGGGACTCCAGCTGCAATCTTTGGCCGGTAACATTATCTTTGAGGACACGGCAAAGAAGCAGCCCTTGCAGAGGGCCCAGCCATCTTTTGCTGGCTGGAAATAAGTAATGCGCACATTTTTAAAAATTTAACAAATTGAAAATGGTCCCTCTCCCCACCCTAATCCAGCTGCCGACAACAGACCTTAAGGCTCTTATGGGATTGCCAGGGTAATCCCATGAGCATGTGTCTTCTTATGGGAGAGTCATGTTTTTAGCCTATTCTGCTAATGCTCAAAGATAGAGAATTTCTTGGCATGTTAACCCCCTCTTGAGCTTAATGAGGTTTAAAAAAGTTGGAGCTAGAGGAGAAAGCATGAGAACTAAAAGCAGACAATGGGTGAGTACTTGTAGGACACAGAAAGCATCTGACTTCCACTCAGGTCTGCTTACAGAGTGAGACTCGCCCAGGCATCCTACAGTGAGATAGACTGAACTGTTGCATGTCAAGATGAGGGTGATGAAGTAAGCCTCATTTATGGAGCACTTGCATTGTACTAATTGCTTTATATGCATTGTCTCATTTAATCCTCAAATCAACCCTATGCAATAGGTACTGTTAGCCTATTCTGCAGATGAGGAAGCCACGTATTAGGCTTGTTCAAAGTCAGTGAGCTATTAAGTAGCAGAGCAGAGAAATTCAACCCCAGCAGACAGACCTCAGAGCTTACACTCTTAACTCCTATACTGTCCCTACTGGGGGAAGGTCTCAGAAGCTCCAGCCATCAAAAGCTCGTCACTTCCCTCACCTCAAGGGAATATTTGTTGTTTTTGCCTTTTTAGCACCCAGTCCCTTGTCATCTGGTAACAGCAACTTGGACTTCTTTGGGGAGATCCCCACTTTCCTACCCTCAGATTCCATGGGTTTGGGTGGGCCGACATCAACCCTTGAGTCAGCGATGAACCTATGGCCTTGCTCTGGCCTGTGAGATCATCAGACCCACCCAGCCAAAGTGATTGGTTAGTTTAAGAATGGGCACAGGACCTAGTTAAATCCACAGTACCAGGGCTTTGTCCTGGGGCAAAGTGTACAGGGCACAGCAGGGGAATTCAGAGTACAAGGGAAGCATATTAGGTACCATTCCCCCCGCCCTCGCCCCCATCCTTACCCCACCACCCTCAGAGGACTTATTAGCATGAGGTTTGTCTGCCACCTGTCTTTATTTGAGGGTTCTCATGCCTTATGTTGAGTATTTATTTATTGAAATTTTAACAGTATACCTCTTGGACAAGTCACTTCAGAGAGCAAGCAGAAGATTTAAACTATTAATTGCGACATGAAATGGGCAAACACCACTCCAGCTTGATCAATCCTAGAATGAGTTCGCCAGAGAGAAGCCTTGATGCCTACTTAGCAAGCACAGCTTATTTCTAAAATTCTGACATTTGTTCTCCATTTTGGACCAGAAGAAGCCTCAACTGGATCTCATAATAGGGAGGAACTGTGTCATTCATAGCCCTCTGTGAATATTTTCCTACCCCAGGTGATTTCAAGTCATCACTTGATGATTTGGCCCATCCCAATGTTGCTTTAGTGTTAAGACATTTCACCCTGGAATTCTCATGAAGGACCCCCCAGTCAGTTGTAATAAAGAATGGCAATAAATCAGGCTTAATCATGATGTGGAATTGGATGACATAAAGCGATCCTCAGTTCAGAAAGATGTTCACACACCCTGGGGTCCACACCCAGACCTGTTCAACCATCCCACGAATGTGAGTCTGAGAAACTCCAGTGTCACCAAGTTCAGACCTTCACCTTCGATTGGGTGGGGCTACATAGTTGGAGGCCTTGAAAGGGATGGGTGTATCTAATCAGACTCAGATACTCTGCCACAGCTCTTCCTCATGATGTGTTCACAGTTTTCTTGTCTCAAGGACTTCCAGATAAAGGGATTCCAAATATTACAAGAAAACCTTCACAGGCAAGGAGGCACTCTTGGCCCACAAAAGGTAATATTTTCAATTTAAGTTTAGCACTTTAAAACTTTCAAGTTTTTCCTTGTCCCAATTTGACCGTGGATGGAACAACTCTGATCAAAAAAACCCTTCAGAAGCTCCCATGGCCTCCAAAAGAAGCACCATGGCATTCTGGTTGCTTCCCAGTATGGCCCCAACACCTTTTCTCCAATGTTCCTTTATGCATCCCGTGCCCCAGAGGTACCAACTCTTCATCATTCTACAGCAGTATGAACCAACAGTCATTCCTTCATGCATCAGTATTTATTGGGCATCTATGGTGTCCACACCCGAGTGCTAGGTACTGCCTACCACTTGGGACCCTGATGTTAACTCAGGCTCAAATGTCCTTCACTTTTCCCACCCCAGGGGGAGTAGCTGTTGTTTTTACCCGTCTGGCAGCCATTCCCCGCTTCTTCTGTTAACAGCACCTCAGTTTTTCTCTGGGGAGCCACCCCTCCCCTATTCTCAGGTCCCATGGGTTTAGGTGGACTGACACCAACCCTGGATCCAGTGTTGAACTTGTGACACTAGCTGGGCCTACAACGTCATCAAATCCACCCAGCCCATAATTGGTCCATTCAGGAATGGGTCCAGGACCTAATTAAGCACAAGGAGAACCGATTTCTGGATTTCTTAGACTGTTGAGAAGAGAGACTTTCCGGATGTTAAGCCATGAGGACTGCTGGTGGCTGTCTTGTCTCCTTGAAGGGGAAGCCTGCCTAAGACCTGGAAAACCTAAAATTGCTGCTGAGAGAGACAGAGAATACCAGCGTTCCATGTCCCATCACCTGAGCTTTTCTGTTAAATAAGTCAGTAAATTCTCATTTTGCTCAAAACAATTTGAGCTGAATTCTTGCATGTGCAGTGGAAGTCCTGAGCTCTAGATAAAACTTCAGAGTGATTTCTGCACAGTCCTTTCCCCAACTTGAATATTTTATCCTTTGCCAGGATAAAAGACCACTGGACTTGGAGTCAGAAAACCTAACATTGTCTGGTTCTGCCTTTTCCCAACTGTGGGGCCTTGAGGTCATCATCACTTATCTTCTCAGAGTATCAGTTTTCTCATCTTTAAAATGGACCTAAGGACGTTTACCTGTGAAGGTTGTTTTGATTAAATGAAATGATAATACTTTATAAAATTTGCTCTCCTCAAAAATTAATGATATAGTGTTACAATATGGATTTCTTCAATGCCTTGCAAAGGCTTAGCAATCTCTAGATGTTTGCTACATTGTTTTATAGCCATTACTGTGTTCAGCCTGCCAGTCCTAGGAGGTATCTGGGGCCGGTCGGGCTCTATCCATCATCCTGTAAAGGACATCCCTATATCACATTTCTCTCTACTGGCTTCTCTGGTCATAGCCAAAAGGACTACACCTAGGCAGAACACATATTGTCAGAATGCAGTGACCTGAGACTCACATGGTTTGGCTTAAACACTTGATGTAGACCAATCAGATGTTCACTACTATAAATTTGACCTCCAAGGAAAGTTTCCCTTAGAGATAAATGCACGAGATGACAGCTCTTGATGTCGAACTATGACTGGTGGCCATATTGTGCTGGGTACAAGTCTAAAGACAAAAGGAAGCTTGTCTTCAGAAGAAGATTGGTGCAAAAGGAAAAAAACAAATGGAAATAGAGAAAGAGAGGAAAGCTACCTCAATCCTGAACAGCTGCTTATTTATTAAAGTACATCCTGGAGTACCTGGATGTACTTTATCCCCTGTTCTGGAATCCCAAATGATTCCTATATCCTTACAATTAACACCCCATTGTAGTTGGGCCAGTTTGAATAGCTTCTGTTCCTTGCAACCAGAAGACCCCTTTCTTAGAACCATGATGGGTCCCGACTAGAAATGGAGAAACCCAGAGATTCTGGCAGCTGAGTGGCCCAAGATCACATAGTGATACAGAGTTTGCAGCCTCTGGGCTTTTACTCGGTTTGGAGCTCTTGGACTAGGGAACTCACTCTCAGGTTTTTTGTGCCAGGAGAGAGGGCAGTGTGTGCATCTCATGCCTACCTCCTTTTCCAACCCGAGTTAGGAAGGATGGTTTTAGAAACTGGCACGATTTGGGCTGGCCACCGATTCCACAGACTAACAATCTTATTTTCTTTGTTTTTAAAAAATTTTTCCCTCTAATGTTTTTTTTTTTTATTTTTCAGTTATAGTTGGCATACAATATTATATTAGTTTCAGATGTACAACGTAGTGATTAGACAACTGTATAATTCACAAAGTGATCTCCCCAATAAATCTAGTGCCCCTCTGACACCGTACATAGTTATTACAATATTATTGGCTATTTTCCTTATGCTCTACTTTATAGCTCCATGACTTTTTTATAAGTACCAATTTGTACTTCTTAATCCCTTCTCCCCTTTTCACTGACCCCTTTAATCCCCCTCCCATCTGGTACCCCTCAAAATGTTCCCTATATCTATGGATTTGTTTCTGTTTTCTTTTTTTAACTTGTTTTATTGTTAACCTGTTGCTCTCGAAACAAACACCATAGCAGTAGCGCTGCAGGGAGAAATGACTACTTTTCTACTTCCTCTGCCCACTTGAAGTTCTCCCCATGGTTGTTACCTGGGATGGTTTTCTCTAGAGGCAAACCTGAGCAGCCTGAGGTCTATGAGAATTCTTAAGCCTTCTGCCATGTTGCTGTGCTCAGATGCTAGGGAGAAAGATAGAAATCGTGAGAGGCAGAGACTGGGATTCCCTCTCCTCAGAGGCCTGGGCAGACCATCCGGCGGTGCCCAGTACACGCAGCAGTGCCCGGTACGTCTGGCGGAGCGCGGTCCTACAAAGCAAATCGTGTCCCTCTCCCACTCCTCCCTACACAGTCCCCAGCTAAAGCTGGTGAATCTCATTCTTAAGATTGTTATGTGCTGGAGCCGGCTCAGCTCAGCTCACAAGAGCCGATTGTTAAATATACTGGAATCTTTAATTGGTTGTTAAACTGCTGGTAGCTTGGAATTGGCTGTGGTGGGAGTATTTACACCACTGAAATCAACAAATGCTACAGATCAGCCTTACGCAAAAGAGCTGGTTGTTAACCTTTACCAGCACACCACTGCTTAGTCTACTTGGGAGCTAACAAGATGGGTGACATCTGCACTTGGCTCCATTTACAGCCTAGGCTGGTTTCAGCCCAAGTGAGGCCTGGGGGGCATAGGGCTAGAGAGAAACTACAAATACCCAATTTGGAGTTAAGCTAGTCACTTCACAATGATCTTGGTTTGGGGGTGAAGGAACCTTTGCTAAGCACAGGCAGTATTCTGCTTTGTGAATCAACAGCTGGGTTTTGTTTATTTGCACTAGTTTTAACCAGAGCCTTAGAATTGGGTTTGGCTCTACACGCCCCACTTCAAAAAAGCTTCTCAGAACTTTGCTCAGGACTTCCAAGAACTATGTATCGATTTTGTGCATCCAAATACTTGGGGGATGAGGCATTGACCCTGCTGCTTACTTCCTGTGAGAGGGAAAGATGAGAGCCTACCCCAGGCTCATTCCCCGGGCAGTGGAACTGGCAAATGACACTTCCCTTCCCTTGGAGATTGCTGTGGGCAAGAGGCAAGGCAAAGGCCAAGTGGCCCAAAGGCTGATGTTGCTGGCATAAAGCCAACGTTGTTGTGCGCCCACAAGAACCAAGTGTGGTCAGAGGCCCTAGCAGGTCCATTCCACCTTAGCATCAAGAGCCTCTGGGAAGTTTGTTAAAACCAATGGATTCGAGTTCGGTGGGTGTGGGACAAAGCCACAGACTCTGTGTTTTAATGGGCACCTGGGGTGATCATAGGGCCAGTGGTCCTCAAATCTCATTTTGAGGTCACCTGGGTCAAACAAAGCTGGACAAGATTGGTGCTTTAATATACACATTCCTTTTTTAATTAAATATCGATAATTTCTGGGTTCTCTTTATTCAGTTATTGGCAACCTTTTTGGCTCACAAACTCAAGAATGAGAAGTTTCTTCACTACCGTGATTAACACAGGCATAGTAATAGAGAAATCCATATTTACATAGACGATAAATTAGAGGGTGACTGTGAATGAAAGACCTCACCAAAGTTTTCATTTAAATACTGAAATGAATGCATTCACTTTAAGAGATTAAATTTTTAGTAACTCAATTGCTATAAACTATTCCAAGATCAAATTGCCACCACTTCCTAGCTTTGGTGCTGATTAGAATCAGGGTAGCTTTTAGCCAAAGCAAAAACCATTACGAATACAGGCTGTCAGTAACAACAACAACAACAAAAACCGGTTTCTCTTTTCACCTCCTCTGCCCTAAATAGAATTGAATAAATAGTGAAAAGTATCCCACCTGCCTGAGGAAAAACACCTTAAAGGGGCAATGTGGTTTGCTGAAAACAATATGGAATTTCAAAAAGACCTTTGAATTCTCAGTACAGCTTTTGTGATAGGTTACTTAACCTCTCTGAGCTTATTTCCTTATTTTAGAATAGGAGGGGAGGGAATAATTTCTATAATTTCAGGAGGATCGGGGGATGGAATGTACACATACATGTATATATACATACATGTTAATTAAGCATTTTGGAGACTCCACCAATTAAATATTGTGAAAGTCAATCCCTGAGCTTCAGCTTCTTTGTCTGCAAAATAGGGGTAATCATAGTGCCTGCTGAACAGACTTATTTGGAGATTTAAATGAAATAATTTATATAAAGTACCTGGCAACCACCTGAGATAATTTGATTATCAAAATAATGATAGTAAAGACTTTTAACAAACTGAATAAAGTAAGAATTCATGAGTCCATATCGATATAAATAAGTAAGGTAGACAAGGAAGTTCTTCCTTATAAATGAAAGCCAGCTCATAATTGTAGAAGGAATGACTGAATTAGAATATTACCATTCGGCAACCGTAATAATAATATTTGAGTCAGTCGAGAACCATCGATGCTTCGTTGTAGAATGCTTGCATAGTCTCAGAGGATCTCCTCACAAAACACTTATTAATCACAAAGGATAAAAAGGTAGCTGTACAATGGAGAAACCCAGCAGACACTACCTTTTACTGGTAGTGTCTTTTTTAAAAAGTTTTTAAAGATTTTTATTTTGTGCTTATTAGGCACTTAGCAATTTTTTATATAATATAGTTGGTATACAATAGTATATGACATTGATTTCAGGTGACAATATAGCAATTTGACATTTTTGAACCTTAAAATGTGATCTCCCCGCTAATTCTCATAATCGTGTCACCGTGCAAACTTACCACAATGTCACTGTATTCTCCTTCACTTTTTCACCCACCTCCCACCATCTTCCCCTCTAGCAACCATCCCTTTGGTCTGTTTCTAGGAGTTTGTTTTTGTTTTGTTTGTTCACTTGTTTTGTTTTCTTCGATTTCACACATGAGTGAGATCATATGGTATTTGTATTTCTCTGACTTAATTAATTTAGCATCATACCCTCTAGGTCCATCCATGTTGTTGCAAATGGCAAGATTTTATTTTTTATGTCTCCATAATATTGTATTGTATATATACCACATCTTCTTTATCCTTTCGTCTACTGATGGACACCTGGGTTGCTTCCATATCTTGGCTATTGTAAGTAATACTGCAATGAACATAGGGGTGCATATGACTTTTTGAATTAGTTTTTTGGATTTCTTCAGATACCCAGAAGTGGAATTACTGGGTCATATAGTAGATTTATTGTTATTTTCCTGAGGAAACTCCATACTGTTTTCCACAGTGGCTGCACCAATTTTCAGTCCCACCAACAGCACACAACAGTTTCCTTTTCTCCACATCCTCGCCAACACATGTTATTTGTTGATATTTTGATTATAGCTCTTCTGACCGGTTTGGGATAGTATCTCACTGTGGCTTTGATTTGCATTTCTCTGATGATTAGTGATGTTGAGCATCTTTTCATATATCTGTTGGCCATCCATATGTCTTCTTTGGAGAAATGTCATTTCATGTCATCTGCCCATTTTTTGATTGCATTGTTAATTTTTGTTATTGAGTTGTATGAGTTCCTTATATGTTTTGGATATCAGCCCATTATTGGGTATATCATTTGCAAATATTTTATCCCATTCAGTAGGTTGTCTTTTTGTTTTGTTGATATTTTCCTTCTCTGTGCAGAAGCTTTTTAGTTTGATGAAGTCTGATTAGTTTATTTTTGCTTTTTTTTTCCCTTGCTCGAGGGGACATACCCAAAAAGATATTACTCAGACTGATGTCAAATGATTTACTACCTATGTTTTTTTCCTAGGATTTTTATAGTTTCAGGCCTTATATTTAAGTCATTAATTTATTTTGAGTTTAATTTTGTATATGGTGTAAGAGAATGATTCAGTTCCAGTTCCTTTCTCTTTTTCTTTTTTCTTTTTTTTTTTGTATTTTTCTGTCTATCCCATTTTCCCGGCACCACTTGTTGAAGAGACTGTTGTTTCTCCATTGTATATTCTTGCTTCCTTTGTCGCAGATTAGTTGACCAGATAGACGAGGGTTTACTTCTGTGCTCTCTATTCTGTTCCATTGATTTATGTGTCTGTTTTTATGCCAGTACCATTCTGTTTTGATTATTATAGCTTTGCAATATAGTTTGAAATCAGGGAGCCTGATACTTCCAACGTTGTTTTTCTTTCTCAAGATTGCTTTGGCTATTTGTGGTCTTTTGTGGTTCCATATAAATTTTAGGATTATTTGTTCTAGTTCTGAGAAGGATGTCATTGGTATTTTGATGGGAATTGCATTGAATCTGTATATTGCTTTGGTAGTATGGCCATTTTAACCATATTAGTCCTTCCCAGCATGTCTCTTCTATGAGGCATTGAGAAGAACTCATCATGTCTTCTGTGCCGTTCCTAAAAAGTGTATAACCTGAATCTCACCATGAGAAAGACAAACCAAGCTGAGGAGTGTTCTACAAAATAAACTGGGCTGTTTGTTTTAAAAGTGTCTGTGCCTTGAAATAGAAAGATTCAGGAACCGTTCCAGATGTTCAGAGACACAACAAGTGAATGCAACACATAATCATGGATTTTCTTTGGCTAGAAAGGACATTATAGGGACAATTGGCAAAATCCGAGTAAGGTTAATAGATTAGATAACTGTGTTGCATCAATGTTAATACCATGATTTAGATCATTGCGTTGTGGTTCTGAGAGGCAGGATTTTTAGGCAGGCTTTTAGGAAATATGCACAAGTACTTAGGACTAAAAGGTATCAGATCTATAACATCTTAAATGGTAAAAGAAAAAAATTGATAGGTAGAGCCAATATAGTCAATACTAACATTTAAGATATGAAGGAAAGGGGATCCAGGAATGCTTCACTATTTTAGCAACTTTTCTGTAAGTCTGAAATCATGTTTTTGAAAAAGTATCCAGCACATATTAAGTAAGTGATAGCTGTTACTGTGGTTATATAAATTAACAATAGTAATAGAACTCTGAGTCTATTCTAAAGAGTTTAAAGCCAAAAAAAAAAAAAAAAATACAAAACCAACATGAGGATTTGCACGTTTTAGATTTAGTACAAAATGTAACTCTCCACCTGCCTTCTGTGACTCACTTCCTTTCAGTCCCTCTTGGCAGCTGTAGTCCAAGGATTGGGGTCCATGTGTGGTCTTATAGGAAATGTAGGCTTTATGAAGTGCATCCTGCATAAGGTGGAGGCAGTAGGGTTCAGTCTGACACTGTTTCTTAGGCTCATATGCCTGGAACGGACTGCAGTGTACCAGATACTGTGTCTACCTTCCAGCCCCAGAGAACTCTGTGGAAAGCCATTTCAGGTTAAAGGTTTAGTTTTGGTCCTGTCACTGTCAATTTGGAGGACATAAATATAAGAGAGTGCTTTTAGCAGTACAAGCACCACAAAATTCATCAATCGTACACATGTGCCGGGGAGCCTGTGGCTTTGTGGTTAAGAGGCAGCCTTTGGAGTCAGACAGACTGCTTCAAAATCCCAAATAAACCACTTACCAGATAAGTGATTTAGGGCAGGTCATTTAATCTCTCTGCTCTAATTTTCCTCATCTACAAAATGGGGATAATAACTGTAATATGGAACCCAACTCATAGGGGTAGTGTTCAGTAGATAGAATAGTATAAACAACAGAGGGTTTATGCCCAAGCATCCTAAAATGTCTTTAGTTGTAAAATAATGTTATGATGTTATCCTGAAATTATCTATAACCAGAACAATTCTATTAAAATATGCTGGAAATTCTCTCATTCTCCTTTACCTTTCCTGGCCAGCCTATCTTCTGATAACATCAGCCATTGCTTTTAATGTTGATTTTCTCCTGATGCCAGTTTCTACTGGTTTTCCAGGAGTGGAACTGCCTCGTCTCTCTTCCTCTCCCTCCTCAGGGTTTCAGTTTGCTAGCTGAACCCTGGGGCTCTTGGCACTCCTGTGATTCTGCAGGAATTCATCCTGTATGACAAACACACCTGGAAAACATGCAGCTGAAGATGCAACTCTGATGCTAGGCTCGGAACTGTGGAATATGTTTTCACTTTCACCTTCTGCCAGGCACGCGAGCCTCTGCCAATTCTGGTCCCCACACAGAGGTAGGGGAAGAAAGCTGCCTTGCTGTTAGGACTGTGAGACTACACCCAAGATCTCAGAACAGCACTTCCCCCACCAATCTGTCCACAGTGGCCTTAGCCAAACCCGAGAATGGAAACTTAACCGGAATGTGTCATAAGAAAACTATTCCATCGGAGAACTCTCTCCCAAGCTCCACACCCATATTTCTGCCTGCCTGTTGGACATCTCCAGCTAGATGACCCACAGGCACCTCAGGCTCTGCATGTCCAAAACAGTTCCCTACCTCTTCTTCCTCCAATGTCCTATTTTGAATGATATCACAAGCCAAGTCAGAAACCTCAAAATCATCCTTTCTCCAGCCCTGCCTTTAGGAGGTCCTATCCATTCCAGATCCAAAATTGCTCAGATCTGATTCTTCCTCTTCATGCCTTCACACGTTGACATTTGGGGCTTTGTGATCTCTCACCACCTCCCTCCTCTCTGGTTCGATCTTCACATTAAGGGCAAAGTTACCTCCAAGTCAGGAAATGTGATTATTTTCCCACCACGCTGAAGCACGTGTTGGCTTTCCCCTCCCCAGTGACTCAGGGATGGAGGGTGGACTCTCGAGTTGCCATGCAACGCCCGGCCCACCTCTCCAGTTTCCTCTTGCCCTGAACACCCTGCCCTCCAGCATGCCAAAATGCTCCCCGGGTCCCTGACTGCTCCTTGCTCCTTCACTACTGGGCCTTGGAACAAGGCTTTCCTTCTGTCTGGACTCTCTTTTTTTCCTTTTCCTACCTGAAAGATTCCTATTTACCCTTCAAACTCAGCTCGAAAGTCACCATCTCTGGAAAGGAAGTCTCCCTTTCTCTTCTATGCTCCTGGAGCATATTTTCCATACCTTTGTTATTATAACTTACAAGTCTGTCATGTTTCTAGATTTACACTGTATACTCTTCGAGATCAAGGATTTTGCACGGTTGACTTCTGTACCCTCAGCAGTGGACATGACCGTCTTCAGCAAAGGACACATATAATGCACCTGTGTACCATGGATCATTATCGTGCACAAGGCACATTGTTCTTTGCTATGGCTTCATAATCTTGCCTAAGTACTAAAATGTTCATTCTATGACAGGTGGAGTTCAAGTCTCCAAATTCACCTGTATCTCAAACTGCTTTCAATTGAACTTGTATTCTTTCTTTTCCTGTCTTTCTGATCTCCTACCTTCTCAGCAGATCTCTGAGGGGATGTCTCTCTGCCATAAAAAAAAAAAAAAAAAAATTGTATTCTGGATTTGCTGGCTTGGGGAATTGACTTTCCTATGAGATCAGAGAAAGAGCTGATCTTGTTAAAAGGCTTTAGCTATTATCCCTCAGAGAGAGGATCCACTGAGTAGAAAAATACTGTAAACAGCATAAAAGCTGTCTGTTTTCGCACGTGGTCATATTTTCCTGTGATATTTAGAAGCAAGCTTAGACTGACCTGCACTCACTTAACAGCTTTCGTTCTAATTTCTTCCACATTGAGTTTCGTTCCAAGTTTCTGATCATTTCTACTTTGGAAGGGGGCCAAGGTCCTGGCAGTAACCACAATCACACCGAGTCCCTGTGCCCCCTCTGCTGCAGGGGCTTAGACCGCCTCTGGGAATGTGTGCATTCTGACAGGTGCAGGACATGCAGGGGTCAGACCCCACAGTCTAAGGAGATGGGAGCCTCCTGCACAGGAATCTCATTTTCCTCCATCTGCACAGCCATTTGGGGCCTCAGGCTTCGTGACTCACACAGTGACTATCCATCTGCCCATTTACTCCAGAAAGGAAAAAGGATTTCTTCACACACAGTTGGCCCCGATTCAGTCATGAGCTCTGAGTCACCATGTCACATGATTCGAAGCCACCTGCCTGACCCATAGACTATAGCAGAGCTCCATAATAATGGGGCTCCCTGTTACATGAAGATGAATATTACTTGCATTCTACCATCTATACCCCCAAACCGACCTGAAGTTCCCACCCTGTGCCGATAGTGGAGTAGGTCAGGATTGGCAGATGCTTGTAGCTCCTTCCGCTGGATCCCCGCCAGCACCTTGCAATCACTGGTCGATGAACTCTCCTCCTTGAACCCAGGAGAAGCCTCTCAGCATCATTGTCAAGATGGTCTCCCAGCAACAACTGGTCAGACTTGGCACCAAAGGTTAAAGCATACTGATATCCTAAGAATAGATTGGGAAGGCGTGGCTGTGTTCTGGGCGAGGAGTATAGTTTGCAGAAGGCTACTTTTATTTGCTTGTATATGTAGTTATTTATTTTGAGAAGTATGGGGGAAGTGGGAAGGTAACGCCCACACTGAGTACAAAATTCAAAAGTATAAAAGAAAAGTGGAAATTTTTTTCCTCCTCAGTTCCCTAGTTTCCCCGTCCAGAGGCAACCTGTGCCATCAGTTTTTATTTATTTATTTTTTTCAGGGGGGTGTGTGTGTGATTTTACATACACACAGCCTGTATTAGTTTACTAGGGCTGCTGAAGGCTACAAGTCTGAGATCAAGGTATTGGCAAGGTAGGCTTCTTCTGAAAGCTGTGAGGGGGAATCCATTCTATGCCTTGCTCCTAGCTTCTGGTCGTTTGTTGGCAATCTTTGGCATTGCTTGGCTTTTAGAATCTTCACTCCAATTTCTGCCTTCGTGACATTCTCCCAGTGCGCGTGTCTACATCTAAATTTCCCCTGTTGGCAAGGACACCAGTCGTATTTAATTAGGGCTCAGCCTAATGACCTTATTTTAATTGATCACCTCTGTAAAGACCTTATCATCAAGTAAGGTCACATTCTGAGGTAGTTTGGGTTAGGACTTTAACATACGAAATTTGGGACGACACAATGCAACCCATGTAACACAGACATTTAACCAAATGCTAATTTTTAAACAAATGATAGCATGATCTAAACACAGTTTTGCATCTTGCCTTCTCAACTAATATTCTTGGGGATTTTTCTATATCAGTACATAGAAGCCGGCCTGTCTCGGTCTTTTTAATGTCTACATAGAGCTACATCATATGGGACTACAGTTATTCATTTAATTTGTCCTCTGGTGATGGACATTTAAGCTCCTCTCAATCTTTTGCTATTATAGCAAATTTTCACTGACTGTCCTTGAGCATACCATTTGTAGTATACATTCTTAAACATGGAATTTCTTATTCATAGGGGACGTGCATGTTGATCTCGGTACCCACGTAAACTGCACTAAATTGCTGGGAGGAAGGGCAGAGGGGATGGGCTTATCAGATTAGCTAATTACCACCCTGGGTCCCTTTCAGGTTCAAATATAGGACTAGAAAGAGCCCACAGAAGGAAGGAGAACTTTCCTAAAACTGGCACTTATGAACCCCCAATTTGAAATGACACCCTTAGTCTGTGCCAAAAAAAGGCACTTATCTGAGTCTGCTGTAAGACTATCTCCTCACTCCGAGCCCATGGACTGTGGCCTGGGTCCAGGGATTTCTGACCTGCCTGAACCTCGAGCACAGGGTTCAGAGCAGCACCAGCTTTGGGGAGTGGGGAGGGTGGGGGAGAAGAGGGAGAGTAGTGGGAGAAGAGAGGGTAGAAGGTAGAACCCCAAACACAAAAGGAGATGCTTTGGCTGGCGGCCAGGCCTAGTTGTGGATGCAATTGCCATTATTAATTCTCTCTTGTCCCCTTCCTGGGGAATATCTGTCCAGCTGCAATGGAATGCAATGCCAAGCCTCCAGCGGGGCTTCAGCCAGGAACCTCATCCCAGGTGAAGGGCTGTAACCTTGCTGAGAGCATGAGAGCATCTGAAGTCAGTCACTCAGACGAAGGCATGGCACAGCTTTGTAACACAACTGCTCGCTGGAAACTTGGAAGCCCTCCCTCAGATTTTGGTTATGTAGGGGAGGCTGACTTATGAAGGTTAACTTGCTCCAGGCCCTTTCTAGACCTCTCCTTCTGGAATCAGGGTTTTAGCTTTGTACAGGGATCTAGAAACATGTCCTTTGTCGCTGGTGAAGCTGAAGCCCAAAGAAGTGAAGTGACCCACCCAAGCTTCTCTAACCAGAAGCAAGAGAGCCTGGGTTATTCACGTATCCATCCAGGTGTGCATGCACACAACTCATTCAGCACTTA